>NC_136626.1:12262918-12605418 GCF_933228915.1 Telmatherina bonti
GTACATCTTCATGGTCTTCCACCTACACATACAGGATATACACCTACGATTATTTATTCATCTGGAGAGATCCGACATCAGCTTTACAATAATTCTTTTACATTACCACAGCAGCACCGGCAATAGCATCGACAATTAAATATGTATAATGTAGAGTGCTTCTCAGATTTTTATTTGCAGACTCTTTTTTTTTTTTTTCCCCCTTCTTCTCACAGTTAAACTCAAAGCACTGGACCAGCCAAATAAGAGAGGTGATTCATCAACCAGCTGGTTAAAATACACAATATATTAGGTTCATTTTACAGGCGCAGAGTAAAATTACTGGACAGTTTAAAAAAACCAATCATTTCCACCTTTAGTCTAACAGAATTCAAGTTTAAATGTACAGTTGATGATCTGTGTAATGCGCAGCATTTCCTGACAATCCGTATATAAGCAGTCATGCATCGTTTTACAGGAACCCTAACAGGATAAACTGAACAGGTAGGAATTATTTGGCATGATAATAAGTGTAGTACAGGACTACATATTAAGGCAAAGTTCACACACACAGCTTGGTATTAAAATCAGTTTTACATCAGTTCCAAATTTTACAGCACAGACATGAGTGTGAGGGTTTAAGCTTGGGAGGAGACCACACACGAAGACCATAAGATGTTTAAAAACATCCAGAAATCTGATGCTTCCAGCTACAAGCGCTCTCAACACCTGGATCGCAGATTTTCCGGCTGCAAAGTGCAGAAACCGATGGCAGTGTAGTTACTTTTCGTCCCTGAATGCTCCTACAGGAGAGAACTTTGTTCACACAGAAACAGACAAACTGGAAAGAAACATGGATGTTACTCCAGCATGAAGGGGAAAAAGTGCTTCAGAAGTTCCACTTAAACAAACTCAGATGGATAAACGGGGTCATCTGAAAAGCAAACCGTCGACTACACACACAGCATGTGCAGTCACACAGCATCTTCCAATGGGAGGAAATCAAGTCCAAAGTCAGAAAAGCAGCAAAATGCTCTGATAAACTTTAAAGCTGAGGATGAACGCGCTTCTCCTCCAGAGGTTTAGACGATGGGAGCTTTTCCTGCTGCGAATCCTCCGAACTGCCGTCTGACGCCAGGTCAGCATGCTGGCTCTCACTCTGTCGACACAACAGAAAATTAACACACGTTGATTTCGTCAGCATCAGCTCACTTTGAATTCATCTAGCAGGACGACTGGAAAAGTCTTTTTTTCCCCCAAAAAACCTAGAAATGATTCAAGTACAGGAAGTGGTGGTGTTTAAATGGAGGAATATTTACAGCTCTGAAAAGTTCAAGTCTGTGGCAATGACCAGGTTAACTCATTCCAACAAAAGGTCAGACTACCTTCCCACGAAAGCATGCCTTGTAAATATTGCAGATTGAACTTGAAGATAGTGGTCGTTAATCAGTTAAAAATATCAGTCCTGAAGGTCACAGAGGAACATGGTAGACTGTCTCCAAAGCATGATCATGATCACCACCAGGAGATCAATAAGCTGAACTTTTCTAATCAACAGACAAAAAAGAAACTTCATCAGAGACTGAATTGGTTGAATAAAAAACACGAGACTCCAATAACAAAGGTCTTGTTAAAAGAGGGACGTGCAGGAAGGGATTATCACTGGATAAGTAATCTTTTAACTCGTTTAGCCCCTAAACAATAAAAAAACAAAACAAAACAAAAAAAAAAACGTAAAGGGTTTTAGACTAAATTAAAACCTGTTTTAATTACAGCTGTTTTAATAAAAACCATTATAAACCACATGTCTGATGACATCCGTCCAGATTTAAAGGAAGACAAACCCTCATGTTGATCAGATCCAACGTCTTCTCAGGGGGTGAAACAAGGACAACGGCTTGATGTGGGCAACAAAATTTCACTGTCACTAACTGGTTAAGATTAGCTCAAAGGTCTGTTCCAACGGAGGGATGAAGGATGAAAGTGAGACAAACAACAGCAGACAGAAGAACCCCACAATGCATCAAGCACTGAGGTGTGACAGTGGGAACGTTCAATGCTAGCACTGCTTTGCTACTGCAGAGCTAAATGCTTGTGTTAAAAAGTACCTCATCATGACTAAGAACAAGTCGTATTCTGTTCTTCTGCTCTGGTTCGCATCTTTATGGAAGAAAATGCACAATGAAGCACAAAAATGAACTGAAGCACACCTGAAACGCCTCACAGGAGCTGCTAAAGACTGAAATCGTCTGTCTCAGACTTTACTCTAAACAACCTCTTAAGAAATAGCTCAACTGTGTATGGTAATAAAAATGTCTCTGCACACATCAGCACTGCTTTTTCTCAACTATCATGACAGCGGCAGTAACTTTCCTTCGGCTCGGTCATCGTTCTCCCTGCACCGCCTCTTTATTCATGGAGCCCTTACTGTGCAAAAACACGTTACTGCTTCGAGACGTGTTTAAACCCCACCGCATACTGGTTGTCCAAAAGCCTTCAGCAACAGTCATTTGTTAGTAAAGTATAAATAAGTCAAAGAAAATGCTTCTAATTGTTTACTTTCTTAACATTTCGGACAAAACTGATGCAAGAAAAACACTTCTGAGTGGATATATAACAAGACAGGCTGACTTACACTGTGTTTGAGATAGGAGAGGTATGTGTCCCACCCTAAAGTGATGAAATTGATGTACACGACACGGAATTTGGGAGAGAGAAAGTAGAAGTTGATCGCCTGCGCTGCAGGCCAAACACACCAGTCCATCTGTCAGCAAGAAAATCACCAGTTAGCAGAAACAAACAGGTCAGCCGGAGCAAACCTCGACGATGAAACCCGAGGTGGGAAACATCCTCCGTCACTTTGGCGAACAGGTCACAAGGCACGGACAAAGCATGGTTATTCTGCGCCTGTATTTGCTTTATCTCACTGTTAGCTGGTAAATGACAAAGATTTGTTTTTACAGATGAGCTTCTACAAATAAAACAACCTCAAAGGTCACTTGAAGTTGAATAAAAATGAAAAGAGAACATGGAAACTGTGTAAAAGCTACATTACATGCTTTTGGTTCTCCTTCTTCTTGGAATAATACCTCATTTGTAGTGCAGATATTTCTTCCTGCTCTTTTTTTTTTTTTTTAAATTACCATTTGCAGTAATTTGGCTTTTTTTTTTTCTTTTTTGCTTTACAAAAACCAGCAATCAGCAACAATTTCTCACCAATAAGCTGATCAGCTGGAGGAAACTGGACCAGGTTGGACAAGAACTGCTGCATTAATGTGACGTATGAGAGGACTTACCTGTTTATTTCTAACATTAAACGGTGTAAACCATTTTAACCTGCACATAAACACAATACAGGTTCTTGAAAATCATGTCCCCATAACAACTGACCATGTGCAGCCTATTTAGAGAGAAAATGTTGCTGGTTGATGGAAATGTAAAGCAAAGGTCAGTTTTATTTTCGCTCCAGAAGAGTTTCTCTTTTAACTTGTATTGTTCATCCTTGTGACAGCGTTGCTATCTGAACTCCAGATGAGGTTACTTACCTTATAAAATTCCCAGAACTTGTCTCTAAACTCTGCCAATCCTTCGAAGAAAGTGCATCCCTCCAACAGACCCATACCTGCAATAAACAAAGTTGTTAGTTAGATGTGCGTCAGTGCCACACGTTATTTAACACAACTTTAGATAAAGCCAGAAACTGGAGGAGTGCTGAGCTCATGCAAACATGACTAACTGTCAAAGATGTCCGTCAAAGCCAAACTATTTATGACAGTTGTCCTTTGCACTCGATATACCTCAACAAGTTCTGTCATACCTCACCCACAACTTTACGCACAACTTTTGACTTTGTACATGCTTTCTTAAGTGTGTGTGCGTCAGTTAATTGTGAAACTGACTCTTTGCTCACACTAAGAACAATGTCAAGGTGTGTATATATGCACAGTGGGAGGCAGGAAAGCAGCCGGCTTAAGTCCTGTAAACTCCCACTTACCTACAAAATACCACATTCCCAGTGTCGGTGAGGCAACCAGCTGGTCCACCAGAACCTTCTTGCTCAAGGTCTTTATAGCTTTGCCCACATATACTCTGTCCAGCCAAATGTACCAGTAGTGCAGCAGTGGGCCCATGGAGCAGCCAGCCACAAACATACGACCTTCAGAGGAGACAATACAAGACAGAAGGGAAGAGTCAAAACGTAATTTCTCATCTTATTTTAGGGAGTACATTTTATATATATATATATATATATATATATATATATATATATATAATATATATATATATATTACATTAGTTAACTGACTCGAGTGCCAGCGTTATATTTTACCTCTGAACATATGAAGCATCCAGTTCCAGCTGGACCTTCATGCAGATGAATTCGTCGAGCATCTCTTCTTTTGTAAACATACTTACATCCCCCCCAAAAAATAAAAAAGTCACCACCCAGCTTTAACTAAGCGAATAAGAAAGAGCCACCCACAGAATAATAAACTGCATGGATGTTGCAGTTTAACCCTAACTGATGCAGCGAGCCGCATCTCATTCTGTCTTCTTCTTGACTGCATCACCAGTAAAAAGCACGGACTCGTTTTTGCCATAAGATGCTGCAGAAACGTGGGAGCAAACTTTTGCCTGGTCTGCCTCTAGTGTGTGGATCTTTCAAAAGAATGCTCAAAAACACTTTTTCTCTTTGCTGTTTTAACATTAGTTCAGACTGTTTGTAATAGTTGGATCTGATTTTGTGTGTGATTTTATTCTCTTTTGATGTCATTTCACTACTTCTGATGATGTCCTCCTGCATTTCTTTGCTAAATCTTCCATGAGTCCAAAACAATCAGCATGGGATATCCAATTTAAAAAATAAATAAATAACTCTCAGGATGCTGCAGGGCAACGACCGCTCCAGCAATGTGCATAGTGAATGTCGCTCCGCCATCGAAACAAGCAGAAGGACAGAGGTTCTTTTAAGGCCGTAAACTTGTGTCATGCTGCAATAAAGGGGCAGTCTGCAGAATTCAGAGACATCTAGTGGTAAAGTTGCAGAACATATGCTTCTCTATAAGTTTCTAAGAGTATAAAATGTAAGAAAAGGAAAAAGAAAAAAAAAAATAGTGACAACTGCTGAAATGAAAAAGTTCATCTTTAAATCCAGGAAAACTAAGACTTCCCTACCAAGATATTACATTTGTCCTGTCCAAAGAGTTTTGTTGTTTGTTATTCCATGACAAACAGGTCATGTAAAGCCCTGATTGGACCTAAGTACACTTCAAAATGTGTACATTTCTACCAGGACCCCCAACTCACCTGTCCTGCCCCAGTCCCGCACTCTGCCCGGCTCCTTGTGGTTCTCCCGAGTCTGCTGCAAGATGTCTCCCAGCGACAGCATGATTCCTCCGCTCAGGGTGTTGGTGATCAGAAGGTACCGGCCCTGGAAAAGTGGCTTCCAGGAAAACCGTATGCGTACAAGAAATTCTTTACCCGCCCGGGGAAGCATGATTTCCAGAATGCAGAGAGAACAATGTCATCTGTGGATGGAAGAAAGAAGCTGTTTGTCTCTGTGACATTTTTAAATGAGTAAAACTTCATCTTAAAGGCGCAGCCAGTTTGTTTATATAGCACATTATATGTACAAGAAAATTCAAACTACTTTACATTAAACATAAAGCATTATGGTGAGGTGCAAGAAGTATTAAAAACAAACTTTTAAATAGAAATTAAGAGAGAAAAAGCTAAAATGATTTAGATCAAACGTATGAAATAAAGCTGGAAGTCTCACTGGAAGTGTATGTCTGTATATTTCTAACATTAGACTCTGTAAAAGTTGAATGTTAGAAATAAACTTTTACTTTTTTCTAAGTAAAAAGCCTGCTTTAGGTATAGTAAAAACTAATCCTGACCATTTATAGTTTTGGTTTTTTGTTAGGAAACAAAATGTCATCTGATGTAACCTTGCAGGCAGTTTCAAGAGGCTTCAAAGATGATCTGACTCAACATCATCACCAACATGTGAGCCACCTACCTGCTCAAATGTATAAAAAGGAAGCATAAATAATGGTTAGCTTTGTCCCACCTTGTGGAAAAGAAGAACTGGGATCATTATGTGTATCAATCACCACAAATCGTTTTTCTACTTCTATCTTTTTTTTTTTTTTTTTAATTCTTTTTTCAGTTGTTGGATTTTGGTTTTCCTTTCTTGGTGTGGCCAAACTGCTTGGGTGAAAACAAAATTAAACCCAAAGAAATAATAAATAAATTATATTAAGAACTTCAGGTAAAATTCACAATGTGCTCCGTTGTGTATTTAATTATTATTACCAATAATGTTGAGTTCAAAGTTCATACAATCACTTTCACTGTCTGGGGTTGTCAGTCCAGCTAACCTTCAGCTTAACTCCTCCCTGTTTAGCTAAATTGTTACAGCTGACTCTACTGAACTGACTACTGTACTGACTAAACAACTGCACAATTAATCATTTTCTAACATCTTACTATGACCTCTGTGTCGAAATTTCACGTTCAGTCTCAATATGATCCTACTTAAAATCCCAAGAAAAACAAACCAGAAAGGCGAACCTGAGTCGGTGTTGTGTCGGAGTCGGTTTCCCCGCAATTTTGCGTCGCCTTTCACGTCAACCTAATGAGTTCTGGATAAAATATCTAATGTGGTCTAAGTTTAATTACAGTCCAAAGCCGCGTTTGTAGCACAGTTAACAGTATGGTGGAGGTACAATTTTACCGGAAAGAAACGTCTAAGGTCTTCTTCTTGCGGTTCCGGCAGACTGAACACCACGGGGTGTAGTTCTTCTTCTTCTTCTTCTTGCGGTTCCGGCAGACTGAACACCACGGGGTGTATTTCTTCTTCTTCTTGCGGTTCCGGCAGACTGAACACCACGGGGTGTATTGCTGCCCCCCTCCACTTAAAGGGAAATGCACCTCGCATCTACTCATATTCGATCATGAAGTCCGGAAGAGGTTATGAAGTGGAGCACAGCCTCCGCTACGCCCTTACAGTTCACATTTGGATTGAGGAGAACTTTTAATGATACTGAAGAGAATCCTAGCTTCATGACATCAATAAAAAGAGCTCTTCTGAAGTCCGCATATTTCTCACATTCCAACAGCACGTGATGAACCGTTTCTGACTTTCTACAGAGGTCACAAAGACCATCTTGATGTTTTCCTATTAGAGCTAGATTATTTGCCAGGCCACAATGTCCAAGTCTTAATCGCGTGAGGATAACTTGCTCCCTTCGATTTTTCCCACAGATTGGATTGCAGGATTTTACACTGCTGGATTTGGTGGTAGTGCCTCCCTCTTAATTCCCCGTCCCATTCTTCCTGCCATTTCCCAGAAACATATTCGTTAACTATGCTGCGACACTCGAACTGCCCCAACGAGACCCTAACCTCCACCTCCAGCTGCTTTAGAGCCTCCTTAGCGACTGCATCCACAACCTCGTTTCCCTTGACGCCCACATGGGCCGGAACCCAAACAAAGCCTACACTCATACCGCGCTGTTCTATCCTATGCAAAACGACCATAATTTCACATATTATGTCGGGCCGAGCTCCAACGCCCCCCCCCTCCAGCGCCATCAAGGCTGACATAGAATCAGAGCAGATAACGACTCTCTCCTCCCTACTTGATTCAGCCCACAATAATGCCCACAGTATACCCACAAGCTCCGCTGTGAATACCGATAACCTGTCAGGAAGCCGACGACACTGCCTCATGTGTAAATGGGGTACATAGAAACCAAATCCTACCCTTTTTGTGTCTGGGTCTCACGACCCATCTGTATAAATTTGAGTGAAATCACCCCACCTATTCACAAGATGCTCCTCCACATAAACAGAATAATTAACTGCTGAGCCATCATTCATTGCCTTATTGACAGATAGATCAACCTCTGCCTCCGGCCAGAGCCACTGTGGGACTGAAGGCCAACAGACAGGGGGCGCTATCCCTGCTGTTTCCAACGCGAGATCTCCTAAAAGACTTTCAACTGACAGGACAAGGCTACTATGATTAAGTCTCCCTCTCCCCCCTACAAATTCCCAGCAATCCGCAAGCAGAGAAGCCGAAGGAAGAGCTGTACTGGCTCCTTTTAATTTAATGCAATAATTGAGAGTCAATTTTTTACGTCTCCAACTCAATGGGGCCTCCCCCGCCTCAACCAACAACGCTGGGACAGATGTGGTCTGGAAGGCCCCAGTACAAAGCCGCAGCGCCTTGGCTTGAACCACATCTAGCAACTGTAACACTGACTTTAACGTCTAAGGTTAAAGCTGAGATTATCTAAGTACATTACATGTTTGAGCGCCACCTAGTGGTGTGGAGGAATTGATAAACAACAGTTCAGCCTATTAACCAATACCAAAAGATTGTGTGTAGTAAGTATATATATATATATATATATATATATATATATATATATATATATATATATATATATATATATATATATATATATACTTACAGTTTATTATCTTAATATTATGTAAGAACCATAAAATCGAAAAAATTCTTGGTTGAATACTACAGTTCACGCAAAGTCACCCTCTGCCTTGCAACACGCAAACCTATTGCCGAGGAAATTAGAACAGAATAATGATTTACGCCTATGAATTTTAACAAACATTTTTTTTTGTAAGAACCATAAAATCGGAAAATTAGTTGGCTGAATACTATAGTTCATTCAAAAACCTCTGCCTTGCAACACGCAAGCGTATTGCCAAGGAAATTTCTTTGTTAAGAAAGACAGATTTTCAGGAATTTTCTTTTAACTATTATGAATCTATATTGATGATATTAAAGTTTTCAGTAACCCTTTGATTTTTTTTTTCTTTACAGTATTCTGTAACCTGCTTTAGGTGCCTGTTTTATTGATGTTTCCGCAGTGATATTGTTGCAGTAACATCATAAAACCGGTGTCTGATATAGTGGAAATGGCAGCAGTGGTTACTGCTGACCTCCCGATCAATAATTCAGCGTCTCCGGCAGCGCTCATCAATAATATACGACCGGTTCATTATTTGAGGTGGAATATTTAATGACGGTTGTTACGGCTGCAGATTCGTCAGATGAGACGTCAATCTTCCTCATTGTCCGAAAAAGCCCCGCCCATATGCCATTGATTCGAAGCACAGCATGTAAAGTTGTTGTCAGTAAAAACAGACAGGAAATGTGTGCTGCTTTCAAAATGAAGCTGAAAAAGCTTCACACGTCAACCCGTATGAAGTGAGCTGCGTAAAAGTTGTCTTAAAATGGGTTTGCTGTTTACTTTGACTCATTGTTGTGTGAAAAAACTATATATTAAAGTGTTTAATTTGTTTTTAATGTATTATTTTTCCCCATTTAATGGTCACACTGATTCATGGCAAAGTATTTCATTTTCAGTGTTTTGCTCAGTTCAGATAAGTTTCAATAAATCTAATTCAAATCCATCCTTCCGACATACACACACACATACACATACACACTCACACACACACACACACACACACACACATGATGACAAGGTTGACTTGTAACAAGCCTACTAATCCATCCAAGGGCCAAAATCAAAACCAAAGGTTAAATTGAAAGTTAAATTAAAGGATAAAAAAGGAAACAGTTGCAAACAAATCAAGTCCCTTAAATGGAGCAAGAGATGAACATTCTGAGCAGCATGGAACAACACAAAAAATAGTCTTTTGACAAGAGTTAACTGATCCACCTTGCTGGAGTAGTTTATTGAAAAAAAAAAATGTTGTGATCATTAGTATCTTTTCTTTTTTTATTTTTTCCAAAATAGACTAACTATATGAAGATTCGAACTTTTTAAAATGTACTTTATTCTATTATTAAAAACACAATCCATCATGATTCTTCAGTGTACACATGTCAATAAATGCTTTAAATCTCATTCTCTGTTGTCTGATTTCACAGAGTTTAAAAGTGACTATTGGCACAATGTTCAACTTTAGCCAACTAGTTCCACACATACTGATATTATGAATATGCTCAGTTTTAATAAAATTAATTAACAAACACTGATGAAAGACGCTACAGAAAGGAAAGTTTTCTCTTGGGCAGAAACCTACGGCTTTAGACCACTTTGCTTGTCCGCTTATACATATTCGTCTCTTTAATATGTTGGGTTAAAATTGTCATCATATCAAGCTTTGTGAAGATATTTCCTAGTTTTAAAAAACAGAATTTTAATGTTGGTGGTTATATATATATATATATATATATATATATATATATATATATATATATATATATATATATATATATATATATATATATATATATATATATATATATGTATGTATGTATGTATGTGTATGTGTATGTGTGTGTGTGTGTGTGTGTGTGTATGGATTTGGCTTTTATTTTTTAATCACAAACCGGATGTACAATCACGTAACCTCTCTGCTCTGACAGTGGTCGTGTTTCTGCGGGTGCTGACAGCAGTGGACAGCAGGCGGACAGTAATCTGCAAAGGTGGGTTTTTCTTTCTTTCTTTCTTTTTTTTCCTATCGATGCATTGACATCAGCTGTTATTCATATCTAAATGTTGTGTATTTCCTGTTTCACATGTATGTTGTTGATCTATCTTAAATAAAAGATAAGACTGTCAGATAAGGAGTCCTGTCCTAACAGCTGTTCCCGTTATGAAAAGCAGAAATTTATCATCATGCATTTCACGCGCTACGTAGATGCAGCGTGTAAAATTCATGCGGACGGAAAAGGGCACCTGCTTCTGCTGCTTTATTTAGCTCATCTGTGGGCCTGTTTTTACTTGACATAGGCGTTTCACACCATTCAATGGTTTAAACCAAGAAAAGAGAGAGAGAGAGAAAAAAAGATCCAAATGGGCCTGAGGCGGAAATTACAATGTAATCCAATTGATAGATCCATCTCTCTCTTTTTTTTGTCCGTTACGCCGTCAATCGTCAGGAAATTTCACATCCTGCCGAAGTAGCATTGATCTTCACATTCTCACTTTTTGTCCAAATAAAATTAATCCATGAAGCGCGCGGTGGTTGAGCCGGATGTATTGTTCCAGTGGTGAAGTAAACAGCTGTGCAGATGTCGCTGTTGATGCGTTATGAGTTATCTGTTCATTCACATCATAGTCAAATGCATACTGTTGACTGTTTTATAATCGTACTTCCTGTAAAGAAAGTATGAAAGAGCACATAGGTGGAAATAAAAATATAATCTGTGGGGAAAAAAGGTGTAATTTGGATCAATGTGTTGGTGGCAGAAGATGGACTGTCCTTCATCTTCTTTCCACCACTACACGGTGGAAACTGCACTATAATTTAATAGTTCAACCAAGTCAGAAAACAGTTTAGTTATTAACATAAAATCAATATAAATACACAAAAAATGCCAGCAGTAGGATTTCGCAAAACGTTACCACTTGGTCTAAAATGTAAGCATTTTCACTCTGCAGGCCACATCTGTATGTGAAAACGTAGTGGCTGTTTGACCTGCAGGCACAAGTGACGCATCTGCTGCTTCACATGGCAAAAAGCACATCCATCCATGACCTGCCTGGGACAAACATTGCCACAGTGCCAACACTGCATGGGACTGTTGCCCTGGCGACAAGCTTTTATGATGCCTTTCAGAATAAGTCATTGCAAAGACTCTTTTTGGAGTCTTTTTGGTTGAAAGTTGGGATTACGTCTCTTTAAATGAGAAGATATCAGGTTTTAAAGAGCTGATTTTGGAGAGGATTTTTTTTTTTATTTTCCAGCAGGTATAAAGCTGGAAAGCTGGAACTGGGTGTTATTATGGAATTATGAAAGAATACATTAAATAGGCTGTTGGTATGTTGAAACCAGAAGTAGCAGAATGAAGTTTCGCTGTCGAACTAATGCAGCAGAATGAAATATTTGCAGAGCCGCAGGCTGTAATCAGACAAATATAAGCATGCTTGTTTCTTTAATCCTCATGTTTTGAATTCACCTTCCTACTGCAGCGTTGAACAGCATCCTCCACATCCTGCCTGCTCTCCTGTCTGCATTCTGCTTTCAGCGTAGAGGGGGAAGAAAAAATGCTATTTTTAGTTTCTGCTCCTTTCATCTGCATCCCCATGCTTTCTAGAAGAAGGAGGCACGTGATGTGAGGAAAGGGGGGGGGCATCTCAGGCAACCAGGGAAGCAGCTGAGTAACACCCCCCTCGGTGTCTGTTTGTGTTAATAATTAGTGGTCAATTCACACACACAGCTGGCTGGTGACAGACTGATAATGGATCTGAGAGGGGAACATCTGGACATGCAGCTGAGAAAATGAGCCGGGCATTAGATTTGTTTTATCTGGATCAGTTCGAGCAGCCAGTTCGTGGCGACGTGATCCGGTTTTTATGTCCCACTTTAACATTTTGGCATCTACAAAACGAGGACATTAGGGGAGGCAACGCAGCAGGCAGTGTGTGGAAAGATGCAAACACCAGCAGTTTGCAGAGGAGTCAGAGGTCAAATGGCTGCTGACTTCACCCTGCAGATTAAATTAACGCGGCTTTTACAAGCCCTTCTGGCCAGTGTACACTGGAATGGGCTGAAGTGGTTTAGTATGGGAGCAGTTTTACTGCAACATCCACAGATGGCAAAGTTTGACTTATGCTTCATTAAGTTGAGTGATAGAAAGTCTATCTTTTACTTCATAGTGGTTTATTCCTGCTTGTGATTCTCTTCGGTAAAACATTTTTACCACAAAGTATTTTGTGCTACTTTTTGTATGAGAAGAGCTTAATAAACAAAGTTCGTTTTGATTTTAAAAAACTTTAAAATTTGCGGTCACTATGTTTATATGTTAATAATGAAGTTTGTTCTTTTACATAAGCAGAAGTAGAAGTACTAATCAAATTGAAGAAAAGTCTGACTCTCAGCATCAGCTAGAAGTATTATAAATGGCAAATAAATATGCAGTAAGTTGGAAAAAATGAAAGCATTTTCTGCTGAATGGCGTCTTCTTTTCCTGCTATGCCACTTTTATACTGTATTATGTCAGTTCTACCATGGTACGTCCATGACAGAATGTCATCTTTTATGACTAAACCATGTATTGTTTTTCCATAGGAAATCAGCTGCATTAGTTAAAGTACCTCAGTACTGTAAGTAATGGCAGTACCTACATAAGTTTCTCCCTGTCTATTTGTTGTAATGGGGAAGTAAATACATGCATTTGTTTACAGCTGCAGAAATAGATCACACCTTTCCTTCCACTTTGTAAGTCAAAGTTGGATTAATGTAATAATTAGGATCTGTCAGTGATTCTGGGTACCTGGACCCTCAGGTACAAGATTTAGTGACATCTAGTGGTGAAGTTGCAGATTCCAGCCAAACAAATAACACCCTGCCTTAGCCAGCCTTTTCAAGTGTGTAGCATAAACTATAAGGGGTGAAAGTGTGTGTGTGTGTGTGTGTGTGTGTGTGTGTGTGTGTGTGTGTGTGTGTGTGTGTGTGTGTGTGTGTGTGTGTGTGTGTGTGTGTGTGTGTGTGTGTGTGGAGAGTCCGTGTTTGGTTTGACCTTTATGGGGTATATGAGAATCAAGGCAGTGATTGATGGCAGCTGTGTGAAAGAAGAACCATGCCATGAAATAACATTTATGAATAATTTATTAAATTTCTGCCAGTAGATATTGCTCTATATTTGGCCCAGTTCCACAGGGAAATGTAATATAATCACAAACCAGAGCTGATGAACACTCAAGGTTTTTTGTTAGTGTGGTTTCCAAAACGCCTTCCAAAGTTGTGTTTGTCAGTCGGCCCGGTTTGTGCGTCCATCTCATCTTGTGTATTTAGCAGAGAGGTTAGCCCCTAATCTGTAGAAAGGATATTTCATCACTTTATGTTAGGACTGTGTCTGTTTTTATGGAACGTCAGTGTGCAGTTTTACTTATGTTTATCAGCTCTTCTGTTTTACTTGGAGACTGTTTGTGTTGTTGCCTATACGAGATATTTATTGAAATAGCAGAAGATCTCTGCTGAAAAACGTCTAATTTCACCAAGTTCTTTAATCCCAGATGAAGTAAAATTACTGAGTTCCCTGAATCAGGTGCACCCCTCCATTAACTTAAAAAAGAGAGCAGGTTGCGGTCAGTTTTATACGAGATGAACATCGTCATGAGTCATTCTTCAGAGCACTTTTTCGTTATGTTCTGGCATACAGAAAACTGGTCTACAGTCACAAATCGCCAGCTATGTTTTGGTGGCTGTAAATGATACATCGGCTATGCTGACACCAAACGGCGTCTGGAAACTCACACTCCATGTTGAGTTGCATCAATGAGTATCAGGGCCTACATGAGGATGTTCGGGAGAAGGACAGACGTGTGCCAACGTTGGCCATTCTGTTTTCCACTTCCTGTTTTCCACTTCCTGTGTCGCCTTCACATATTTAGGTTTTCTTTACTCTCTTGCTCCAGTAGCTTGTTTTACAATAAAAGTAAGTGGTTAAGTTAGTAAAGGATGAGGGTTAAAGACTAAAAGTGCACTTGCAAATTTTACTATAAGAAGTTTCGGCAACATTGCCACGGTTACATATCCTTCCGCTGCCCCATTGCTCGCACAGGAAGCCCTGCTTGTCCAATTCAATTCAATTCAACTTTATTTGTATAGCGCCACTTCACAACAATGTTGTCACAGGGCACTTTACATACACAAATCAACATACACATCATTTCGAGCCAATTCATACATATCCTATAATAAAAACCAACTGATTGCATCGAGTCATGACTTGATGCAATCAAGTCCCCCATCCTGAGCTGCACGCGGCGACAGTGGGAAGGAAAAAACTCCCCTTTAACAGGAAGAAAACCTCCGGCAGAACCCAGCTCAGGGAGGGCAGCCATCTGCCTCGACTGGTTGAGAGGACAGGAAAGACAAGTCCAGGAGGGACATTTTGGGGAGTGTTTTAGAAACTGAAGCCGCCGGCTCCTCATTCTTGATATTAAATTAGAGCACAACAAGTAAGCATGAGAACAAAAGAGATGCTGCAGTTCAAGAAATTACAGCAAGTGTGAAGACATCTAATCACATTAACAGCCGACCCCCTCCCCGCTGCATGTGCTAACAGACCAGCTCACCCTACTGCAGGGATAAGATGAAAGAGGTTAATGTGCACAGTTGTTATCAACCAGAAAAACAGAGATGGTGTCAAATTCCTCTTGTTACATTTACTAAACTCTGAAAAATCTTTTTTCACTGAATTTACATTTATAGTAGATATTTTCATGAAAATGATCAATTCATGCCTCAGAGGTAGATGTAGCTCTAAATCTTTGCCTCATTTGATACGCATAAACTTATGAATATGGAAACTAGATCTCATTTAGCTCTCCATCACTAGACTGCAACACACGTTAAAGTCATTCTGAAAAGGGATAAAAGTAGATTTTTACAGGGTCCTCTAGACTTCATTGTTAGATGGTTAAAACTTAATGACATCCCATAGCAGGAATATATCAACAAACGTCTAATAATGCGTTGCTTTAATCGTTTTTTTTCCACCCTCAAGTTGGTGAATTGTTTCTTTAAGTGTGTCTTGTGAAATCCTAGATGTGTGAATTTTTTCACCCGACCACGTGGAACAGCTCCGCCGAGGCACTGACACATATGTCTTTCAGCATGTGAAAATCACCATGTGGACGTATTTACCAGCTTCAAAACTTGTCTTTTGTTTTAAGCGTCGTTAAGTTATTGATTTAATTGCTTTAAAAAAAAAAAAAAAAAAAAAAAAAAAAATCTGATTAATTCAGTGAGGCTTTAACCGTCAGCACTGAGCCACACATCACTTTGCCAGACTTTGGTCTTTCAGTTTTACATTGCGGTCATCAGCAGCAGAGGAAAATCTGCTTTGAATCCTACTTCAGCGTGAAATGTTAGCAGACAGGTCAGGTAGCAATGAAAACTCGCCTGTCGATCATCAGTAACTGTTTTAGAATAAGAAGGTGCTTGGATGATCAGCTGTGAAGTAGCTGTCTGTCTACTGGAAGCGGATGAATTGAGCATGACTAGGTGGCTGCAGCAGCACTTAGTTCCGGATCAATCCGGCTCCTGCAGGACGTCAATCTCCTTTAGGTGACAGATTTAGAGGAAAGCTAGATGATGTCATTGTTCTGCACTGAAACCTCCACTCTTAGTAATGATTGGATTACGACAAAACAAAACATTATAAAAAACTTCTTCTGATTAGAGAAGGCAGCACAAAAACTCCAGACAGGAAGAAGAAGACGCCACAGAAATCACACACACTGACTTTAGCTGTTTGGGGAACTCGTCACATCATGTCCAGTAGAAAAGCAACAGATTTTTGTGTCTTTTTGCCTTTGTTATTTTTATCTTTTTCAAATTATCTGATAAAAAAAAAAATCCCAACTCCTCCATTCATCTCATGACAACAGCTCTAGCAGCTACTAGAAGTGTGTGTTTGGCAGCTGGATAGTTTGAACTCTCGCATTACATCCCATCTGGCACTCAGTCTCATCTCAGTGATTAGTTCTCATTCGCTAGACCATAACAAAGGAATTTTATTTTATTCTGATGGGACATGCAGTGTGGATTATTTACCTAAAGTGTCAATTAATTCTGTTTATTTTAAGGGCTTCTGTAAAGATCCATATTAAAGTGGAACTATTATGTGCATTTCAGGCTAATTTATTTTTATTTTGGAGACCAGAAGGGCTGGGATTGATGGAGTTATTGTCACAAATCGCTTTACTTACTTCAGACTGACCCTCTCCGTAGGCTGTCAGATCAGCTTGTGAGCAAAACGAGTGGATTGAGACTCTTCCGCATTAAGCCCCGCCTCCCGCTACTGCACTTCATCGGGAGCGCGCACCGCACCTGCTTTCGCCGTCATTGTAACGTCTCATAAACAGAAGGATTAGGCTAATATGAACTCAATAAAAAAAAAACAAAATACAATGTCAACACATAGCAGACAGCCCTACATGTTGGAACCTGAATCAGACCCTGAAAGCGAAGTGGAAAACAGCAACCCACAGCAACGAATGCAGCAGGATGTCTCTCTTTGGTGAACTCACCAGCCATCGTTGGAAATAACTTTATCCCACGTTTTCCACCCGCCTGATGTATTTGTACATGCCCTTGTTAACCAGTAGAAGGTAACCAATCACCGAACCTTATCCCCTGGGACGTCACAAGGATTTCCAAGTAGAAAAAACTCTCTAAAACGATGCGTTTTTCGTCGCCATGGAAACCGAACAGAGGAGTGCTGGAACTCAAACTCAAACTGAAAAATGCGTTTAGGTGATAAAAAACAGTGCCGTTCACATGTCTGATGAGGATTCAACACTGTAACACCGTAGAAAGCTCAGAAAACTCCAAATACCATAATAGCACCTCTTTAAAGGAAAACTGATGCAATCAATATCAATCAATAATAATGCATTAGTTGTTCTGTTTGTCTGAGGGAGAAAATCTTGTATTTAGACTGATTATAGCATGATGGCATGGAAATAGAGGTAACATATCCCCTCTCTATAGTTCCTGTGTTTTATCAGAGCAGCTCTCACACCTGACTTTTTGAGTGTTTACTATCAAGGCCAAATGAAAGCAGCAGCATCCTGCAGGCTTGGAAACATTTGCATAATGACAATTTGTTAATTACTTTCAGATGATGGCCTCAGTCTGTAAGCTTCTGTATCAAATTAGAGTTTAGCAAAGGTTAAACCAGGCGTCTTCTTCGCAGCTAATCTCTGAGACACAGAGGAAAGGCTGCGATAATCTCACCAAACCGTCACAAACGGAGGATGCTGAGCAGCTTCTTGTGAAAGTGAACAAGAGTCTGAGATAGACTTTCTGCAGCGGCTGACCACTTTAACCCTCTGTAATCTCTGCTTTTAATAAAATTGTCAGGATAATAATTGTCAGGAAAACAAAAGAAAATACACATTTTAGGCTTTAGACATTTATAAATGAGAGAAGAGAATGAGCTTTGCATCAGTGAAATGGTTCGAGGCTGCGAGGGGAACGAGGATTTCAGGGTTTTGGAAAGGAAAACTGAAAAGAGGACAAATTACGGAAAAACTTTAACATTGATGTCTTTTTCTTAAAAGTTTTAATTGTCTAATGTGCGATCAGTGAACCCTGCTGACTCAGCGCAGAGACGCCTGTCGATATGTGAAGAGTGGGCAGGACTGTTGGCAGAGCTGAGTGGACATTTCTGTACAACAGTAACGTGAGTACATGCAGGACTTTTCTAATAGACCGGTCAAAGTAGAAACTCAACACCAAATCCTGACTGATTCATAGCAACCTCGCTTCCAGTAGGGTGGTGGAATCAGAGAAATATCGCCAGCTTTGTTTACATTTACAATCTCAAGCAAAGAAAGGCTCATCCAGGACCCCCACTCAAGAATCGTACCCCGAGTTTAATACGCCAAACATGATACTGCCATGTAAGCATCAGCTTCTGTCTCTCTTAATGCTAATAGTCACAAGCAATAAGTGGCCTAGTCAAGTGGACCAGTGGTTCCCAGTCTGGTCTGGTACAGAGACTGCATGACTGTTAATAAGACCAAGTCCACTCAGATACAAGTTGAGGTGTGTCCACTTAATTTATTCACCACTTGGAAGTTTGCTTCACATGGGATTGACACACTGGGAGTGAAAAGTTTTAAAACCAGGTCATATATTTTTTTAATGTATTCAGATTATTATAAAAAAGAAAAATAACAATGAAAATAAAAAGCTGCTTTGCTACTTTGTGCATCCAGTCAGTTTTTGTCTGTGTGGTTTAATGAGCTCTGTGAGCTGGAGGGGAATTACACAGGAATACTTCATGTTCATCCTGGAAACTTGATTTTTCTTGCACCATTTCATTTATGAAAGATGTCTGAGAAACGCTGCAGAGCTTATGATTCATCCCCTATTTTATGTTGTTGTTAGTAACCTTTACTTCTGTGTTATGGAAGGACAGAAAATGACTCAGCCAAGATGCATTAATTGTTGGCGAGAATAACAAATAAAGGTGTAAAGCCAAGCAAGGTTTTGGCACATTGCAGGTACAGGTCCACGGCTTTTCAGTAGATGCATGAAAGGTGTCTTCAAGGAAATGCAGTTGGCACAGGCTGTGTTGATCTTGCTTGCAGTACACAAACATGTCTTGTTACTTCATTATCACAGCATCTTGTGACACATGTAAGTTTGCAGCAGCTTAGCAACATATTTTCTAGCTTGGATGAGAATGCAAACCAGGATGTCTGCAACAAAAAAGGAAAGAAAAAAAAAACACTTGAGTTGACAGAGATGCAAATAAAACTCCATATTATGAGGGAGATGTGTTGGATGAGAAGAAATATTGCACTTGCTTAGGAGTGTGTAACGTTGGCAGGACTCATTAACTGAACTTGTATCATGTAAACTGGGCGCTGAAATATAAAATGCAATACAATAGATTGTAAATATGGACTATAAACAGAATAACCTTCATGTAACTAATGAAAATAATAATTTTTGGATGACTGTCTTGTTTATGAAGTTGTTGAATATGTGTTTGTTTGAAGTTAGTAAAGGCTTTGGAAATAGTATTAGAAGTTCAACCAGCAAAGTCTTTTGTATTCAAGCAAAATGGCATTTAAAATGAGTATAGAATAATATTCTTTTCTTTCTTCTTCCTTTTTATTGTAATTATTATCAATCACTCGATGAGATAACATCCATAAAGATATTTAAATGATAAATTTTTATTTTGTGGTACATGTAGACTTATAAGATGCATCCCTTTGTTTACCCTCTAATAGTTTTGAAACAAAACTCTTAAATTATGTAACACTTGTAAATAGTGCATTATTTGTCTACACAGGAGCTTCTGGTTGTTGACTTGTGAGGACTTCTTAACGTCACACGCCGAGCAAAAAATGTAGATCCAAACAGAATTTGTCACCCATGTTGTTCGACCGTTTTTACATTTAGTCACTTCAGCCAACCTGCTCACCCCCCCCCCCCCCCCCCCCCCCCCCCCGCATAACAAGCCATCGATGTGTTGCGAAAAAGGTTCGCCGTCTTCAATTTTTAACAAGCATCTCTCTGTTCCTTCATGTAAGCTGATAGGATGGAGCAGTGAGGAGGGCGCAGTTGTTTTGTTTGTGCTCCATGAGAGTTCTACTGTTCCACTGCAGCCGGGTGGAGATAACAGTCTAAATATAGAGACGGGTGGGGGGACTCAAAGAGGTTTTTGGACTCAGGTCATTCGCCTTGAATCTTTGTTGTCCATTCAGACCCCAAATGTTAGTTTCAGGGAAGCAGCTGGAGGTTTTTTTTTTCATTTGTGGTGGGATATTTGCAGATTAATGACAGTTTTATTATTATTATATTATATTATATTATATTATATTATATTATATTATATTATATTATATTATATTATATTATATTATATTATATTATATTATATTATATTATATTATATTATCCGGCAAGCGATGGACTGGTGAGCTGTCCAGGGTGTACTCTGCCTTTCGCCCAAAGACTGCTGGGATAGGCTCCAGCTCCCCCACGACCCTTCATCGGACTCAGCGGTTAGGATAATGAATTATATTCTCCTCTTTCTCATTTACAGCAAGCTATATGTTATTTCTCTTCTTGCCTTTTATTTCCAGCAATAGCAAATTACACTTCACAGATCACACTTTTTAGGACTTGGTCATCCTGTTGTTGTTATGATTAAGATTATTAATGTTGATGATACTTAAGTTGATGTTTATCTGAAATCTTATGCTGTGTGGTTATTAAAATGCAGGGAAGTAGTTAGACTAGTCTGGAACTATCTGTGAGACTTGTTTCAGAAACAGTTCTTGTTTCAGTTTGAGGAGAAGGAGCAGGTCTCTGATGTTGGTTCAGTCCACCTATGTGCAGTCAGAGAGGAAAGCCGCCACTTCCTTGTTCCAAATTAAGAAGCATCTGTACTGATGTGACAACGAGAAGTCGTCATAAAGGAAATAATATTAAACTGGATGAAAATGCCAGTGTCAGGGAGAGTGACACTGTTATGGCTGCCTGCTCATGCTCTGATGATCTACAACTGTGGTCCATTATTCAGTCAGATCTCTGATCGCTGTCCTCTGGAAACAATGGATGAATTAAAGTGTCTATTCAGTTGTGTCTAAGACTAAACACTCCTGATTCTTGCCGCACTGCAATAGGAAAGTTTGATGTGCTTCAGATTGGATCATTGCAATGGTGATAAGTTTTTAATTGGGCCACACAGAAGCAGGAGACATCGATGGTGAACTGGGATTGCATTGCACAGACGTTTTAACCCACCGTCAACTGTGTCCTCACACACACACACACTCCATTAATCAATGTATGAGTATAGGTTCTTTGTCACCTTAAATCAGGTAAATACATCAGAAAACTAGATTTACATCCATGTGCTTGTTTTCCTCCAGAGACATTATGGTCCAAGTTTGGGGTGCAGCAGATTGGTGTAGACGACTCTTTTTATTATCACAAAGACCCATAAAAACCTTTTTGTGTACATTCATTAAATGATTTTGCCTTTCTGTTCCTAGTTGGATAGTTATATCACTGTAAGATGAGATTTTGGTGTGAAGGTTTGTGGAGATGTGGAGACCCAAATGCAGGACGGACAGGCAGGAGGTAACAGAATACTGAAATAATGGGTTAATCCTAACATAATAAACAGGGCCATTGGACAGAGGAAACATAATGATCTGACAAAGGAAAGTAAAACCTGAGGAGTATAAATACACTGAGGGACTAATAAGGAACAGATGAAGCAAATGAGGAAATTCAACCAGGTGAGCTGATGAACAGGAACCAAAACAGGAGAAATGCACAAGGGAGCTAAAACCAGCAAATCTACTAAATAAAACAGGAAAGAAGAACTAAAGACTACACCAAAAGCCACATCATGGCATTTGGTAGCTCTTCCAACTGGTGTGAGGGCTTCCTCAAGGCTAACTCTGAAACACATCCTCCCCATGATGATCAGGTCGTCTGCTGCCCCAACTTGTGACATTTCCAGATTAAATCCCTCGTGTTCCCGCACTATTTTACGTTTTTTCTTCCTAGTGTTTAAATCCAGCTGAATCAATACTTCTGGAAAGACTGTCTTGTTTGTGAGTGTGTGTGTGCTCATGAATCTGAAGTTACAGCTGCCACGTAGGTAGTTGTCAGTGGTGTCATTGTCTTGTTGTCAGGCTGCAACTTTAATGGCCTGTAACTTTAGCTGTAATCATGTCGTCCTCCCATGAAGAAGCCATCAACACTGTTTGTTAGTGACCCAAATAGCAAAGAGAAATGAACAACATTAAGGATTTTTTAATCTCGGACCAGCCACATCTAGCTAACTTGATTCTCTTATAAAGCACAAAGCGTTAACAAGTATTTTGGCTGGTGAATATATGAATCTTCTCCAGAAGGTGAATTGTTCTTTAGAGACTGTAACTGATTGCCTGTAACATTTTTCCTATGAAGAAACTCGTATTAGCTTTGTATTTTTGCCCAATATGGCAATATGCTACTTTGATTAATGTCCTGGAAGCAAATGTGCATCTTTTAAGCTCAACCAGTTTATCACTGTCATCTGTTCTGCTGAGCCTAACAGATGCTGCTGGAATCTCATCTTTTGTCTAGATGCCCATTAAATATTTCTCTGTGAAACTGCAATAAACTATTCTGTCATTATTATAAATGCATAAACTAATTAAATCAAACAGTTCAGCATTAATTCTAAATAACCACTTAGTTTTCTTAGAAAAGCCATCTAAAGAGATTATCAGTCATCGGTGTTGATCATTCTTGTGTCAACCTACAAATAACTGCACTTCCTGTCTGCACTTTAACCTGAGATTTACACATTTGAACCCTCTGCCTGTTTTTTATGTCTGAGCTTGAAAATGGCCCATAGTGACTGCAAGGTCTATTTAAATACTTCCTGGGGTGATAGTAAAGGAAATACTTGAGAGATTGGTTAAGATGTGTAAATATCAGTTGCATCTGTGGCTCTAAACCTCCATGAGGTCACAGTACAAGAGGAGACTGTTATCTCTGCAAAGGTAAACTCTGATCAAGGGAAGCAGAACTAAACTCAAGAGATTTTAGGACAAATCATTTAGGCCACAACTCCAAAATACCATTATTGGAGCAATTGTGGACTATCTCATCTCAATACCCCAGTTGGGGAACCTTAGATTTTTATTATTGTGGGATGTATCATTCAAGTTCCTCCTGTCATTCTTCCTTTCCTTTGTTAACAGGAATGTTTAGTCAATACAGTAAAAAGGATTGATCTTTTGTCTGGCTGTGCTGCACGGTGTTGTCCATGGTGCTGAAGCAACCCACATAGTGATAGTAGAAGTACTGCTGCATCCTTTTTTTTTTTTTTAATTATATTGTAGTGTCTGTTCACATAAAAATACACCCAAGACCATGAGATTTTAGGGATGATTTGATGATAGAGACAGATATGAATGTAAATGTTTGGTGACTTGTCAGGCGGAAGTCACGCAAATAATGTCATTAAATACACGAATCTGCTGCTGCAGTCATTTAACTTGAGTTCATGCTTGCACTTTGACAACAGGCTTAACGTCTCCATGCAAATGAATATTTTTATTTGCCTTAATAGAAATTACAACTGCATTTTGAATAGATTTAGAGGAAATGGTGACTCTTTTTTGTTTTTGTTACCTCAATTTAAAAGAAATCCACATATTGCCGTAAGATTAATCAGATAAAGGCTCCGGTCAGGGCCAGCCTGCGTCTCTATGGGACCCCAAGCAGAATTCAATTGTTTTAAAGTTTCTCTCTTTGTGTCTGTTCAACAGATGGCCTCAGCAAACGCAACCTACGGGCAGAAGGAGGCTTCAGACCAGAACTTTGATTATATGTTCAAGATCCTCATCATTGGCAACAGCAGTGTGGGGAAAACGTCCTTCTTGTTCCGCTATGCTGACGACTCCTTCACGCCGGCTTTTGTCAGCACGGTGGGGATCGACTTCAAGGTGAAAACTATCTACAGGAACGACAAGAGAATCAAATTACAGATCTGGGTAAGACAAAGAAAGATAAGTATCTGAATTAGATGACAAATTATGTATTAACAGCTCCTCCACAAGGCCAGATTATCCAATGGGCACGGGCCCAGGGACCCACACCCATTTTGGGCCCACGTGGGACCCATGTGGGGCCCATGTGGGGCAGGGCACACGCAGCTTGGAGATTAAACAAAATGTACCTAAAAGCCAGTTAGTTACACCACATTGTATTGCTATTGGTACAACTGACTAAAAGATGTTAGAAATGTCATTTCACAGAGTATCATTCACAATTTTCACAAAGTTGCGTTGGGGAAGGGGGTCCCTGGAACACTCTGGGCCCAGGGGCCTTTGCACTTTTAATCCGGCCCCTCTGTGTCTTCTGTGCATCTGTCAAATGCGTTGTAGTTCCTGTTATCAGCTACTGGTCTGCAGTCATTTGCAGCCATGTGTCGGCTTGAGTTACTAATGTTTCCCCAACAACAGCATCAGCAGCAGCTGCTGACAGTGTCTGAGAAGATGCAGAATTTTCACGCGTGACTTTTGAGACACATGTTTACACTTTCCTCCAGCATTTTTTTTTTAAATCAGCAGGAATATGAAGATGCATCTGACATGTTTTACTTGCTGACACCAACGATGTGACATCCAGACAAGCTCAGACAACAGCTAGGTGTGTAGAGGATGTTTTGAGCTTTTATTTTCCATTACGTAACCGTCTCACTTTGCACAGTCCATGCTTTCTGAAATGTTTTCAGCATTTAGGTCCTTGTCGTCCCTTTCTGTGAGACAGCTGACATTACAGCGTGGCTGCAAGCGAAAATGAAACATTTTTGTTAATGGTATATTTTGTGCGAACTGGTTTGTTCTGAATATAATTTCACCATATAATTCATCTGATGAGTGTTTTTAAAAAAAGGAGGATTGAAGGTTTGGTTGAAAGGTGAGGAAGATGATTCATCTGTGTAGCGCTCAGCTTAAAACTTCAGAGCACAATTTTCATTTCTGTCAGCGACCTCTCCTTTCTTAGATTTTGTTTTCCAAAGTGGCTTTTTTAACACAGCCCCCCCCAAAAAAAAAAAATTATATTTCATAACATGTCCAACAGAGATACGTCCTGTTCTGCAACAAACTACCCCTGTGGTGCATTTTATAATGTGAACTGTCGTCAGATTGCAGGAGCACACACACACACACACACTGTCGCCTCCACTTTAGATTGTTCAGTTCGGATGAACCTTGGATGGGGAAAAAAAAGTTAGATAAGAGCTTAAATAACAAAAGGACAGCCAGTTATGTTGACGTGGCCTCAGGAGGAAACTGAGCAAGGTTTATTTGGATGTTTTGTTGCATCATACACGTGTTGCTTTGTGAAGCATAACTGTAAACACAGTGAAAGCACCGGAGAGCTGCATGCTGGGAAATCAGGCTCCCTGAGGTTGACCGCGATGCTGAAAACTGGTGTTTCGACATCTTGCTATAGATCATTGCATTGTTTCCACCTTTACAGTCCATTCAGCAGCAGGCTGAGCTGCGATTGTGAGCAGAACATCGTGTGAGTGTGTATGTGTGTGTGTGTGTGTGTGTGTGTGTGTGTGTTGGAAGGACTGCCTCTGTTGTCAGCCTTTGCCAGGTCTTGCTTCTGGTAAGAAAGACATTACTGGCCAATCAGAGCACAAGAAAACGATGACTGGGTGCTGCTCTCCCTTCCCCCCATTATTACACATCTCCCTCAGTACTTATCTCACACACACACACACACACACACACACACACACACACACACACACACACACACACACACACACACCACCCCCCATCTCTTGGCAATTCTATCAGCTGAGAAAATGGAAATTGTTTGAGCTCAAACATGTACATGCAGTGTGTGTATTTATTCCACTCTGTGGAGTAAATTCTGTTGATGCAAAAGTAACCTGTGATGTAGATATACATACTCGCACGTTCTCTCACTCGACACGGTGTTTATGTGTGTGAAGACTTGAGACAGACTCAGTGTTCATGACATTAATAATAATCTATAAAGACAACACCGTGATCACTCTCGGCTAATCTCGTGATAGTTCTTCCTCAGGAACCATTGATGTCGTACTTTAACACTGGGATTTATGCAGCATCGATGTGCAGCGTCCTAAAGTACAAATGAGGCTTCTGGTTGGGACTTTTCTGATTGTTACGCTTGTTTTTCCTTTCATGTAGCTGCTTTCGGTGGGAGTTTCAGTAACACGTCCAACAGCTTGGGCATCATCTGCAGGAGACATGTTTCTACTGGCTCATGCGGTCTCTTTCAGATGCTTAGTCCATCATGGCTCCACAGTTTGTACAGCAATCAGTCTGCAGTAACTTACATTCGATTTTCATTGGCTTCAATCAATTCACACACAGTTTATGCGGCAGGAAAGCATTGCACAAGATATGTGCACGTCAGTCTGTTGCATTTCCAACTTGACGTCATTTATGTTCAGAGATTTTTTTTCTTCCTTTTCTTTTTATATCCTGCTTTTTTTAACAAACCATTCTGCTTTCAGGAGATATGGTGAGCACAAAGATGAGTGTTTTATTGCGTAACGCCACTCTGTGTTACCTACACTGGCAGTTTAACTATAGAACTAATGCTCTTATCCTGAGCACACTGTAGCACACTGATGATCCAGGTTGTGGTTGCAGAACCACATCGGTTCCACCTTTACAGCAGACCCAGAAGTATATTTACACAAATGAAGGGTAGTTACGTAGTTTGGTTTGTTATTCTGGCTCTGGCTCTGTTGGTCCTTACCCTGGCTGTTGGGTCAGAACCAGCCCAGCTCAGAAAAAGATGCAGCGTCGAAGAGCAAGGGAGAAAGAGGTCATTTTGGACACACTAGTGAAAATAGTGGCTGAGTTTTTTTTTAAAAATTGTATAAATGAAAACTAAATATATTATGAAAGAAATATTTTTTTTTTATCTTTTTCACAGAGTTTGCAAAGTAGTTTCTCTCTCTTTAGATAATTCTGCAGTCGTTGCACTATCATGTAAACACAGTTCATATCGTATAAACCTCACACCATGTTTTCACTGTCTGATGCAGGATCTGTAAACGTAGACAATCCACTGAAACTATTATTTCAGTGTCAAGGCTGGGCTTGTAATAACAAAGGGAGAGAGGACAGTGTCACATTGAGATTGGCTCCTCACCTACCCTGACGTCCACTGATTTGTCAGAAAGAATCAGGTTGGAAGGTTATCACTGTAGAAGTAGCTGAAATCATCCACATTTCAGGCATGTTTTATTAAGAATATCATCTACTTTATAACAGAAACCAGACTTCCATTTGGCTTGTTTATTATGTTGTGATTATAATTAACATTGTTGCTCTGTGAATGCTGCAGCTGCATATAAATATCTTCTTCTTAGATAAAGTGTGGTCCAGTGGCAGATAAGAAAGGAAGCATGGAAACCAGTAAATAATTCCTCCATGGTACTTCAGGGGACAAATTCACTCCTTCAGGCAGACTTGAAACCCACCACAGGCCTTTTGTTATGCGAGTTGTACTGGGAAAAATGAAAAATAATCTGACATATTGTCTTTTTGATAGATTTATTTTATGTTCCTATATTTGTTGCATTTACAGGTCTTGTTCCTGAACCTTCCCAAACACTTTTCTCTCAAATCTAAAGTTGCAGTTTTGCATTTCAAGGAAATAATCCTTAAATCAGAAGGAGCAGTTTGTGTGCAGGACTCAAAAATTTTAATATGAAAATAAAAAAATAAAAAAAATCATAAAACCATGTCTTAAATTTTGCTGCAGTTTCTCAGCCTTGCAGGATGTTTTAGAATCAAGTCAGATTCGTTCATTTGAAACAAAGAATCACTGATTTCTTTTCTCTTTTCTTCCAAGAGGACTAGAAAAATCAATTTGGCCCTTTTCAGAAAAAGGAACAACCTTTACATGCTTACTCAACACATGGTAAAATTCTGACGAGGCTCTCTGAAAAGGCTTCGCTAATGCACCCCAGTGGTAAATGCAGCAGAGTTTTATAATCCTTTCTGCTCTGCAGTGGTCAGCAGCTCTCCAACAGCAGTAGGAGCTGCTTTTTTTTTCCTTTACAGCACTGATAAGCTTAACATTTACACAGACATGAGGCGACTAACTCCCCGCAACACCACTGGCTTATAGAAAGTACTGTGGTGATTAAAACTGCTGAATCAAAAATGTGAACTGGACATGTCGGATAATCACAGTGTCACTTGTAATGTATCAGTTGTAGAACGTCTGATCAAAACAATCTGCTCAACAAGTTTTCTGTGTCTTTTAAAGCTTTTGCGCATCGTTTGGTTTTGGGATTATTGGAACTCAGCATTATGGGTTATTTTTTTGGTAAATCTCTAATTTGCTCATGAAATTTTCTGTTTTTGTCATGAGTGTGAGGAAAACCGGCAGGAATTTCATGTGGAATGAAAACCAGCTGAAATGTGGCAGAATCTCTGGTGGTACTGGGGAGGGAACTGGTGTAGTAATAAGCACTACAAGATACACTAATAAGCAAATAAAAAGTGTTTTTTGTTTTGTTTTTTTTTCCCAGGACACTGCAGGTCAGGAACGTTATCGCACCATCACCACAGCTTATTACCGAGGAGCCATGGGCTTCATCCTCATGTATGACATCACAAACGAGGAGTCCTTCAACGCCGTCCAGGACTGGTACGTTGTTGGCTAAGTGAGGGTTTGTCATATGATAAGAGTGTAAGCTAACACCTACCTCTGAGAGGAAATGCATGGCGAGTGATGGATAAAACAGTATCTTGAGTGTCAGCACTTGTCTAGAAATAGCTGCAGAGATGCAGCAGATCAAAGAGGGAGGCAGATGATGTGGTTCAGGTTTCAGTATTTTTATCGGAGCCCAGAGATTCTGCTTCCTCTGCATCTGTGAAAGAATCGGATGCTGTAGTTCATGATCCTTAATGTTTCTTTGTTTCCTCCTATAACGGTTTAGCCTGTTGTTGCCATAACCCAGACAGCTTAAAGATGAGAGAATCTCGGGGAATGATTTGTTACTTCAATAACTCTTCAGCATTTCTCTAATTGTCTTTTCTGGAAGAATCCAAACATATGAAAAGATTTATACATCATGCAGTAATCTGATTGCAGATTTTTTTATTGCAGGACAATAAAACGTAACTGTCAAGTTTTATGAGTCACAGAAAAGGATTACCGTCATATGATTGTGTAAGGAAAGACACATTTTTATTGATTATGTCAACTTTAGCTTAAAAAAGCAGCAGAAGAGGATGAGGGAAATATGGTTATTGTTTCTTATTATAACAAGAGCCTCCTCCTCACTGCTTAACACGTTTATATTAAGCTTGTCAGCTCTGAAAAAGCACGTTTGCCCTTTTTTTTTTGCCACAATGAAATGTTGCTTCATGCTCTTCGGAAAGTGCTAAGTCTGCGTCAGCGGAATACCATTTTCCTTGCGTTAAAATCAGATTTTAAATTCACATTTTGTTCCCGCAGTGTAATTCAGAACTTGCTTCAAAACCTGACTGCAGCACACAGTGTTACAGCTTGAGAAATCATTCAGTCAGCAAAGCCTTTGAGTTTCCTCTCTGCCTGCGGGGTGTGTTGGTTCCCAGGTCGACTCAGATTAAGACATACTCGTGGGACAACGCCCAGGTGCTGCTGGTAGGGAACAAGTGTGACATGGAGGATGAGCGAGTGGTGAGCGGGGAGAGAGGCCGGCAGCTGTCTGAGCACCTTGGTGAGTTTAGACACTTCATATATATAACTTATATACATATGAGTTTATTTCTGTGGTTCGGATTCAAGTTTTAATCTTTTTAAGTTACATGAGTTTGTATATTACTGTAAATGCTCAGTCATTGTTAACAGCAGAAGCACAGGTGGACTAGTTTGACCATAATCTCTGAGGACAGCACCAACTAATAAACTGGACAGAAGGTTGTCGTGATGGGTGGCACGATGAGGCTGCAGTCGTTGTCTCATCTTATGAATCCTTCAGGCTTTTAAGTTGCTGGTCAGCTGAGGTCTTCCTGGGTGGAGTTGATATGTTCTTCTTCTGCTTCCTTCCACTTTCTTTCCACAGTAAAAAAAAAAAAAAAAAAAAAAAAAAAAAGAAAAGAAAAGAAAAGCATAATTTGTAAACTAATGACTCATAAATGTCCTAAGATTTTCATGGTTGTCCAAGTCTGGTACCCTGGCCACTGATGCATGACTGCTTCGCTGGAAATAGGGTTGCTGAGGGGCCTACAGCGCCCTCTACTGGCTGACATGTGTAATGATAGAAAAATGTTAAAATCAGTGTATTTGTACTGTCATGAAATATTTCTTCAATATTACTATATATATAAAATATTGTAATATTGAAAAAATATTAAATGACATAGTGCAAATACACTGATTTTTTATGCATGAATGTAGATCATGTGACACAGACACTCAAGGGCAAAGCTCACTTTTATGTCAATGCTAACGTTCATACTACGTATACCTATCCAAAAGTTCCAATTTTTGATTGATTCTTATCAGTCTGTTCAAGTTTTATAAAAACAAAATTATGGGCCAAAATACATGTGGCTTAGTTTGGAGCATGGTTGTTTTTTAACCACAGTCTGCATTGTTTATTGTTGGTGGGACATTTTAAATTGTTCATGGAAAGCTGAAGCACAGCAAGCTGTACCAGTTCAAATTTTGTACTTTTCAACCTGTCAAGACTTTACCAAAGTTGTTAAAATATGTTCTCTTGGAACTGTGAATGATTGCATGAAATATCAAGGGACTCACTCAAATCAAGGTGTTTTTTTATTCCCCTAAGTCCAAATCAACGTCTGTAATCTTCTGCAACACTTTGTCTCTTCCAGGTTTTGAGTTTTTTGAGGCCAGTGCGAAAGACAACATCAATGTGAAGCAGACCTTTGAGCGCCTCGTCGACATTATCTGCGAAAAGATGTCTGAGAGTCTGGACGCTGGCGATCCTGCCGTTACAGGGGCCAAACAGGGACCCCAGCTGACAGAGCAGCCCGCCCCTCCTCACCAGGACTGTGCATGTTAAAGCTGACTAATTTTCCAAACCTTTTTTTTTTTCTGTTGTCCTTCTCCTTGCCGTTTTTCAGCTGGACAAAAGGTCCTTAGGTCCTTATTTCATCACCTTCTACACACCTTTTCCTGCTTCCGTTGGTTCATTGCTGATTGATCACAAGAACCAGGCTTTAAAGTGTCTGTCATGCTCTCAGATGCTAGTGGAGGTTTTTAGAAGTGTTTGCTTCTGGTTTCTCAACATAGAAGAACTATGAGGCGTTTTTATTAGTACGTCTTTGTATGATGCCAAAGCAAGTTCAATCAAACTGGAGCATTTCACTCTCTTTGCAGCCCAGGTTCTTGATGGTTTCCCTGTTCCTCAGTGTGGTTTTACAAGAAGGATTTGACGGCGTACGTCCTCAGAGTGCCATTTAAATCCTTCCAAAGTTTACAGTACTTTGTTTTATGTCAATCAAATGTCTTGAAAAGATACCAGCCTTGGATTTGGTGACCATTAAGACCGTGCGCAGTCACACAAGGGTAATGATCCAGCTGAGATTCATTCATCATCTTTGTGTAACATTTAACAGATGTCATTCATGTTTCTTTTTGCTTTCATGCCCATTTAAACATAGACATTACAAGAATTAGTTTTCATAACTGAGTTTCATTCTCTGTGCTCAGTTGAGACTCTTTCATTCATTCTTCATTAGTTTTTTTTTTTTACAATTCATCAGCAGAATTTACATTTATATATATATATATACATATATACGTATACATATATATATATGTATACACATATAAATACATATATATATATATATATATATATATATATATATATATATATATATATATATATATATATATATATATATATACGTATACATATATATATATGTATACACATATAAATACATATATATATATATATATATATATATATATATATATATATATATATATATTTATATCTCAACAGAGGGGAAATATGAACTAGCTATGGCTACATGAAAAATAGCAAAAAATGAAGAGATACATTTTATTTAATTTTATTTATTTCAACTGTACATATAAATGTTGTGCAATATATAAATATATAATATCTACAGATATGCACTTCTGAAATTACATTTTAAAAAGTATGATGTTCTATGAGGATAGTATCAAATATAAAAGGTCTTTGTTGTTTGGATGTGTGCAAGCAGCTCCTCAGGGAGCAAATATGTTTCCCTGTTGGTTGTTTCTTTCAGAAATATGTGGAAAATTTTAGCTTCCTGCTAAAGAAAATCCAATACAAGAATCTTTACAAACTGTGTACTTAGTAATATATTGCTCATCCTCTGAGTCCGCTCTGTGGATTTACAGACCTAATCAGATTTTACATCTCGCTAGATCTCCGACAGGAGATGGAGGTGTTGGTGCAGCATCAGAAATGCTGTTTTAAACTAGAAATGAATGCAGCTAAACTGAGATCAAGAATTCTTCAGGATCGTTTCTGGAAGCTTAATGAAATTTGTCAGTGACATTGTAAGCAGGTTGATCTCACCGTGTTATCGTTCATGTTGTTACTCAGATCATATATACATAGCATTTTGTGCAACACATTTGTGCAGTTTTGCAAGCTGATAACACTACATATTGATTAATTTTTCCTTTGGTAAAGTTACATGATTATAATGTCAGGCAACCTTAAATTTTGCTGGTTGGTCTCTTTAACTGCTACCAAATAATTTAAACATCTCTATGTTTACTAAATCATGTAGGTATGGGATTAGTGGATACAAATTATGTTGTTTTGTTGCACATTTGATGGTATTTTGCCTTTATGTGATGGTTGATCATGGTAGGAAAGAGGAAACATCCAGCGAGACGACTGCAGATGTGTAATAGGGTCTAACCGTTGTTGTTACAGGGTACTAATCTTTGACTCAAGGACCACTACAGCATGCACAGACGCTGATTACTGAAACTATCTCAACTTGGGAGTTAATTTCTAAATATACTAAAAACAGAATTAGTTGGCAAACACAATAGTTGGCAAGACTCAACAGTCACCAGACATACTTTAGAGTTCAGGGTCTACGTCAGTGCTTTATGATGAAGGAAATCCTAAATGACAGGTCAGATTTTTATGCCACACAGGCTGAACTGAAGGGATTCATGCCTGTGCTACTGTAATTAAGTACTCGTGTGCAGTTGCTTGATTGAACTGCTGCGTTTCATAAAACCAAGATTCATCAGGATATTTCTGAGTGTGGGAGGAAATGTGTCAAACTACATGCATAGTCTTCATGTTTCATTGCTTTGGAACACACAGTGCTAACACTAGAACTTCCTCAGAGTCAGTATGACATAGCAGCGAGTTGGATTCTCGCAGGCTGCTAGGTGAACGTTGTGTGATCGCGTGTGACGTCGTATCTGCTCAGTCTTCAGGTAAATCATAGACGGCACTGTTTTAAGTCGAGAAAACGTTAAAACGTTGGAGTGTGATGGTTCAGAGAGCAGGCAGCTTGAACCACTGTCGGGGTTTAGTTTTCTGTTCTGAGGTATGCAGCTGTTCCCTTCTCAGAAAGTACTTGTTTTAATACATTTTGCAGGTAAAACTGGTTCGGGTTCCCTTCTTTTGACCAAAGATTGCTGTAAAAAGGAGCTTGCTGTTTTTGCTTCAGGAAGCCAGATCGAGCATTACGACCAGCCTTACCAATTTAAAATTGTAATAAAACTAGTTGTACAAGGAGCGATGGCGTGAATTTTAGTCATTTAAACTTGTTTTTGTAACCTCGCCATCCCATGCTGAAAGGTTGCCGTAGAAACTTAGATGAAGAGGAATGTGGACTGAAAGCGCAAAGCATTATAAAAATCATTTAACAGCATTAAAATCATTGAGATTTAAATAGATCTAAATTAGCTAAAAACAATTAAAAGTACAGCTGAGGTTATGAAGATGGAAGATGAAGCCCAAGCAAAGTGTCACAGTGATTTTTGACCCTGCATATATTTCACTTCTTACTGGTTGTGACTGTTTCTTCTCCAGTAAAATCCAAATTTATGAACTGTTCTCCTTTCTGTCTTCCTCTCCACATGAACCTGATCTGTAAATACAGTATCTCTGAGTCATGTGTGTGGATTGTGTTGTATTGACTCAGGCTTGCATTTAAAAACAACTTTAAAAAAAAAGAAAAAAAAGAGGAGAAAAAAAAAACCTGAAAAACCCAAAAGAGCCGCCATGTTGTACTGTATCCGCATTCATTTCTAGGCCTGCTTGTGAATGAATGTGTCACTCCGTTATAAAGCAATACACTCTACAGTATAGTACACAAAACAAATGCCATCCAGTTTGTTCGAGTTTGCCGACTGTAGATCTTCAACTCGCACGCAGAAACGTGTTTCTTTGTCCGTTCTCGTATCACTGCCTTTCCAAATCCTTTCAGTTTGGGCCATTAAGGTAAGAGAATATGCTGTGGATGTTTTTATCTGTACTTTGTGGTAAAACAATAAAGAAAAAAAATTGCTAACAATCACTTGACTGTGTTTTTTTGAAGGTGTAGAAGGAAAAATTGTGATTTTTGCTTCTTCTTTAGCATCCAAATGCACAGCTGAGATTAAAACCTGTTCATCATCAGATACATTCAGCACTGTGGCCTCAAACAGCTCGCTGACGGGAAGAGCAACATCTGTCAGAAGTCTTCTGGGTGCTCTCGTTAACTCTAACACCAAAAAATAGACTTGTTAGATTCAATATAAATTCTAAATTTCCCTAATTGTGATACTGCATGGTTGTCTGCTTGGAACTGGCTCCAGTTGTTGCAAAATGTACAAAACAAAAGCCACAAGGATGGACAGCTGCTTGGATGGTTCCACCATCTTCATGATGTCATCGTTTTACACACACATACAGTTTTTTTTAAAAATGTTTTTGCTTGACTCATTCCCACATTCCAACGTTTTCTTTTCCCCATCGCTGGTCCATTGTGTTTGCATCGGTTTAGTTGTGTTAACATGCTGTGTCTGCATAAATTCGGTTTTGTTTTTGGGGATTAAAAATGTCTTTTTTTTTCTGCATCTCTGGCTCCTGTTTCCTGCATTTGGGTCCTCACCTCCACGCCAACATAACAGCAATTTGCAAATCTTGCTGTTCAAGTATCTTTTATTATTGAATATGAGTGAAATGTTCTTTAAATTTCTAAAGATAAATGTGTATTTAGCATTGGTTATTTTTCTGTGAATGACAGGCAGATGGTCCTACAGTTTAAGGAACTGATAGTGGGTTTTTTAATGTTTTTGCTTGACTCATTCCCAGATTCCAACATTTCATTCTGCACTGAAGAACATTTTCTAAATATGTTAAATATACTTTTTCTTTCTTTGCTCATTTCACTTGCCTTTTTTTTTTTTTCAATAAATTGTGGTCAAAAACTTTGTGTTTGAATAGTCGCTGAACGAAACATCAGTTCACACCATGAGCATCTGTCACAACAAGTTAACTTAAGATACAACGTAGCTTGTGTCTATCATATTCTACCCAGCAGAACATGACAAGCATTGCGTGACTAAAGCTGTCTTCATCTTGCTCGTCTTCCTGTGCGACAACCACGAACCCCTCCACCATGGAAGCAGTGATGTGAAATAAGTGGAAACATTAAACATTCTCAGTTTTCAGCCGAGGCTGATTATACGCCTACATTCCTCCACTGGGAAGCTTTGATATCTTTACATATATTTAGTCTTATAAACCAGGAGTTTTTGATAAAAGTCCTTTTTTTTTTGTCTTATGCTGATTTTAGATTCTGTTATGCAACCTTATGTTTCTGTGTCATAAAAAGAAGTTGTATTAGCTTATTTGTGGTGCTTAGTTTACCCAGCAGAGGGAGCAAGACCCCATGATGATGATGATATGCAGACTGCTAACCGACTCCAGAGAGGAGAAATGAAAGGGTCAGAAGAATTACACAACATTCACAAATTCTGGCTTCATGGAAGGAACAAACTCAGTTGTACTTGTAAAAATGGTGCATTTGTTATTCATTTATTTTTAATACGTTGTTTTCCCTTAAAATGACATTTTGGAGGAAGAATCTCATCCTTGTGGTACTGACTCATCTTTTTACCTCAAACATCTGGATTGAAATCTGGAAATCAACGTGCCAATAAACATGACTACGGCCAAAAGTAGAGGAAACAGTGTTTATTGCCGAGCAGCTTTTAATTCAAAACACAAGGGCGTAAAGCCAAATGACTGTAGGCTAGAGGTGATGGCAACAGTCAGTGCAAAACAAAGGTTATGAATCTTCACATTTAAAACAAGAACGCAGTGAAAACAGGGACACAGTTAAGTAAAAAAGACAAATACATAGAAGTAAAAGTTGAAGATAATCAACACCGATTAACTTGCACCCTGACACTCAGCTGAGAGCAACATTCGCGTTTGTCAACAACATGCAACTTGTTTCAGAAAGAAATACAGAGTAGATAAGTTATATATGTATATCAGCCTCTCACAAATTAAATGTATGTTTCCCCCTTACAGCCAAATCCTCAAAATGTTCAACATACATGTCATAAATTTTTTTTTTGGAGAAATATATTCTATCTGGTCCAACTTTGAGTCTGTATGTAGACAGTCAACAATTTATTCAGAGGAAATATTGATATTGTGACTTGAATTATAAGATTGGAACAGAGGAATGTGTCTTTTTCTTCAAAAGTAAATACATATAGGAAGTAGAAACAGGATTTCCACAGCTTTGTGAATAATTCTAGCCTATTTAAATGAACAAATTGGTGATTTAATTGTCTGGAAATCCAGATTATGTAACCCGTTTTAGGAACATGTCTTTTTTTTTCTAAATGTACTGTAGGCTGACAACAGTACAGGTGTCTCAGTATCCGAATTTTAATGATGTTCTACCACATATGTTTATATTTTAATTATCTTAGATGAGAAGTTAGAAAAGCGAATAGTAGGAACCCGGTTTGGCCTACGTGGCCTGGCATTCATCCCTACGTAAAATGGCACACATCTGGGGCTACACTACATGTAGAAAAACCAACATCAACAAGTCCATGAAGCTTATATGCTGGTCAGTAGCCCAACTGGAGGTCTGAACCCCCCCACATTAGTGCACTTGGACTTCGTGTGGCAGCATCTGGCAGCCGCTGTTGACGTGGGTGAGGACTTTCTGCTTCAGCTGGGCTACCTGCTCTCTCAGCAGGCAAGCCGTCGAGGCGAGGTCGGTGTTTTGACTTTTCAGCGTTTTGACCTTGTCCTCCAACCTGGAGATCCGCTCCAGTTTGCGCCTCCGACACTTGGAGGCTGCAATCCGGTTTCTGAGCCTCTTCCTCTCGGCTTTGATGCGCTCCTGTGTGTCCATGTCGATGGGAGACAGCGGCGGACTCTCGCCGAAGCTCTGGACGTCGGGGACCGTCTGAGGCTCTTCCTTCAGCGGCTGAACCCGAGAAAGCTCCGGCTGCGGCGGGGCTGCCCCCAGATGATGTGACGGGGGAGGCGGGAAAGGGACCGTGTCCGTGGTGTAGTTTACTGTGGTTCCCAGTGGCCCACTACCGTAACTGTTCAGGTTTGTGTACACCGGTAGGTCCAGCTGCACGGTGACCGGAGCGATGTTAGCACCAAGGTCCAAGCTGCTGTTCGTCTGACTGGTTCCGTTCAGCTGGTTCTGCTTATGTAAGTCCTCCAACGCCTTTACGAAGCCCTCGGCGAACTCCTGCTCGTCCGTCACCGTCTTCGGATAGAGGAACTGGGAGCTAGTGGGCGTGGTGGTCACCATTCCGTTGGACTGGATGATTAGCCTTTCCAGCTCCGGAGAGGCCAGCTTCAGCAACCCCAAGTCCGGCGAACTGAGGATGCTCTCTGCGTCGCGGAGATGCGGTTTGAGGTCTGCGTCGTCCGCCAGGTTTAAGTTGATATCCTTCTTCATCATTATCTCCGTAAAATAAAGCAATAAGTCGGGCTGCTTGACACTCCCTCAGAGAGGTGTCTTGTCCATTACCTCCCGGAACTAAACAGCAGCGTGAAATATCTGCTGCTAAACGTGTGTTTTAATCTACAGAGATAAAAGACAGCGCCTCGCTCTCCAGCTGAATTCAGTCTGTTCGCTCACGCGCGTCGCCTCGAGATTTTCACGACGCTGGCACGTTCCATTATGTCACGTTACAGCGCGCGCATTGGGCAAAAATTACGTTCTCGCTAACGTAGTTTGAATATGCATACGTAGCAGAGAGGTGGGAGTAGACAGGAGGTCTCACTTTGTACCTTTTTCTGTAACCAGTTTAAATCAAAACGCAATGGCAATCAATGTGTCTTGTACTTAAATTATTTTTACTGCGGCAGTGCTAATATAATAACCTATTCTGAAAAGGTTAAAAGTGGTTCTTTCGAGTTGGCATAATATACACTTTAAACATCTTTGCTTATTTAATAAGCAAATATTATTTTAAAAAAAATACAATTAAGTTAATGGAAGTTTTTAAGTTTTATTCCTGTTTCTGTTGAAGTTGAAGCAGTATCAGCCTTTGCCATTGTTACATAAGTTGTAGCATATGTTTACATAGTTTAGTAATTTTTTTTTATAGCTATGGATCTGAATAATATCAGGTAACTTGTTTATGTTTACATGATATTTGAAATCCCGTGTAGTGTTTTGCATTTTGTCTGTCAAACCAAATGTAAACTGAGATAAGCTGTAGCATTATGTCCTTAAAAAAACAAAAAACAGAAATCAATCCAAGACAGACTCAGTGGTAAACTATCACTAAATCAGAGACTGTAATGTTTCTATGAGGGATGTGTAGCTATGTTTTTCCACTTTATTCTTGTTTTTAACAAAACAGGCAAACAAAGCTAAATATTAGTAAAGATGCTAAAGTTGCATAGGTCACAGGTTTAGTGTAGTTTTCAAGTTATGACCATCTCACATATGATAAGAGATGGGAATGTAGTCGTGCCTTATTTAGATATTTCCTTTTTCTCCTTTTACAAGATGAGCCAGTGTTTTTTCAACAACTGACTGGATGGTGGTCAAACACAACAGCTATAGAAATAATAACAGTCTGTATGAGATTTAACTATATCACATTGAAAAATTGCATTATTTGCAGAATTAGTGCGCTGTTTGATGAACTTTAAAAATTCTGCAGAGTTTATAATTTTTCTAAATATGCAATCTTTGGATGGTCTGTTGCTATGGAGAAGAGGGATAAACTGGAAACTGTGAGGTAGTAGCTGATGAGTATTGATTAGTTTTCAACAACTCATGTAATACTAAACATAATGTTTTTATAATCTTGAATAAAAAATAAACTAATTTTCTACAATTCTGGCTTGAGACTGCTCACTTCTCTTTTAAACCATCAGACAAGACACTTGTCTTCCTGGACATCTGTATTTGGGGAATTGAATCTGGAACTGGTTTGGTTTCAACATTTCCTCAGGTTAGAAAACAGTGCCACAGTTTTGGTTTTGATCTGGGCCTTCATACAAATAAGATGAACATATAAGTGCAACATGTGCGTTTTGATTCAAGAGTTATAATTTGCCATGTAGACTTTTCAATTTCGCTTTCTGGTGGCTGCTTTTAAGTGGATTTCTTCTATTTTACGTTTTGAGGTCAATAAAGAAAAAATGTCTTCTTTTTTTTTTTCTTTTTTTTTTTTTACAATGAAAGGAAACTCTGTGTTTGGTTCACCATTTGTTAGGATGTTTCAGACTCTTCTTCCCTGTCTGTTAGACTTGTGTTTATACAATCTCATTAATTGTCAGTACAGGTCTTTAAATGTCTTGTTTGTTTACAAGTGTCATCTTTAAACCAATGGGAATCATCTTTAGATATGCTCTAGGAGCATTTAATTTGTATGCTGATAAATAAGTGAAGCATGCTGAACATTAAGAAAAGACATCACTTAATCGTTTTTGTCTGACTTTTTTAAAAATCTTTAAGCAAAGATTAGCAAATAATAATGATAATGATTATGATGATAATTTAAAAAAAAATGAAAATGGCACCTGTTGTATTTATTGCTGGTTCTCTAGCATGTAATGGGTTACAGAGAGGGTGCTTGTGCATCACAGGTAGGCCCTATCCATCACTACAAAGCTTTGTGCGGGTGGATCACATGGTAAACTCTGTGATGTCACATCCTTTAATGCTGTGGCGGAAATGGAGGTGGTGTGTGTGTGTGTGTGTGTGTGTGTGTGTGTGTGTTCATCCCTCCCCAACAGGGGAGATATGTTTTTGTCTAAAAGCTGTATTTCAATGTAGAGAGAGTGGGGTGCTGAACCTGCAGGCGGTAGCTGGGAAAGGATGTTCAATCCTTTTCACAATAATCACAAAACCTATTTTCCTTTTCCTTGGCCTGAAAAACAACAGGAAATATGAGCAAAATGTATTTAGAAGTAGCAGAAAAAGATAGTTATGTGCACCATGAAGCTTTTCTCCTTCTTACAGTAGATTTAGTCCCAACAAAATCACCATGTAACATATATTTCTTTTGGTAATGATCATGCTCCATGCCTTTTGTATGCCAAACATGGAAGCCTGGAGACTGTATTAAGCTGTTATTCTGTGAAAATTATGACTCTCAACACAAAAAATAGAAAGGTTTTGGTATCTTTTTCAGAAGTATTATGGGTACTTTTATATTGATTTTAATCCCATTAAAGTATTTCTTGGTCTGCCAGAATTGGAATTCCCTTTTCTGACCCAACTTAAACATACTGAGAATGTAAACCAACAAAATCTTTGTGTATTCACAAGTTGAACTAAATAGTTATATTACACTACTTTTGCTGCACACCAGCCTAACGTTTTACAGAAAAAGAACAGCATTTAATCAAATACAGCCAATTAATTAAACACTCTGACACAAAAATACAAATATTTGGATACCTGTGGAACCGACAGGACTGAAAAAACACCATACAATAGTTTTAACTTGCATTTACTGAACAATTGGATGGTGATATGTCTGTCAATTAAACTGCCATTTTTCCAGAATCTCCTACTCTACCCTTAACGGCCGGTTGTATCTTTTTCTGTGTCCGGCAATGTGTGGACAAAGCTCTTGTCAACACTGAATGCGTCATGTTAAACTGTGCCCGTAAGGAGTCGAAGGATTTCCTCTCCAGCGGAAGCCAAGTAACTCACCATGACTTGACCTCGGGTCATAGGCATAAATGTCTAATAGATGTGTAGAACTACACAACACTCCCACAGCACAAGGCATGGCAGAACAAACAAATTAAGGATTTAAAAGATATCTAATAATCAGAAACATTTGTATTGAGAGACTGTCCTCATCCGAGTCATCCTGTTAAGCATTTTATCTGATGCTGTGCTTCTACATCTGATTTAGACACACTTAGGTCTGTTTTCTTTCTTTCTATGATATGTTATATACGGGATGTTTTGAAAGAGCATTTCTTCATTGATGAGCTCTTAACTTGTAATAGCACAACGGGACATATTTTATACATACAGTTTCTGAGACATTCGGTATGACTTTGACACTAGAAAGCAGAAGATAACAGTGTAAGAATCTTGACATATCAGATGGTAATAAATGGTTAATGTCTCTAAAAAATGTGCTAGTTTTTTGCATTTTGTTAAAGGGCCAAATAACGATCTCAAATACAAAAGAAAATGTGACTTTTCCTTACCATTTTTTTCATGGGTCAGGTCTTAAAGAGTTAATAGTGCCACTGAATTGTCAAGCCCTGGGCCTATGTTGGCTAATATACTTTAATTCATGTAGAATTTAAGGCTTTTTATTGTTAGTAATGAAACACATGAATGTTGAAATGTAGATTCATACATTTGTTGCGCTGGCCAGAGAGTCCATGTTCCAGTATTTCACAGCTCTCCATGTTGCATATTATATTGGGGGAATTCAGAGAAGGTCATAAAAACCGAAGGATAAACTACTTTCATTTTAGGACTGTAAACATAGTTAATCATTTCTAGTGGTGAATTATAAGCATGACCTGGTTTATTTTTAATCTGTGGGACCTGAACTTTGAACTGCTTCATAAGTAATGTGAACTTACAAAACTTCAGTACTGAGTTGGGTTTAAGTCAAGCTCGTCTCCTCCAACACTGATGTAAATTCGGCACAAAAAACAACATTTTACAACATCTCTGAGCTTTGAAAATATAGATGACTTAAGCACACGCATTTATTTTATAACCACATGTAAATGTTCTTTATCTCAGCGACGGTGCTCATACGTGTCCCTACAGAAGAACATCCACCTTGCATGTCTTCCCAGTGTTAATAAGGAGGAAGGAGGCGTTGAGTCCAGCAACATTCATGCATGACTCCTCTCCACTTTCTTTCTGTTCACCTGCCCTGACCTGCAAATTGTACAAAATGTTCATGGTAATGACTAATTTTTACCATTCATGTGTTGTGATTCCTTTGCTGTCATGACAGAAAGCAAACAGCCTGGAGGTATGTTGCCATCTAACTGTTAATCATCATGCATTGTTACGCTGCTGCGTTTCAGACCAACTAACAAACTTACTTTTACGTTTTCTGATGACAGGGGGCTGTTTTTTCAAGTCACCTCACAAAATATTGTGACACATGACAGAAATGTTCCCCTCATAGCATAAAACAAGTATAACAGTGTGTCACATTCCTGCTAAATGTTTTTGGCCATGAGTCAACATGAGGTTATGAGTACACTAAAGTCTTAAACAGTAATTGTCATCAGTGACTGTGGGGAGGGGTTACCTGTTTAAACATGAGCTGACAGAAATGCTTGGCATTTTTCAGAATGATTCAGCTTCAACTGTGCCCAATGGAAATGCTTATTATCCTGCAACATGTGACTGATATGTGGTTTCTGCACAAACCATGATGCAGGAAACCAGAGCAGCTGGGAGCACTGAGGGTCTTAAATGAACATCTATCACTTGCTTTTATGACTTTTTAGAGATTCCCAAGAACAAACCAGAATAGAAATAAAAGAACTTAAGCAAGAACCAAGAAACCATGACAGTGTTTAATCAACTCCAGATATATTCAAACACCCATGGCATACATGAAAATTTCTAATCTGGTTTTGAATCATAACACAACACTGAAACTTTAATCTTCTTTACTTGTCTACATCTCAAAAAAGGAAAGTGCAAAAGAACGTTACCTTTCTTTATCTTTTTGTTGATCGTTTGTTGGTTTCTTTACTGTGAGCTGTAAATTTTGATTAACTTTGACTAACTTTTGTTATTTAAATGATCCCCTATAAATAAACTTAAACTTGACCATAGTGTACATTGGGGTTTTTTTTTTTATAGTTTTTTTCCAGTTGGTATGGTGGCAAATATGAGTAAATGACAGAGAAGTCCAACACTGTCCAACAAGTTATAGATGTTTCCTTGCTTCAACAAACCCAGATTAATTTAAATGGTTGTTACGGCCCCTGGGAGGGGTGCAACCCGACAACCACAGAGGAAGACAAGACCAATATAGAGGGTTGACACGTTTATTTACAGGTCTTGGATATGGCAGGATTGTGGAACCTGTGGGAGAGGATGGGACATTTAGGCTGTGCCAAAATCAAAGAAAACAATAAAACAAAACGAGGCCTAACTCAGACTGTATCTGTAAACCAAAATGAAAACCAAATAAACTCCTATCTAACTGATCTAAAAACCAGATTGGCCAAAACATTTACAAGGGGTGGCAACAGCCTCTAGCCCTAGTGTGTCTATACATTGTTTTCTACATGTGGAAATGTAAAGGGCGCCCCAACTTACCTGGTCCTCATGCCCCCCCACATACCTGTTCCACCATGCCATTAACAGACACAAGCAAAAGAAGGAAGAGCCTGATGACCTCCAGGTGCTGCTCTTTTAAAGGGTGATCTTTGATGCTGATTGGTGCATCTGAATTTCGAACCAGCCAATAGATCCCAGGCTAGGCAGATCTCCACTTCAGCTACTTAGAACCACCTGGAGATAACAGGGATGACAAGTTTGATGATGCACGTAACACCCCCACCCATACAAGACCAAACAACATTGTTTGGTACTATAAAATCGCCTACCTACCTACAGCGCACGCGACAAAGCATCAGCAAGAACATTATCCGAACCCTTTTTGTGGTGGATCTGTAGATTGTAGTCCTGAATGAACAAAGCCCAACGCATAAGGCGGTGATTATGGTTGAACATCCTTGAGAGGAACACCAGAGGGTTGTGATCTGTGTAAACCTCAACAGGTTTAACACTGGATCCCACATAAACTTCAAAATGTTGCAAAGCTAACAGCAATGCAAGAGCCTCTTTTTCGATAGTGGAATATTTCAGTTGATGGTTATTGAACTTTCTTGAAAAGTAGCTCACTGGGTGGTCTATTCCACACTCATCCTCCTGCAGGAGGACAGCTCCAGCCCCAACAGCACTGGCATCAACTTCAAGCTTAAATGGCAATGCAAAGTTTGGGGCAGACAAAATAGGGGAACAACAAAGCATAGCCTTGAGACTGTCAAATGACTTTTTACACTCGTCTGACCAAACGAAAGGCTTGGACGGGCTAGTCAAAGCAGTCAGTGGAGAAGCTACAGATGAAAAGTTTCTACAGAATCTGCGGTAGTATCCAGCCATCCCAAAGAAACGCCGAAGTTCTCTTCTGCTTTTAGGGACAGGAAAGGCAGTAATAGTCGATATCTTAACATCTGCAGGACACACACGTCCTCCACCCACTTGCTGGCCAAGATAGAGAATAGTACCTTTTCCAAACTCGCATTTTGCGAGGTTCAATGTTAGAGAAGCAGCCGAAAGGCGTACAAAAACTTCTCTTAAGACAGAAATATGGTTGGCCCAGCTGTCAGAATACACCACAATGTCGTCCAAGTATGCTCTGCAATTTGGTACGTCACCAAGTACCTTATTAACAAGCCTCTGAAAGGTTGCAGGAGCATTACATAAGCCAAATGGCATAACTGTATATTGGAGAAAATGGTCAGGAGTCACAAAAGCAGAGATTTCTGAGGCTTTGGCAGTTAGTGGCACTTGCCAATAACCTTTTAGCATGTCAAGTTTACTGATATATGTTGCTGGACCAATTTCATCGATACAATCATCAATGAGAGGTAATGGATGTGCATCTGGTACCGTAATAGCATTCACCTTCCGAAAATCAGTACAAAATCTTGGACTACCATCTGATTTTGTGTCCAACAAATAAGGAGAACTCCAAGGACTAACGCTCTGAAATGCCAATCCGTTTTCAACAAGATAGTCCACTTCCTTTTTAATCAGTTCCCGTTTTGCTGGGCTTACCCTATATGCATGCTGTTTGATAGGTTTTGGATTTGACAGAGTAATATCATGACACACAACATTGGTTTGGGAGGGTACATCACGAAAGAGATTTGGGAAGTCTGAGATGAGTTTCATGACATCCTCTTTCTGGCCAACAGGGAGATGGGACAAATACTGAGAAATATCAGATAAGATCTCTGTATTATGAAGCCTGACTCCATGTGGCAGAGCTTTGCACATCATCAAGCTGTCGCCTTGATCATCCACTACTGATATGGATGCTACAGGAGAGATGGTTTCAGCAACATCTGCTCTGGGCGCCGCCTCAGTAGATTCTCGTGAGCAGTAAAGTTTCATCATGTTAATGTGACAAATCCTACTTTTTCGTCTGCGGTCAGGAGTTTGAATCACATAGTTGGTCTCACTGAGTTTCTTCTCAACAATGTACGGACCAGAAAATTTTGTTGACAGTGCAGAGCCGAGGACAGGTAAAAGGACTAAAACGTTATCACCTGCCTGAAATGATCGGGCAACTGCTTTTTTATCATAGCATTTCTTCATTTTTAGCTGGGAAGAGGCCAGAGCATGTTTTGCCAGAGAACAAGCTTTTTGAAGTTGTTCTCTCATTTTAACAACATACTCAGGAATATTTGTCACAGTCTTCTCCGGTACAAATAGCTGCTCTTTAAGAATCTTCAATGGACCCCTAACGTCATGTCCAAAAACAAGTTCTGCTGGACTAAAGCCGAGTGATTCTTGAACTGCCTCACGTGCAGCAAACAGTAAGAATGGAATACTGTCATCCCAGTCCTTCTCAGAGGACTGACAGTGCTTGCACAACATGGATTTCAAGGTCTGATGAAATCTCTCTAAAGCCCCTTGACTCTCAGGATGGTAAGAACTGGAAGTAACATGATTAACGCCTAGTGTTTTAAGAACTTGAGCAAAGATTTTTGATGTAAAATTTGTCCCTTGGTCTGTTTGGATAACTTTTGGAATACCAAATGTTGAGAAAAACTTTACCAGAGCCTTGGTGATGACAGGTGCTGTTATTTTCCTTAGTGGGACAGCTTCTGGAAACCTAGTAGAAACACACATGATGGTTAATAAGAATTGATTTCCCGATCTGGTTTTAGGCAATGGTCCCACACAGTCAACAATCACCCTCTCAAATGGTTCACCCATCACTGGTATGGGAGAGAGAGGAGCCGGAGGAATTGCTTGATTTGGTTTGCCTGCTACTTGGCAGATATGGCAAGAGCGGCAATGATAAGCAACATCTGATTTGAGACCTGGCCAGAAGAAATGTTTGAGGATTCTATCATAAGTTTTTGTGATCCCCATGTGTCCTGACCAAGGATGGTCATGAGCCAAAGTAAGCACCTGAGAACGGAAAACCTTGGGCACAACAACCTGATAAACGGCAGCCCACTCATCCTTTGGGTCCCCACCAGCCCAGCGTCGCATCAACAAACCATCATCAAGGATATAAGCCACGCTTTGGTCTTTAGCTTCAGCCCGAGAAAGAACAGAAGCATAGCATTTTGAAAGAGATGCATCCTTGTTTTGGGCTTCAAGAAACTCTCCTCTCGAAGCTGGAAGATTAACAATCCCTGAACTAGGAGATGCAGTTACATTCCCAGACTTTACCTCAGGCTGGCTGTCAGGCCTGTCTGTTTCGGGATCATGCGCGACCAGAAATGAGTCAGACAGATCAAGACCATATTTCTTGGTCTGAGCTCTTGTAACCACGCAAGCTGGAAAAATCACAGGAAAGGTCTGTGGTCTTTCAGACTCTGAGCTCAAGATGGGTTTGTCCAACACCTCTGGGACAGGCACAACCACTCCACCTGCTAGATCATTACCCAAAATAAGGTCCACACCTTTAATTGGCAAGACAGGAAGAACAGCAACTTTATAAAAGCCACTAACGAGGGCTGACCGTATGTGAATATGATGCAAGGGAGCAGAAACACATTTCATCCCAATACCCTGAACAACTGCACTCGAGTTACAGGAAGATGTCTGGGATAATGGTAAAATACCATTCCGAATAATGGACTGCGAGCCCCCTGTGTCTCTGAGTATGGTCACAAGCTGCTGACGGATTGGATCCCCATCTAACGAGACAAATCCCTGTGAAATGAAGGGCTTAAAACAGGAATCATGTTGAGTTTGCTCCAGGCCTGGCAGACTTACGCTCTCAATCAAACCCATGCCTTTTGGCTGCAGCGCAGTGGAAGAAGCCGATTTACGCCTTAAAGCAAGACAATCTGCAATGACATGGCCCCTTTTATGACAATAGAAGCACTCACGTGCCTCACGAGGGGGAGATGGAGGACCCTTGGCCTTTTCCACAGGAGAAAGTCTGGATTCTGGTCTCACGGAACGTGACACAGACATCTTATCAGAGTGAGAAGGCAAAAACACATTTTTATGGGTCAATATAAACTCATCAGCCATTATAGCTGCCTTTGACAATGAAGTCACCTTTTGCTCATTTAAAAAGACCACCATCTTTTCTGGCAATGCACTCTTAAAATCCTCCAAAAGGATTAACTGACGAAGTGATTCAAAATCACATTTAACATCACTAGCAGAACACCATTTGTCAAAAAGAACGCTTTTCTCTCTTGCAAACTCTACAAATGTTTGGTTTCCAGACTTTCTATGGTTCCTGAACTTTTGCCTATAAGCCTCTGGCACAAGTTCATAGGCACGCAAAATGGACTCCTTGAGAGTTTTATACTGTAAACTCTCTGCAACAGAAAGAGAGGACACAACTTCCTGTGCTTTACCGACTAACTTACATTGAAGCAAGATTGACCACATATCCTTGGGCCAGTCTAGTGCCGTAGCGATCCTTTCAAAGGCACTGAAGTAAGAGTCAACCTCTGTCTCACGAAAGGTTGGCACCAAGGCAATATTTCTACTGACATCAAATCCTCTTTTCTCAGGTAACACCTGTGAGGAGTTTAGAGATGCAGAGTCTGGACTGCTTTGAACTGATGCTTTTGCTAAGGAAAGTTTCATGGCTTCTACATCAAGCTGTTTTAATTTAATTTCTTTTTCAGCTTCTATTTCCAATCTGCGAATTTGCAGTCTTAGGTCAAATTCAGCTTTACGCTCTTTTGCCTTTTCCTCAGCCTCTAACCGGAGGCGAGCCAGACGAACCTGGAGCCTGGCATCCATGCTAGAACTATGGAGTTCAGGAGACACAGGCTCAAAACGGGGCAAAGTTCCAGGATTGGCTTTGAGCTCCAGCGGGTTTCCTGGAGTAATGGCCTGGGGAGCATCTTTGCTCTCCACCACAGGAGAATCAGGTTCTTTGGGTGAAGAAACACGGTCAGAAAAAACCCCAAAATCAGGAGGTGTGGCATCTACCAAAACCTTTAATTCTAAAAGGTTTAGTAAGAGTGCCTCCTTAATTTCCCTTTTGAGGCCATGTTCGGGCACAGAAATATCAAAATGCGCTGCAATACACAACAAATCATCCTTGCGGCATGCCTCAATCTTCTCCAAACTGGGATGGTCAATAAATTCCTGTAAGACAAAAACCATTGTTGAAAATATTCAGATGACCGATTCATCAGTAATATGACCTGTCCACTCTATGGTTGTCAACAGCTCCACGGAAAAAGTATCCCGGACGAGCCCCCACTTGTTACGGCCCCTGGGAGGGGTGCAACCCGACAACCACAGAGGAAGACAAGACCAATATAGAGGGTTGACACGTTTATTTACAGGTCTTGGATATGGCAGGATTGTGGAACCTGTGGGAGAGGATGGGACATTTAGGCTGTGCCAAAATCAAAGAAAACAATAAAACAAAACGAGGCCTAACTCAGACTGTATCTGTAAACCAAAATGAAAACCAAATAAACTCCTATCTAACTGATCTAAAAACCAGATTGGCCAAAACATTTACAAGGGGTGGCAACAGCCTCTAGCCCTAGTGTGTCTATACATTGTTTTCTACATGTGGAAATGTAAAGGGCGCCCCAACTTACCTGGTCCTCATGCCCCCCCACATACCTGTTCCACCATGCCATTAACAGACACAAGCAAAAGAAGGAAGAGCCTGATGGCCTCCAGGTGCTGCTCTTTTAAAGGGTGATCTTTGATGCTGATTGGTGCATCTGAATTTCGAACCAGCCAATAGATCCCAGGCTAGGCAGATCTCCACTTCAGCTACTTAGAACCACCTGGAGATAACAGGGATGACAAGTTTGATGATGCACGTAACATGGTCATCCTATATAGCTTGTTGTTGAGTGCTGCCCGGGCAAGATGACTGTGCTGCAGGAGGAACATCTAAAACCTCCAGGACAGTGGCCTTTAAGCACATAATTGGGACACCCTGGACACTTATGAGATGTCCCAGATAAATATCTTGGAGGAAGTTTTAAAGGGTAGTTCAACAGATACTTACCATTCAAAAGTTATGATGCTGTTTGGGCAATTCTTCTAAAATTACAACTAAAATCTCATCTTAGATGTTATACCTTTGCAGCCATAATTTTATGTTTAGAAATGTTAATTTTCCATTGATTGTTACAGTGTTGTAATAAAAAAGGAAACATTCGACAAACTGCAAGTGTAGTACCAGTAAGTTCTCTGCCAAATTTATTAATTTATTTTATTAGTTTATTCAAAAAGGACAATATTTATTGATGAACATTACTGTGAATGTGCAAGTTTTAGCTCTAGAGTTAATTTCAACTGTTGTATCTGGGCAATGATGACATAAATAAAAGTACATAAGTTTAGACAGTAAACGACATTTTACACAATGCAATATTTACAGGGAAAGACAACACCGGGGCATGGGCAGGTTGTTATGCAGCTCAAAAATAGAGAAAATGTGATTATAATGAAGATGAAACAGTTATTTACATGGTTAAAGCACCTCTTGTTAACGAAGCGCAGCTTTTAGATGATACTGGAACATGGTAGAAAACAGGCATCACACATCAGGAAACCTGCAAGTTCGAATGAACATAATGTTGATTTGATTTAAATTGAATCTTGAATCCATTGTAAGTGAGGCATTCTCTCATGGTAAACAGTACACTGTTCCAGATGTTCTGAAAGAACAGACTACCCAAAGGTGGTGCCTCAGGAGAGCACTTAACCATGGATCTGGTGGGAGATTCCCTTAACGGTTGTGGTGTAAGTCCATGTTGTATTTTTTACAAATCATTCATTCATTATCATAACCACTTAATCCAATGAAGGGTTGCGGGGTATTTTGTATGTAATAAAAGCAAATTTAAATTATATTTAAAAAAAGATCAAACCTCAGAAGTTTGCATGGCTCCAAAATGCAACAGTGGTGATCCGAAAACGATTGCAGATGCAGATTTCCAAATTGGGTCATGGCTTTTACAACTTTCCAAAAAATGCTGATGAAATGCAAATGTTCATACAGCGACAAGGCCGTGGGATTCAACCTTCTTTCATTTGTTTTTAAAGCTCTGTATAGTTAACCACTTCAGTTTCTTTCATCTTTAAAGAAAACGAGATCATAGTTAAAGAAAAGGGAGTGCTATTTTAAGTTCAGTTGGCCTTTTTTTATTGATTGTTTGCATTGCACTATATATTCAGCAGTAAATGAACTGGTTAACAGTCCCATTGAAAATAGGTGTGTTGGTTTGTGAGTCCCACTAAGCTTCTCCACTGGGCTTCATGACGTAGTTTCAAAGTGTGGGTGAAGTTCCACTCTGACAGAGGATGTAGAAAACCCGTATGTGACAGAAATATATGTGAGTGCGTGCACTGCTGGTTTTCACAAAGCACACATGTACACACACAAATACACACTTGACAATTTCAGATTCTAAACCACAAAACCTCAGGCCTACACCCTCTCATGGTTGTACCGTAGCTTTTGTAGAAAAACAAAGGCATGCAGTGTCTGATTAATATTCCTTTCCAATACGTAAATGTTACTCTTACAGTATCTATTTTATAGTTTTTGGGTAGTTCATACTGTCACATTATCCCATATTTATAAACTTAGTTGTTTTCATTATTGAGTTCAGCCCACTTCAACGCATCTTTCAAGATTTTCTTTTATTTCTCTGTCAATACGTAGATTTCCCATTTTTAATTCAAATGAATGCATCGTATTCTCTTCGTTTTATCAGCTAAAAGTTTACATTTGAGAGAAGACTCTTAGCTGCTACAATGCTTTAACAGTCCTATGTAATCAATAATATTATTAAAATACTTTTTTCTTTTTTTTTAAAAAAACCCGCCATCCCCGTTTATACCAAACTTGTCTGTCTGACCCCATACTGAGTGAAAGTTTGTTGCTAGTGAAGCAAAGTGTCTCATAAATATTAGGTAAAGGTTTCCATCGAATTTCCACTTCCAATGTGAAACTGAAAAAATGCAAATGATACTGGATGGAATAACTGATAAGAGTCCTACCAACACAGAGTACTTGGTTTTCTACACTGTCCACATATTTTCACGAAGGCTACCAACATCAAATTTAATATGACAGCCACAGGCTCCTGCATCTGTTTTTTATATACACCTGTGTGCATGTTTGTGTGTGTGTGTGTGAATGTTTGTGTGTGTGTGATTACAGGTCTTGATTGTGTTAGAAGATAGACAAAGGCTTTGAAGAGAACGTGGGAGAACAACAGGGTTGAACTGCCACATCCGAACAGAAACTTAACTGCTGCTGCTTGGTGCAGTGGCTCAGTGGTTGATCCTGCTATCCCACAGCAAGAAGGTACTGGTTATAAATATTTGATGTGATCATTTCCGTTTGTCATGTCGGTTTCCGTTGAGCCCCCAGATTTTGTTGACAGTCCATAGAATGCTAATCTGGTTATCGTAACCACTTGTATAAACTATGTCACAGATATTACGTGCAAATATGGACAGAGAAGAAAATCTTTTTTGCTCTTTTTGTAATTTTTTTTTTGTACAAGTACAATGAGGTGGGCTTATATTTCCAGTTTTATTACAATGTATAAGAATGCCATAGGGATCAAACCCAGAACCATTTGGTCTTTTCACATTGATTTAAGATTTAATTATACATTTGAGTTCTGTAAAGGCATTTTGTCCTCTACCCATGACAGTGTCCTCTGACTCTTAACAGTGTATAGGAACAAAGTTTAGATCCTGAAGATCCTGTAAATTTGGTTACTATGTTGAGTTATATCTTGTTTGTTTATGATAGATTATATTCATACTCCATATTAATTGGTTTACAATGCAAAAATAAAATGTCTTATATTTACTTTAATTTCATAGCATGGTAATTAACAATTTTCATCACAAACAATATTAATTATACAATAAAAACAGGAATAATGTAGGTCCAGTATGTTACTTGAAATCACTGGACAATGTGCTACATTCAATAAACAGTTTAATTAGCCATTTGGCTGTTGTTGTTATTATTATTATTGTTATTATTATATTAATAAAACAGTTGTTCTCCTCAAACTAGCTGCAGGAGACATATAGACCCAGTGCTACTCTCTGACTGTGTAAAGATACTGTGATTCTTCTTTTATTAATGGACTTTTAACTAATATTGTGAAATAAACATTTTAAATAGTCAGCCGACCCTGCAATATTCATATTTACATGTTTGGAAGAAGAATTACACTCAAGTGGGCCTGCAAACACTACATTTTTCACCTAGAATATTATTTAAAATAATTGTCATATTGCTTTGTTGGGATGTGCATCATGGATAAAATACTTCATATTTTCAAAATTGCAAGTCACTTTTTGAATTTATATTGCTAATTCTGTTGTATGTATGCATTAACTTTACCCTTCATACAATTTTTCAAAATAAACATGTGGTTTCGGATTCCTGATGTGACGTCATTGTTTAACCTGTGAGCAACAACTCATCTGCACAAGCAGTCAAAAAGGTTTACCTAATAAAGTGACCAGAGAGAGTACATCAGTGTAAGGTAAACAACAATTAGTTTAGCAAAGCAGTTACATTTTAATACAAGTATAGTTTTTAATAATATAATTCAAATTTTCTGATTCTTTTTGTTAGACACAATAACTAAAAAAAAAACAAAAAAACAACAACAACCTGATTTAAAAAAATGATTTAAAAAGTTAAAAAAAAAAAAAAAAAAAAAAAAAAAAGTTGTGTCTTTTTGTATCCAGCTCTCCATTTTTGAGCTTTATTCACTATCACCTGCTGAGCTGTTTTTATTTCTTCCTCTCTTTATTGTCAGTATTGCCTCTAGACTCTATCACACTGTAACATGCACTGTCTCCTGACTTTGTAATGACCGTTCAGTTGCCTGCAGCAATGTCATTCTGACTTCTTTCACAATTATCTTTCTGGCACATCAAGTTGGCAAATACAGTCAAAAGAACTTCCTCTTAACCAGAGCCAGAGGTTGGTTTTCCTTCATTGATTGTGAGTTCTGACATTTTTACGGAGGCTGGGTAGTGTGTGATATCTTCCCCTGTGGGGGCTGGAACAAAACAGATAAAGCATCACAGATCCTAAAACAAGTTCACACAAAAATATGCCTTGTAGGGAACAGCATTTCTGAGAAATGAATGGAAAGAGAGGTGCAGAGCATGGTGAGAGATGTTTCCTGGCAGGCAGGGATTAAATGAGTTTCCATAAATATGTTTGGCAGCTTGGTATACTTTGTGCCCACTGGTAAAAATAGGCCTTCTTCCCAAGGGAGGTGATGACGTCCGCAGCCTGCCTGCATCAGCAGCTACAAATCAGCTTCGTTCTCGCAGTGGAAGAGCCGAGACGAGGTGTGGGGGGAGCATCAGTGATCACCATGGCAACATATGCAGAGTGACGCAGGTAAAGGCAGTAGAAAGGAAGGGAGGTAGCGATTGGCTGCCAACTGCAGTGGTGTGTGCGTATGGGAGAGATGTGTGGGTGGCAGAGAAGAGGAGGAAAACTGAACAGTCCAACACTGAGATTAGCCCCCACACTGCAACACACACTGACACACACCGTCCAATCCTGTTAGCATGGTTAACAGTTCAGCCCAGCAATGAAATGATCTGATTTTGCATGGTTCTCAAGCAGAGACTTCAGAGCCAGTGAAATATAGTGTTATTTTCCTCCCTTTTTAATGCCATTTTGGATATGCATGCAGGCATTTTGAGAGGAAATATTCTCCACATCAATTCAAAGAAACATGAAATTCATTTTCAGTGGTACTGAAATGTACTTTTGTGGAAAATTAACAGCTTTTTCAAAGCCTAAACGACATTTCAAAGATTGTCCCCTTTAATCAAATTCTACATCCTTTCAGCATATGTCTTATTTAATTTTATTCCATAGATGGATAGGTGTGAAAGATATTATGGTGATTAGAAAAAAGTGCCTGTTAATTTGTCTTATTTTCTGTGATTTTAAAAAATGCTGTTCACAGCCTACAACGATTGCCACGGACAAGTATAAAACCTTTTCATGTTTTTTTTTATTTTTTCAAAGTATTTTTTGTAATAATTTCCTTTGAATTGGTCAACCAAATTTCAGAGTTACACCAATGTTTTAAAAGATATGACCTTTTGAATTTCTTTATTATATTCCTATTTACTCGTCAATGTGAAAAAGTACAACTAGCCTCAAATTGCACCACACTGGTAAGGCTTACAGTGTCTGGAACCATGAGATGATGAATACTATGGACTTTGCAGCATCATGTTTATTATCACAACTGATATTCTTTTGCTCTTTGACAGTAACACACATTTAATTGCTCTGTACACATCATGTTAGTCAAACAGTGCAGCTCCACCTTATTTTTCTTTTCTGCTAATAATTTCAGGTACTACATTGATTTATTTATCTGAATAAATATCCTTTTTGTTTTTCATTTTAATCTTTAAAGCAAGATTTTTGTCATTTTGCATATAAAAAAAACCAAAGGTAGAATTACCACATTAATCATTAATCATTTTTCTGCTTCAGTAAGCCTTGAAAATGAAACAACAAATGGAACACCAGGATCTTTGCCCAAGGAAAGTGCTCCCATCGTTGATGCACTTGTTCATTTCCTGCTATGATCAAAATGTCTCCTATAAAAAGAAATTGATTGTAGCATACTTCTACAGCAGCTAATGGGGAACAATGTAGGTAGGGGGAGTGTTTTACATTATTCAATATCGCCACCTTATGGCCACAGATGATAAGTGTATTTCATGTCAATCCGAGTGCATCAGTGTGTCAGACACTTTATGATCTTGTTTTTCTCTAAGTGAAACCAGTTTGCCGGGGTTTGCACTGAAAAGTGTCATCAGAAAATGAACTAGAAAGTGCTTTACTGAATGATTCAACCTTTCATTGTTCCCTTTATGTCAAACATCACAAATGAAAAAATGTAGTCACTTTAATTCATTTATCAATTTCACAGCAAGTGGAAAGAATTCTGACTATTAATAGATTGGTAAGTATTGCAAAACAGCAGCCACGCCTATTATTATAAATGAAAATGAAAGTCAGTTTTTGACATCCAGTGAGCTATAGACCAGAAGTTGTTTTTCAGACTATCATTTTCAACCATGTTAGAAGCAAACAAGGTAGGTTACTTGACAAATTCATCTATTTCACCCACTAGATTTGTTGATTACAACACAACAGATACATTTACAAAATTATTTTGATTATTTTATATATGTTTGGTCTTAGATAGAAATATAATTTAACTAAAAATGTCATTTCCTTTAAATGTCTTTCTGTATAAAAGAAGAATTTGCTGTTGATAATCAGGTTCAAACTCGGTTTTGCATATGAGTGTTGCTTTAATCACCCTGTTCTGCTTTCTGATTTAAAGATTTTTTAAAAACTCAATGAGGAAGAACAAATATATTTTAAATGTTGACATGACAAAAGCTTAAATGTACTGGGGCATAGCTAAAAGAAAACCAAGAGTAATCATTACTTTTTTTGATTCTTATGTTTAATATGTATAATACAAAGCAGCTGTTTATGTTGTCTGTTGAAACAGGGACACAATGTTTTGTCCTGAGTGCGGAAATGAAGTGGAAAGATCATATAGATTCTGTCCAGAGTGCGGCTACAAGTTATTTCTCTTGGCTCAAAAAGAGGTCAAAGGTAAATTTCTTAGAAAACCTTCTATATATGAACATTTGCTTTTTGTTTTTTGTGATACTCATGTGAGATTACAGTTAAAGCTACAGTTTATGTCCAGATCAATTTAGTAATTGTTTAACCTATAAATACACTGATAAAAACCTTCTTTTCAATCTCAACTCTGTTAAAACAGATTATGTGTAACAATAAAATTATATCGCAGGTGAAAGTTTGATCTGTATTAAAAGTTATATCTGAAATCAGAGTTCTGTGCTGTAAATTTAAATAAAATTATGATTTAAATCCTGTTGCTTAAACAATAATGTGGCTAATTTCTGATTTTTTATGGGCTAACGAGTCATTTTGTGCTTCATGTACACACCCTCATCATAGAAAATGCACAAAGGTATGTTTATGATGCAGCTTTCAAGTTTAAAGATGAATGATCTACCTGTAAAAGGAAATACAGCAGCTGCACCCTTATACATGGCGCAGATTATGATCAGGTGCTCTAAATAGCACGGAAATTAGTCATAGCACACTTTTTTTCTTTTCTTAATAAGCTACATGATAGCCTATCTGCAAGCAGTTTTTTAGACCTTCATGTTGCAGTGTATTGGTGTGTTGTCTTATCTCTTTGTTATGGTAAAAATAAAAAAGTGAATATAAGTATGTAAGCAACATTTTCCATATTTATTGATGAACAGATGATGTCATATCAGCACATCAACCCTCGGTCCCCAAGCAAGAGTCCCAAGAGGAGGATCAAGATCATCCTGGATCAGACTTGTCTGTCTCTACAGCACAGCTTTCTTCTGTAAGTGAAAGTAGCGAACAAACAGTCCAACAAACAAAGGATCCATCACATAGTTTTACAGAGTTTGTAGTTTCACCTGCAAGATGAAAATACAACAGTTGTAACTCAGATCAATGAAGGCACTCATCGGTCGAATATATAGACTTTAAACCTGGAAATTAAATTAGTACAGCAATGCGAAACTACAATATATACTAACAATGTAATATTTTGTACAACAGTTGTGTAAAGAGTTTTTCATCCTGTTACACCCAAGCGGCTACCTCCGGTGGTTAAAAGTGAAGCCTATGCAGAAGTGCATAAAGCTGCAGTTCCCCCTTCATCCACTAGGGGTTGACTGCAAAACAGAGTGAATTCCCATAGACTCCCATGTTAAAAAGGCCAACTTCACGGCAGAAATAGAAATGTTTACAGCCTGGTTCAAAAATCCATTTTTGGTTTAATAGGTCAGGTTTACCTTAATAACAACTGAGGGGAGATTTTATTCTACCTCAGACGTTTAATGGTAATTTAATCTCGAAATTTGGCATATTGAGGGGCGTGTCCTTTTTTATTGACAGGTACCCGATCTCCCACTTAGAGTAAGAAAAACGTAAAACAACCGCGTTTTTTTTTTTTTTTTTTTTTAACATCGTGACTTAGCTGTAACCCGCTTTCCTCCATTAGCTGGTTAGCTCCTGTTATCTCCAGGTTAGGTCGGTTAGCTCATAGCTACAGACAGCTCAGAGTTCGATGTCAATCATCCACCATGACGCTCACAGCCACCTCTCTCAGCTTCACCTCTTTGCCCGAATTTGTGTTTTACGGGCGAGACGACAGGCATGCCTCTGCCAAGATGGCGATGGTAGAAGCCGCCCACCGAGCTTTAATTCAGCTCTTCAGAAACCTATGGGTGACGTCACAAAGGCTCCGTCCATCTTTTTATACACAGTCTATGGTTACACCTTTGTATAGACAATTTTATCAGTGTAATATTAACTACAACTAATAACCCAATTAAACAACACAAGTTGTTTAAAAAAAACGTTATTATGTTGATCACAACATGGCAACATGTTTCTTCACACTATATTTTATCCTGCAAGGTGACAAGTCAGGATCATGTAATTGTTGGATTTAGTCATGTTTCACTCATAAACAATGTGTATTTTTCTCAGTATCAGCCACACAGAAAGTTCCTACTGGGAAACAGTCCCTCCATAACTCATTAAAATGATTGTATCATTGACTAAGGTTTAAAAATGTTCTTTCAGGTTCAGCTGACTACATCTGACACAGGGCCATCCCCCAAACCATCCACAGAGCCATCTACAGAACCACCAACAGAGCCATCTACAGGACAATCCACAGAACCACCCTGCAAATCATCCACAGAGCAACCTACAGAACCACCCATAGGACAATCCATAGAACCATCCCCCAAACCATCCACAGAACCATCTACAGATCCATCCACAGGGCAATCCACAGAATCATCCCCCAAACCATCCACAGAGCCATCCACAGAACCATCCCCCAAAACATCCACAGAACCATCTACAGAACCATCCACAGAGCCATCTACAGGACAATCCACAGAACCACCCCCCAAACCATCCACAGAACCACCCCCCAAAATATCCACAGAACCATCCACAGGAAAATCCACAGGACCACCCCCCAAACCATCCACAGAGCAACCTACAGAACCACCCATAGGACAATCCATAGAACCATCCCCCAAACCATCCACAGAACCATCTACAGATCCATCCACAGGGCAATCCACAGAATCATCCCCCAAACCATCCACAGAGCCATCCACAGAACCATCCCCCAAAACATCCACAGAACCATCTACAGAACCATCCACAGAGCCATCTACAGGACAATCCACAGAACCACCCCCCAAACCATCCACAGAACCATCCCCCAAAATATCCACAGAACCATCCACAGGAAAATCCACAGGACCACCCCCCAAACCATCCACAGAACCATCCCCCAAAATATCCACAGAACCATCCACAGGAAAATCCACAGGACCACCCCCCAAACCATCCACAGAACCATCCCCCAAAATATCCACAGAACCATCCACAGGACAATCCACAGAACAATCCCCCAAACCATCCACAGGCCAATCCACAGAGCCATGCACAGAACTATCCACAGCACCATCCGTAGAGCAATCCACAGAGCCACCAACAGAACAATCCACAGGACAATCCACAGAACCATCCCCCAAACCATCCACAGGCCAATCCACAGAGCCACCAACAGAACAATCCACAGACAACACTACAACAAATAGCCCCTTACATGATGCTACCTGTTCAGAAGCCAAAACTAGGGACTCATCCCTCCAGAAAACACCATCAGATGACAAACTGAATGCTATTCTACAAGTTAGAAAGGAAAATAATCCATCTTTAACAGCTTCTCAGAAGCACTCTCAACCATCCAATGATGTGACACAGGAATCCAACCTGGCTGCCTGTACAGCTCAGTCCTCTCCCAGTCCTGCCAATACGACACAGACAGAGCAAAAAGCAAAAGGTCCATCAGAACTGAGTACAGTAGACTATCAAATTGCATCGCTGATTTCTGAAAAGGATGGTAACATTTTTGGGCAAATGTCAATTGCTGCATCAACATTTACATCATCACCAGAAACTAGTCCAGACGCACCTGAAACACCTGAACAAACACCCCAAGAAAGCAACACAGTCACACAGCATACAGCTAAACATAATAAAAAAGCATTCCATGAAACAAATGAGCTTGTTGTTCACGTGAACACTGATCAAGAAAAATCCATTAAGCAGGCTGGCAGCAGAGAAGACAAAGCTGGTTTCTCTGATGGAAAAGACAAAAACACAGAGAATTCCACTGATTCATGTCCAGCAAGAAAGGTAACTGCAACATCACCTGTGGCAGTTAAGCAAACTATGATGATGATTGGTATCATTATTATTGTTACTGTTAGGGTTATTGGCTAATAATGAAATGAATTTAACATTATGACTTTGAATTTTTTGTGTCATACATTAGTGGACATCAAGATTTCACTTTTTAACCCAATTTTTAAATTTCTTTCAAAGACTGCTGATGTTCAGCCAGACGTTAAAACAATCACACACCAGCCACAGATTCAGGGACAATCTGGCATAAGAGATGAAGATGTTTCCAGGCAGGACTGTCTTGATGCTTCACCTCATTCTTCAGAGTAAGCTGTTTAATTATATCTTCCCAGCAGAACAGCTGTGGGTTAGTCATGTGTAAAACATGTATCTAGTGTTATGACTAGAATTTAGTCTGAATTTAAATGTATTTTTATTTATTATAAACTGTTGCTATTTACCATGAAAATACAGCAAACAATATTTATGAAATATGAAGTTAACTTCTGTTTTATTGATTTTATTTGATTTATTTTTTTTTTTTTTTTTACCAAACAGTGAATGGGTGCATGTGTACTTTCATGCTGTCACTTCCAAAGATTCCCACCTGAATCCCAAGAAGGATGCAATTTTCTTAATGTCTGAAAAGATCTTTGAATCCTGGAATCAAATTGGTATTCCAATGACATTTTCCAGGTATGGCTCACATTCATAAAAACTGAAAATGATGACAATAGGCATCAGATTTGTGAATTGCCCACTAAATGAAACTGTGAAATCAGACTTTGCTGCATCTTATTTCTAATTTATCAATATATTTTTTTATTTTATCATTTTTCTACATTTTCACTCTTTTGTAAGAGAACATTTCTACTATGTTCTGCAGTTTATCATTTATTTGCTCGTTCCCTTTCTGATAATGCGTATTTATTTCATAGGTCTCTAGGGGACAAACGATATCTTGTTGAAGGACATGCTATGATTCCTAAAGATGCAATTCAGGAGAACATTCCTTACAAGTACTTGATCTTCAAGCATAGTGGAAATTATATGAAAGAAACCTATGAGGCCATCTACCAGGAGGACAAAAATGAATATGTGAACAGATGCCTCACAATCAAAGAGGAGTTTTTGAGTCATGAAGGTACATTTATTTGTCTTCTCTCATTTATAACAGCTTTTACTCACGTTTACAGACCAGTTCCTGGGTTTATATTGGAAGTCAGTTTATTATTAGCTTGTTTTAAATTTTTTAACATACATTTGCCAATACATAATTTTGAGAATACCCCTTTAAAGCCTGACCAATAAAAATGATAAGAAAAGTCCATTTTTTATATGAAGGCTTTTATTTGGCCATTTAACAAAATGCAAAAAAAAAAAAAAAACCAAAACTCAGACACCTTGTAGTGTCAATTCTAGGCATTAGTGCAGGAGATAATGGTCAAAATGTGTTGTATGACCAGTGAACCTAGTTGTATGTTTCTTTGCATGTAATCAGCTGTGTAATAAACTATGCCTCTTGATATGTGTTGAATATAAACTCAGAATTTGTTTAATTATACTATTTTATTGACTAATTGCAGAGTAAAACTGTTTAGTACTAAGCAGACCATATAAAGTGTAGTATCTAAAGTATTCCTGCTGATTTTATGCTCTGAATTTAAAGGAGCATGGCACCAGTATGACGATGTCATCCATCTTGAGCTTAAGACGAGATTCTGGCAATGGACTTCTTTGAGCGTGATTGAAGAAAGAAATCTAGCTGGCAAAGAAATGCTGAAAATAATCTTTGATCTTCTGACGTCATGGAATAAACAAAATGTGGGCAATTTCTTTATCCTGTTACAACAGTTCTTTCATGAATACAGTTGTCCTTTACTTCATGATGGCAAACTACGGCGGTGGCTGTTATCATACGGTCCAAGTCAGGTAAATATCAGTTCCGGAAGTTTGATCCAGTGGTTCATATGTGCATCCATAATGTTGCCTTGATATGTTTCAGATTGAAAATGTTTTCACTGTTTTCACAAACATTTATTACTTCAGAAAGTTTTAATTTGCTAATGTTTGGTAATGACTGCAAAAACCTTTTTTCATTTTATTCAGGTCCAAGAACTGCTCAGAGATTTCCTAAATGAAAACATTTATCCCAAGCCCCACAACCCGAACAAGGAAAGGTTCCTGCCGCCCCTGCATGCAGGAGTTGTTGGTTTACTTATCTCCAACAAATATCTAAACAATGACATGACAACTCAGCTGTCTAGCCTCTGTGATCTTCTTTGCCTGCCTAAAATGCCAAAGATTGAGTTCCTCTGTTTCTGGAAAGACTTTGCAGACCCTTTGGAAGATAAAGAGAAGTAAATATATTTATAGCATTTCATATTATTATTTTATTATGTGCTCATTTCAGGAAGCCGTGTTTATCATAAAATGTCAAGGCAAAGTTTATTACTCAGGCGTATTTAAAAATCCTTAGTTGTCCAGACATAATCCAGACTTAATGTTCGAGCAATAAATATGAATTACAATAACTATTAACTGTCAGAAATAAAAACTGGTGAATAAATTAATAAAATTACTGAACAGATTTTTACACAACACAATTTTAGTGGGTTTCAGCTAATGACTGACTGGCATTATTTTTGTGGAAGCGTGAAGTTTTGCAGCTAAAAACATCGCAAATAATGCATATATCTAGATAAATTTGAATGATAATAAAACTGAACTTTTCTCTTTTTTTCTGCTGGTAAAGAGTTGCAGATGCTGTTGAGATGCTTTGCCACAAAGCTAGACATCATACTGAGCAGTGGATCAAAGTCGTCCCTTTGATTCATTTCCTTAGAGGACAAAGCAAGCCATTTGAACCTGTTGCTCCTGTCTTGAATCCACAATTTGACTTCTGGTCAGATGTGAGGGAAAATAAAGGCACACACTTCCGCAAGAATGCCAGTAACAGGTATGAAGAAAAACCTATTTTTATTATGTATTTGTATGTTCTGGTCACTGCAATAATAACTGAATTTTAATTAGGAGTCAGATCATGTATGAATATAAATACCTTGTGGAGATCGATCGTCTTCTTGTGCAATCTTGGATGTCTCTGCTGCGTTTAAACGATGCAATGAGGTTCATGTCCAACATGTCAGTCGAGCTCCTTCACATCCTTCAATATTTGCAGATCAGCATAAAATCTGACATGACTAACATCCCTGCCACGGTATGTATTGATTCAGTTATTATAATAGGTTTTATTATACGTAAATACCATTTAATAATAGTTACAATACCAATAATAATGACAAGAATGTGAGAACTAATTAAAAAACTTATTTTCCCATGGTTTGATGACTATATAAATGTATGTTTTGTTATACTGACAACAGGCGCTGCAGGAGATAGCATCTTATCTCATCAACAGGGAACGCCATCGTGATAAAAAGTAAGAAAAAAGATGATCAGCATTATTCCTGTTAATTTAAAACTATATCAATGTCAAGAGCAGAATTATTTCAGTGTAATATTGATAGCCAACTTTATGCATATAAAGGTACCATGTATTTTTTTTTCTTCATAGATTTGATGACAAATATGGAGAGTGTTGCCTCAAAACTGCAGTCACGCTGCTTGGCTCTGTCAGCCAGGCGATAACAAATCCAGACCACTGTGATATTCCTCTTCAGTTTCTCGATCTGGTGTGTCTCATTGGAAAATCATATGCCACTGACTCCCAGGTTCGGATTCATATATATGAATAGTCATTTCCTTTTTATTCAGTTTGATCTTGTATTGATAATGGGTTGTGGATAACAACTTTTTGGGTGTTTTTATTGTCTGAACAACTGAAAACACACACATTTGCACACACTTTTATTAAATGGAGGAAGCATAAATTTAGAAGAGATATCTGATATTATTGGCATGAAGTTATCAACATTAAATTGCTATATTGGATATTATCTGTATCTTGCTTTTTGTTAAATGACATAACTTTGACACAGCATGCACATATATATCAAACTCTCCAGTTGAGTCTCCTCCAACTCAAAAATGAGAAAATACAAGACATGTCATGTAGGCTATGGTTTTCCAGATAATTTTGTTTGTTTGGCAAAACTCGTTTAAAAAATATTGGCAGCATGGTATTGGTATCATCGGTATATTGGATATCGGTAAAAAAGCCAATATCCAATATTCCTGAATTGTGGGCTTATATAAAAAAATAATTTCACTAAGATAATCCAAGTTAACTTGATAGCTTTACATCTGTTTTTACAGACCAGAGAAAGAGTCCTTGAAGACTCATTTGGAGAGACATTAGAAACAATACAAGATTGGAGGAGAAAGACCTTCAAAAACAAGCTCTTTGATTCATGGGGTAATTTAAATTTCCCCCAAGAAATGAAGGTAAGAATGAATGAATGAATGAATGAATGAATGAATGAATGAATGAATGAATGATGAAAACAGTAATAAAGTAATTTCATACTGTGTGTATTATTCCAGCTGTGATGTAGCTTATCTATTAAAATCTACGTCTCCTCTTTAGGTATGGAAAAAAGTGCTCTCCATATCCTTCAGTCATGAGGGACACACTTCACTCTGGAGAGAAACATTTCAAAAGGATTTTGAAGGAAGATTAAAACAGGTGAGGTCGATTTATATTTGCATTTTCAGGGTTTGCTCTCTCATTTAAAGACACACATCTGAAGCTTTTTGTCTGTGTGCCAGGAACACCCATTTAATCAAATTGGGATATACTGTAAGATGATGAAAGAAATGGGCAAGGAAAGCCCGTTGCTATGCAGCACAATGGAAGAATGTGCTTTGGAGGCGTTAGCAGGTGTTTGCCAGGTAAGACTACTTTTCAACTTGAAAGAATCATATGTAAAGATCGCCCTCAAGAATATGAATTTGTGTTCATTCATTGGAAATTAAAGGTCCTCCTATGAAGCATTCACAGTTAAAAAACAAAAACTTTTTCATCCCTTTATTTGTTCATTGCTATTTATTTGACATCTTGCATTTTGGAAAGTACAGTAAAAAAAAATGGACACTTGATATTTGATTAAAAACACAGATAAGTGTTGGAAAAGATATCCTTGGCATCTTCCTGTGTGACAAATGTCAAATCCTTATGCAGAAGTTTTTTGTTAGTCCTAAAAATGTACCTGCATTTGTCCAGATTGAGGTTGTACTTGATTTTTGTAACTGTCTTCCATTATATTTATATATATTTATTTTTTCTCTTTAGAATAAATCTGGTTTAACCATGTCAGATCTGTTGAAGAAACATGACATCACAAAGTTTGGAAAGCTGATGTCAGTGGTTATACTGAAGTCATGGCCCACAGATCCCAGTGGTGCTTACATTGAAGGTGAAGAATTGACGTTTCAGCACCTTTTGAACTGGTCATTGGCAAAAACGATCTTCACAATTACAGGTAAATCTAACAAGGATGACAAGGACTGAGATTCTTCTATTCACAAATGTCTCTGTCATGATTTTTAACATTAAAACTGAGTGTACTGAAGTTAATCTCTCATTAAGAGGCTTGTTCAGAAATGGACAAATTGTTGAACCACTTAATTTAAATTGTTTTTGCTGCAACAGGAAAACATCTAAAATCAGTTATGGAAAGTTATGAAGTACAAATATACTTTGTTACATTACATAAATATGTTTTTAGGTATCTATACTAAAATTCAGTATACAAGTACTTCCTCCATTACTGTCTAAAACCTGCAGGACAATAGTCCTCAAGATCCAGACTGTGTGATCCCCTTAAAGAAGGGGGTCCTGGTCCTGCAGATGTTAGGAGTTTCCCTGCTGCAACACATCTGACTCAAATCAGTGGGTAATTAGCAGACTTGTGCAGAGTTTGATGTCAAGCTTTGCTAGCTGGTATTGGGTTACTTTGGGCTTTGAGCTTATATTAATTGATTACTCTCATATCAATTGGCTTAACGCTTTTAATTTTGCATTGCTTTCTAGGAACAAGAGGAAAACTGATTGACAAACTCTCAGATGAAGCACAGATCAGGATGTCTGTGGCAACTTCAGCATTCAAGTCTATCTCAGAAAAATTTCTCAACGGAAACATCCAAATGAAGTCTCTGAACCAAATTCTCAAGAAAGGAAGTGACTTTCTTGAGTTGCTGAAAATGGGTAAATCAGAATACATGGTTTATCTTTACCTTCCAACTCTCTTGAATAGTCTTTTATTTTGCTCATTTCTATTTTTATTACTGTGGAAGTTGCCTCTTTTCACCTGTTGTTAGTTTTATTAGTATTTCATTTACATAAGCCATATTATCCTTGAAGTATAAAGCATTTTTTGTCCTTTGGGAATCAAGTGAAATGTTATTAATATATAACATTGGAGTCAATAACTATATGTATATGCTCACTTGTGGGCTGTCTTGTTTGACATTCCTCTTCAATCTTAAATGGAGGACTTGGACAAAGCATGAGGAGTGGCAGGTTGGGTAGCGATACATATTTGTAAAAAAGAGGGCTGGATTATTTGATCAACTATGAGGCTAACATATTTACTGGCTGTGGTTTTTTTTTTTTACTGCACTTGTGTAAAACTCTGGTCCCTAACAGCCACTGTCCTTCAGGTTTTTGTTGTTTTCCTACTCCAACACAGCTTACTAAAATAAAGGCTCTTTTTGAAGAAGCTGACAAGATGCTGTTGGACCCATTTGATTTGAATTAAGTGTGTTGGAGCAGCAACAACCAAAACCTGCAAAATAGCGGCCAACAAGGACAGGAGTTGACACTCCTGCTGCATGGTGTGTGTTGGTCTCAGTTATCTTGGTGGTCTCCATGGGCAGGAGTTCAAGGTATATTTGGTGAGAAGAGAGTTTTTGGTTTGGAAACCTCAGGTTTGCATCTTTGCTGTTTGCAAAGGATGTAGGTCTGTTGGTTTCTAAAAGTAATAACCTTCAGATTGCATTAGATCAGTTTTGTTCCAAGTGAAGCTTCTAAATTCCTGTTCCATCTTCATCCCAGCCCTCACGTATGGACATGAGAGTCAGGTAGTGAGAGAAAGAATTACTTTTCAGATACAAATGGCAGGCTGGGTTTAGCCTTAAAGATGGAGGAGGACTGAAACATCAGAGCAAAGTGGAGAGTGGAGCTACTCCTCCTCTGCAAAAATAAAGATTCCTGATTACCTCCCTTTGGAGGATTTTCAGAAATATTTAACTATGAGGGCAGGACAGACTCAGACCAAAGGGTAATATACACTTCAACATGTGGCATGGGAATGTCTTGGGATTCCCAAGAGTGGCTGGAGAGTGTCACTAGGGAGGGGTATGTCTGGGTTTACCTGATGGACCTGTTGTCTCTGCCCAACATCAGACAAGTGGAAAAAATGGATCAACAGATGGGTGGCTAGACGAAGAAGTTAATGCTTTACAGACAAAAATAAAGTTTTTCTTTGTTATTTGTGGCAATTTTGCTTCTATATTTGTTTTCATGAAAATGTTTTTGTAGATGTCCTCCATGATGATGATCGCTGTGAAGATGACAGAGGTATGAGAAGGTTACTGAATCTACGGCAAGAGGAAGCAGATGCAGTTAAGACTGAAAGAGAACTTGTCAGGGGTCTCCTACAAATCTGCCAGGAGCTTCCAGAACGTGCTAAGGGTGGGCATTTTATTTTTATTTCCCCTATTCTAAACTATTTATTTTTCTGTTCCTGATATATTTCTGGTTCATGAAAATAAAATTAATATTTATCATGAACTGATCACAACAATATTTTATAGTTTTTAGACACGTTAGAGGTCTACACTTACACACTTTTTAAAAAGATATGTTGTTCTGTTTTTATATCACACTGCAGCTCCTGTAGTAACTTAGAGTTCTCCTTGTAATCATCTTTAGTATGTCATCTTTAACACCACAACATGACACAAAGCTTGCAAAATGGACAGAAGTATATTTCTCTAAACAGGAAGAAGGTTGCTAAACCGCAAACAAGTTAAGAAGCGAGCGAGACACAGTTTTACTCTTTGTACTTGCAAAGGGAAAAACAGTTTCAGAACACCAACCAGGCTCCAACTCTCTTCAAATGATATAAAACTCCCACACATATATATTTATATAGTTTACATGTGTATGCATGTAGTCTCTCTAAGTAGGCTACCTACTTCAAAAACATGCATGTAAGGTTAATTAGTGATAGGAGTTTTTATATTTGCCCTGATAACAGACACAGCCAAGTTTCCAACAAGTAAAAAACCATCTGAAAAATATTTTTAACATCAAATTGCTATCCCTGTAATTAAAATGGCATTTAGTCAGAAAGTCTTGGATTCCAATTTATCTCAAATTTTCTTTCTTTCTTTCTTATTTATTTATTTATTTTTTTTAATAAATATGAGATCTTTTTCTACAGTTGACTTCCAGGGGTTGGATGAAAAGCTACAACAGAACATTGAGACAATGAATCTGAATAAACTGGTGGAAGTGCGCACATTTGACAAACCAACCACTCAGACACTCAAGGCCAATTATTTCAACCTTTGTAAAACAACCTATGAGATGGCTTCAAAACTTAATGACATCAAAGACAGCTCGATCTTCAAGATGTGCTGGACGAACCAAGTGGAAGAACTGTCGAGAGAGCAGGTTGAGAAAGATCAGAGTGGTGACTGTGAAGGAAATGAAGAAATCTACACTTTCGATCTCATCTACAGCAAAATATTCCAGAGCAGCTTCGAAAAATATGAAACGCTGTATGACAGTCTGAAGAATGGGGAACTGTCACTGCAGGAAGTAGACAGCATATTTGATCTCTATAAAGGAAGGTACAAAGAAATGCAGAAGGACTTTGGCATCATGTGTCGAATTAATCCCACTGATAACAGAAATTGGATTAAAGAAAGAATAAATCAGATAAGACATTACCAGGATCTTGATTTAGCAATTGAGACTTCTAAAATCATCATGGACATCAGGAATCTACTATGTCCAGAAGGAGACTTTAACCTACTGGAAAAATTGCTGCAAATGGTACGTTTCCTCATTACTTATACTATGCAATAAAGGCATGTTTTATGGCATGTTTTATAAAGAGCTTTTAAAGAAAAATCTTCATCAAAAGAAGGTTTAATTTATAACAATGATGTAAATATAAATGTGTAACTGTTTAACACCAGAAAAATATATCTTATCTGCATGTGTTGTAGGCTAATGTGATGCAAAAACCGGCTGAAAAATATTGAAAAAGAAAAACAAAATCCAGTGTGTTTAGTTTAGTATGCAGCCATTTATTGATCTAATAAATCATTATTGAATGATCATCTTTGTATACTTACTGTGAAAAACTAACTTAAGCTCAAAAAGTACATAACTGAAATTTCACAGTTAGGGTTTTACAAATGTTTACATTTTCAACAATTTGCTTTAAAACACAAATGTATTTGTGACAAGGCACTCTTATAAATCTGCCATTGATCAATGAGTTTTTCACTCTAAATCCTTGTTTTTCAGAGTGATGTCAACGTCAAGACAAACAAGCTGAACTGTATTGATAAGGACCTCATCAATGCAAAAGATATTCTGAAAGACATCAATGGGGAACACAAAAACTGTCTTGAAGTACTCACAGTAAATTGTCACAGTAAATTGTTTGTCGAGTGGGTTAAAAAAGAACTTCAAGGTACAGTAAATGCACCTTTTATTTGCCAAAAATGAATACAATATTTCATCAATAGCTAAACCAAAGTTAAAATTCCAGGTATCAATGAGCTGAAAGTGTTTGTAGACCTGGCATCAATCTCTGCTGGAGAAAATGACCTGGATGTGGATCGAGTTGCCTGTTTCCATGATGCTGTGCTTGGATACTCCTCTTTGCTGTATGGTCTGAAACCAGACTCCGATTTTAAAAAGTTTGAGAATTTGCTGCCCACATTGTGGAAAGCGATTGAAAATGACAGCACATTACCAAAGAAGCTGGTGAGGTTTTGACATTTATGTGACATTGCAACTAATTTAGTGAGAACAACTTTGCAACCAGTTGTTAGAATTTGTTTAGATGAAATTATCAGACTGAAAATTTAATTTTAAACGATCAGCTATGTTAATTATTTATAGATAAGTTGTTAGCAGTTGTTGTCTTATTTCAGGGTGATTCAGCACGCCTTTTGGAATGGTTAAAGACTGTGCGGGAAAGCCATGGATCTGTTGAATTTTCATCTCTGTCCATGGCAACATCCATTAATCAGAAGGGAGTCTATACCATCAAAGCCCAAACCCAGAAACAGGTATGATGAAATGCATGTTGTGTGTAAAGCATTATGAGTCAGAGTTCAAACACAAAGCAGAGAAAACACAAATGGCATATAAACAGTGGCCCAGTTGCATGTTCTCCCCATGCTGGTTCTCTCCAGATACGCTTTCTCTTCCCCACAAGATGTGCGTTTAGTTAAGTTGATTGCTGTGGTTAGTTGATCGCTTTTCATATGCAAGTTGCTTTGGATAAAAATGACTGAATGAAAGAATTAAAGCTCATGTCTGATTTAAAAATTTAAAAAAAAAAGAAAAAGAAAAGAAACAGTCCAAGAATGCTTGAAATGTTTAATTTATTTATTTATCCAGTTTGAATGTTATTTTGTGTTTGTGAATGAAATGGCTTTGTGTTACAAAGATTTTTTTAAACTTGTGTTTAACCAAATTACATTTAATATATTTGTTCTTTGTTTGTGACAGTGTATTACTATGGAACAACAAAGTTTTGTCATTGTGTCTAATTTCTTCTTGTAGCTCAATCTAGAAACTTCCCTGACACTGCAAATTCAAGACGGACAAGAACAAAAAATGACATGTTCCTATGAAGACCTAAAAGAGCTGCAAAACAAGCTTATGCTTATGTCTGGAAGAGGGCAACAAAGTCAGACGGAAGTGGAAACATTCACTGTGGTGAGGAATCTATCTATCTATCTATCTATCTGTCTATCTGTCTATCTATCTATCTATCTATCTATCTATCTATCTATCTATCTATCTATCTATCTATCTATCTATCTATCTATCTATCTATCTATCTGTCTGTCTGTCTAGTCCATCTGTCTGTCAAGTTGTAATCTTACTTCTTCTTCACATCCAGGTATTTGAAAATGTCCAAAGGCTTGCCAAAGCCTTTGTAGATCTTCACACTGCAGGAAACCCCCTCTTCAGGTTTTGGGAAGCCAAGATTTATTGCAAACCTCATAGTGACCCCTGCATCATTATGGAAATCAACTTTTGCAACACTCTGTATTGCTTTCAAGTGCATGGAGATGTAGCTGAGCAACTTACATCGCTTTCCAAAAAGATGGAGTCATTTCTTAATGACTGGCAAAACTTCGTGAACCAACAGAGATCAGATTGCTACCACTTAAACTACTTTACAGCAGAACAAATATTCTACCTGTGCAGTGTTTTTACTCCATCAAATGTGAATGCAGAAATAGAGGAGAAAGCGTTGATGATGTTGTCTTTCATCAAACCGCAATGCACGTCATCAGATGTCTGGAGATCATGGCAAAGGCTTGGCAACCAATATGAACCCAACAAAATGAGTAGAGATGATGACATAAGCACAGCCAGAGAAAGTCATTTTACACATGACGACCAAGCAGATGACGCAAGCCAGACCATTGGTTTGAAGGAACTCGAAGAGTTGTGGAATACCTACATGTTGAATGAGGAAATGTTTTTCCATGGCATTTTGGACATACAGTGTTTAGGGAGTCTGTTACAAATGATGACAGAAAATCAAAATGAGAACGAATGTGAAGAGCTACGGCTTTCTGAGACACAAGACAAGTCCCTCAGAAGATGTCTGCCAAAAGGCCTTAAATCAGAACAGCCAAATCTCTTGATCTGCCCACACAACCAGGTCCTGACTTCAAGTATCTGCGTGTACATGACCAGTGAATATGAGCCACTACCGAGCTATGACGAAGTTCTCTTGTGTACACCATCAACATCGTCTGAGCAGGTGGAGCTTTTCCTGAGAAGATGTCTTTCACCCGGTGAAATTGGCCAGAAAATTTACACAATGCTTTGGGTTGACCAGCTTACCTATGATGTCAGCTACGCAATGGAGAAATGTTTCCAGAAACTTTGTTCCACTAAACGTGACTACAAACTCGTAATGTTTTGCAGTTCTGAAAGAGAGCACACTTACATTCCCACTGCATTCAATCAGTACAAAAGAGACTTTGTGCCGCAAGAGCCATTGGAGAAGATTCAGAAGTACTTGTCCAGGCATTTAACTGTCCCCACAGACCACAAGGATGCTGTGTTCAAAGGTGGGCATACTGTTGGCATTGTTGCATCGCATCGAGCAGGAGTTGGTAAGTCCTATGTGTACAATAATTTATGATGAATAATTATTAGTGGTAGATAGTTTACTTTTTGATTCCATTATTCCTTTACTTTATTGATACCATAATTTCATACAGCCAGGTAATGCTTTGTTCTTCCATCACTCAGGCAAGTCATTGTATGTCAAGAGATTGTTTGAAAAACTGGAGAAAAGTGTTGAAGAGGGAAGTGCATATAAAAAGCGCATTTGTTTAAACGAGCGAGAGATTGATGACCACAAGGTTCTCCAGTCGTTGTTTGAAACTCCGACACAAAAAGATCTTTTGGTGTTCCACTTTGATGTCACATCCTCAGTAAGTAGATTTTACATTATTATTATGATAACGCATTTTGATATATTTTTCAACGTTTGACAAAATTGTCAAGATGTTCACAGTTTACTTCAATTATTAACACCAATGTTTTTTTTCTCATTTTAAAATTATTATTTCCAGGTACAAAAGGGTCTGAATGAATTCTTGTTCAAGTTTTTCTTTTTACGGTATCTGATGGATTCTGATGGACAGATGTGGCACTGCAGCCACAAACACTTCTATATCATGGAATTAATGGAAGTCACAAATGAGCAGCCCAGATATACCACAGGAGCGGTAAGTGTACATTCACCTTTTGTGCAATCTACATCTATTAAAATCATACTACCAAATTTTATTGACTTCCTTTTGTTGTTTATACAAATATTGTGTAAGGTTTTGACAAAATTAAATTTTGAGGATATGACTTGAGCTGTATGAACAAATTCTGTAGTATATGAATAAGGCTCTGTTGTATTATACCTTTTTGTTGATTTAAACTTCTGTATATGTATGTATGTGTTTACATTCTTTAGGGACAAAAGGAAAACTTTGCGTTCTCAGATGTTTTCCCAAAGGTGCTATGCCGTCCTCCAAAAGAGGTCATGTCTTTGGAAATGCAGAGAGAGGAAGATTCTAACATTGAAAGTGAGGACCCCCTAATGGATGATGAGTGTTTCAGGAGTGAAGCGTTTCAAAGACCATACCAGTACCTCACACGTTTTCACAACAAAGAGAATCTTGACAACTTCACTTACCAAGGCATTGAAGGAACTCATGTAGTGTCTTCAGATACTCTTAATCTACTGTGGCATAATAGATCCGTCATGGGCAGAGATACGTAATTTTGTCTGGTTCCTTAATCTTCAGTTGCAAGACTGTGAGAATTCAGACTTCTGCAAATATGAGTTTGTTGGCGACACTCTTTGTGGGTTCAAAAACTTTGTGGTTGAGTTCATGATCTTGATGTCCAAAGACTTTGCAACCCCATCACTATGCATCACTGACCAGAGCCCTGGGAGGCAACAAATCGACATCACCGGGCTAAATGAAAAAGACTTGGCTCCATTCCTCATTCGAAAACGGTGGGAAACAGAGCCTCATCCATACATCTTCTTTAATGATGACCACGCTTCAATGACTTTCATTGGATTCCATCTGAAGCTCAATGACCAGAATGGAGTTGATGCCATAAATCCCTCAACAGGAGAAGTGATTAAGAAAAACATCATGTCTCGACATCTGTACACTGGCTTAAAAGTTCAAAGGGTCCCTTTTAATAAAGACTTTGATCAGCTTTCCAAAGCTGAGAAGATTGAACATCTGTGCAGTGTGCTTGGAATCAAGTGGCCAACAAATCCTGATGAAACTTATGAACTGACCACAGACAATATCCTCAAAATGATGGCAATACACATGCGATTCAGGTGTGGCATCCCAGTCATCATAATGGGTGAGACAGGATGTGGCAAGACAAGACTCATAAAGTTCATGTGTGAATTGAGAAGATGTGGAGCACAAGCAGAAAACATGATGCTGGTCAAGGTTCATGGAGGAACTACATCAAAGATGATTCATGGTAAAGTGAAGGAAGCCGAGATTATTGCAAAGCACAACAAAGAGAATCATGAACTTGACTCTGTTCTTTTCTTTGACGAGGCAAACACCACAGAAGCTATCAGTACTATCAAGGAAATCATTTGTGACAACTCAGTGCAGGGACAAGAGCTTGGCTCTCAAACAGGTCTACAGATTATTGCTGCCTGCAATCCTTACAGGAAGCATACAGATGAGATGATTGAGAGGTTAGAGTCCTCAGGATTGGGATACCGGGTCCGGGTTCAGGACACTGAAGAAAAGCTTGGCTCCATTCCTCTTCGCCAGTTGGTGTACCGTGTTCATGTTTTACCACCCAGCATGATGCCTCTTGTTTGGGATTTTGGGCAGCTCAGCGACTCAACAGAGCATGCTTACATTGAACAAATAGTACAAAGAGAGGTGAAAGCTAACTTGATTGCAGAACATCACATTCCAACTATCACTCAAGTATTATCATCATCACAAAAGTTCATGAGGGAGAGGAATGATGAATGCAGCTTTGTCAGTTTGAGGGATGTTGAACGTTGCATTCAAGTGTTGGTGTGGTTCTACAGAAATTACCCAATGCTGGCAAAAGAGCTCAAAGCCTTTTTCAATAAACAATCTCAGAAGATAAACGCACAGCAGTTTTCACCTGCTAGTGACAGAGAAATCTGGTCACTCTTGATGGCTACTGGAATCTGCTACCAGTCATGTTTGGAGAGCAAAGGGCAGTATCAGAAAACTATTAGTCAGATTCTTCCTCGTGACTACACACCGCAGAGAATGGTGCAAGAACTCCAACTCATGCAGGACCTCCTCCTCAGTGGTGTACCTATGGGTGAGACAATAGCCAGGAATGAGGCTTTGAAAGAGAACTTCTTCATGATGGTGGTCTGCATTGAGCTGAGAATCCCTTTGTTCATTGTTGGAAAACCAGGAAGCTCCAAATCACTGTCTAAAACTCTAATTGCAGATGCAATGCAAGGGCCTACCTCTCACTCTGACTTGTTCAAGAGGCTGAAGCAGATACATCTGGTGTCTTTCCAGTGTAGCCCCCATTCAACTCCGGAAGGAATCATCAACACATTCAAGCAATGTGCCCGCTTCCAAGAAAGCAAAAACTTGGATGAATACATCTCAGTAGTCGTTCTTGATGAGATTGGATTGGCTGAGGATTCCCCGAAAATGCCACTGAAAGCACTGCACCCATTATTGGAAGAGGGCTGTGTTGATGATGAGCCTCAACCTCATAAAAGAGTTGGGTTCATTGGAATTTCCAACTGGGCTCTGGACCCTGCCAAGATGAATCGAGGGATTTTTGTTTCTCGTGGAGATCTAAATGAGCAAGAGCTCATCAAAAGTGCCAGAGGAATATGCTCATCTGAAAAAATTAATCTTAAGAAGATCCAACACCTCTTTCCACCCTTTGCTAAAGCGTACAGGACAGTATGCAAAGAAGGCAAAGGCTTTTTTGGGCTGCGAGATTTTTACAGTCTGATAAAGATGATATTTTCCATCACAAAAACGACTGATGAGTGTCCTACTAGAGATGAGATCACTGGAGCAGTCCTCAGAAACTTCAGCGGAAAAGATGATGTGGATGTGATTGGCATTTTCAGTAAAGAACTAAGTGATACCTTCACCAGTGCAAGTATCACTACCATTGACATGGTCAAACAAAGCATCTCTCCAGACTCCCAGACAGAAGAAAACCGTTACCTTCTAATCCTCACTAAAAACTACGCAGCGCTTCAGATTCTCCAGCAAATATTCTTGTCTCAGCAGATCCACCCAGAAATCATCTTTGGGTCCAGCTTCCCAAAGGATCAAGAGTACATGCAGATTTGCAGGAACATCAATCGTGTCAAGGTTTGCATGGAGACCGGGCAGACAGTTGTTCTTCTGAACCTACAGAATCTGTATGAAAGTCTATATGACGCTCTCAACCAATACTATGTAACATTAGGGGGCCAAAAATATGTTGATCTTGGATTGGGCACACATCGTGTGAAATGCAGAGTTCACAAAAAATTCAGGCTCATTGTCATTGAAGAAAAAGAAGTGGTCTATGAGCAGTTTCCAATCCCACTCATTAACAGGTTGGAGAAGCACTACCTGGACATCAACACTGTCCTCAACAATGACCAGAAGGACATTGCCAGACAACTCCAGGATTGGGTCAAGGATTTTGTTTCCCTTAGTGGGCAACATTTAACAAAAAAGCAGTACGTTCCAATTGACGTCTTCATTGGCTTCCACTCTGACACATGTTCCTCTGTAGTCCTGCAAGTTACAGAGAATCAAAATGCGGATACAGATGCTCAAGTCACTTTGAACAAAGCTAAGACAATTCTGCTCAACTGCGCTACTCCTGACTCGGTTGTTCGTTTGGACAAATCCAGACTGTCTGATGAGGAAAAAGAACATCTAAAGGAGGAATTTGTGAAAGAGAAAATACACAGTTCACTGGGAGACTACATTGTCTATCAGATGAAGCAATCAGAACAGCCACATCCTTCATTCAATGAGGTAATTATTCATTAAAACAAAATATATATATATAAAAAAAAAAAAAAAAATATATATATATATATATATATATACATACCTATATATACAACTGGATATTTTCCTTATCTTAAAATATTAAGAGATCAATGTAATGTTAATATGTTTCCATTAATGTTCTCATAAATGAGAACATTAATGGAAATAAGATAATAAAATAGAATGAAATTATATTTAAAAAAAATTAAACTGGTTATTTCATTAAAATTTATTTTGACACATAGACTATATAACCATATACGGCATGTTCTTTTAGAAAACTAATAATAAGTTTAAAATAAATTGTTGTTTTTGTCTTTGAAGGTCACAACATTTTCCAGGCTCCTGACTGAAGCAGACATTCGCCAACTGTATGATGTGACAAAACTTGATGCTATCAGTCTGCTGTCTCTGCAACAGTTTGACACAGAATATTCTTTCCTCAAGAAAATAAGGTGTGGAAGTTTCGTGTTAAGAATGTAAAGTCCTTGGGTGATTATTTTAATCGAGCCTAACAAACTAAATCCTTTGTGTTTTTTTCTTCTGTTTCTATTTAGTTCTTTGTTTGAGAAAAATGTGATATTGTCCATTCTGTTATAGAAATGTACGTAGAACTTTGTGCTTTACGTTCAAGTCTCCCTACCTAAATACGTCATGACCGTTTTGGTTTTAGGGAATTTCTTGAGTCAACACATAAAGACAAAGCCCTCATTGTCCAAACAGAGCATGGGGAAGACTTTCGCCTACGAAATATTCATTCTTCGGCCAAGTGAGTGTGAAGATAATTATATTACAGTTTCCGTTTTCATATTTTGCCCAAATTCTGCAAATTTTTCCATTTGGTTCCTTGTTTTATTTAGTTGAAATATTCTTTCTCTAAGGTATGCATGCATCAACGAAATAAACAAGTCCAACACTAACAATGACACAAAGATGTTTGTGTACTTTGTTACCAAACTTCCTCGAATGGAAGGGGGCACCACCTACGTTGGATTTCATGGTGGTGAGTCCTACTCTAAAATATACAATTGTACAGTGACTTTATCACAATGTGCTTGAAAAGCAAAAAAATAAATAAAGTTAACCATTTGTATAATGGTTTTAAAATGAATTATCTGACATTTCATGTGCAGAATGTTGTGCAGTACAATATCTTCAAATTAAAAGCAAAAGCTGCAGATAAAAGAGGTTGCAGTTAAAAAAAAAAACTTGAATTTTCCAGGGCCTTGGAGGTCTGTTCACATTGATGATCTTAGAAGATCAAAAGAGTTTGTCTCTGATGTTCATTCCATGAAAAATCTATGCATCAGTGATCTGTTTGAAGATCCTGACGAAGGTAAGTACTATATTTTCATTATTTAACTGAAAATTATGTATGTCATGTTAACACGTTTACCTTTTGTTCTTTCTATGTAAGCCATGGAGATTGAAGACCATGTCGGAGTGCCACAAAATAATGACAATGCTGTGAGTGATATTTTCCTCTCACTGTCACAAACCTGAAGGAATATCATCATAATCACCAGTCAGTCCAAACAGAATAGATCTGATTTCCTACTCTTTTTTTTTTTTTTTTGTCTTGTCCAGCATTTAAGCAAATAGAATGATTATCTGGAAGCTGTGTTCTGCTGGGCAAAATTACTTTGCCTAGAGGAGCATTATAGATATAATCCTTCCTTTGATATTCTGGATTCTTATTTTATTTTCTTCTTTATTTTGCATAATTGTTTGTATTACAAAGTTTGTGTTGCTGGACCGGAGAGGATAGAAGAGGGACAGAAAGAGAATCCAGAAGAAGAGAAAACAGAAAAACACCTCACAGAGAGAAAAATAGAAAGAATGAGAGAGAGAACAACCTACATATGTATGCATATACATAAGCATCAATACGCACCCGTCTATATATACACATATACATACACCCATACACATTGGAGTCATGTTCCCCCTGCGGGAGGGTGAAGCCATCAACTGTCAGGAGAACCTAGAACTCACAAGCTAAATCAGACACACAGAAAGAAAGCAAGCTGCTGTTAGTGGATAAACCTGCAGACGACTCGGTGACTGTGTCACATGCAGAGCATACAGAGTGGAATGTGTTTAGAGAAATGATCATGCCAATGTGGCCCTGCCCACACAAAGGCTACAGGCAGGCCAATAGAACCCCGAGACCCGGACAGCTAGCAGCTGTCCCCAAGCACAGACTCAAATCGCCCCGGTATGAAGCGGGCCATGCACCCACCCAGGAGGTGGCAGGGGGGGGGGCAGCCAGAGTCCCCCACAGTCAGAGGGAACAGGCCCCGAGCGGGCATGGACCGGCAAAGCTTGGCCCCACCTATCCAAGGCAGACAGAGCATGGGCCCCACCACCAAGCAGCAGCCAGGCCGCACCCCAGCGCACCAGTTGCTCTCCCCGAGCACCAAGACCCCCCTTGCCATCCATTCCCACAGGCCCATGTACACACACACCCACACACTTGTGCACACACACACACACACACACACACACACACACCTCTCACCTTTCATTCACAACTTCATCCATTCACTCCCACTCACCCTCATCTGTCCTTGCCCCATGTGAGATGTCCTTGGGGGTAGAGGGCAGGTAGACCCCGATCAAGGCCTCCATGCCCACTACTCCCTGCACCCCCCCCCCCCCCCCCCCCCCCCCCCCCCCAACCCCCCAACCCCCCACCAATGCAGCTGACCCAGCACCCGCCAGAGCCAGCAGCGCCCTCCCTCAGCCAAGCCAACCCAGGCCCAGGTCTACCAGACAGCACCTCCCCCGCCCGAACCCCCCGGCAAAGCCCCAGAAATAGGCGCGTGGGAGGACCCCATCGCCCCTGCCGACTCCCCCACTAATGAATAATTGTGAAGTGTCAGTTGTATTATGTAATTTCCTACTCTTAATTCAGGCAACATGACTTCTTTTAACATGTAATGTTTTTTCAAGTCATGTTTAATTAGCAAAACATGAGTTATCTAAGTCTTGTGGCCTTTAATATATCCCGTATAAGCAGCTGGGTTTTCTGACTATGTTTTTTATAAATTAACTTCTATATTTAATAACTAAAAACAAACATTATTTGAAATGGGATTGAGATGTTTGACAGTTTTCCTTATTGAGATGCAAAGTTGCTTTTAAGTTCCTTAATATCCCATGACATTTTAGGTTTTGGGAGACGCTTTTGATACAGCAGATCTAGTGAGGAGCTGTGTGCAAAGTGCTGTTGGCATGCTCAGAGATGCTGCAGAGGGCGGAGAACTGAGCACAAGGAGAGTTGAGAACCTGCTAACACTTCTGGATGAAAGTCAGTCACAAGGTCAGAATAACAGTCACTCGTTTATATGATACAGTTGTTGTATACACATTAAGCAAATGAGCACAGATAAAAAAATATAAATGAAAAAAAAAAAATTTTTTTTAAGGTGTCTTTGCAAACACTGTGAGGAAGCGTCTCCACTACTTGTTAAAAGAATACGAATCCAGCATCCCAAATCCCAAAAACTGGATTCTTAATGTGGCGTCTAATGTCAGTGCACTCCAAGAGGGAGGAACATTCCTGTAAGTTCTCATTTATGTGACATTTTCCTAATTCTTCCACATGGAATTCTCTTTTTTATGACTTCAGTTCATGGTATTTATTCATTATTTATTAATAAATATGCTGTTGTTCCGATCAGTGTGAACATCAGTGTTCAATCCGAAATCAGAAAATGTTGAAACAGAGTGGAAAATAAAAATAAAAACAAAAACAAAAAATAATTGCAATTAACCTCATAAGAGCATAATTTAATTAGAATTGCATAAATAAACATAAATAAATAAAAAAATAAAAAAATTAAATGCAGAATTAAATAGACTAAAAGCAAATGAATAAATAAGATTAAAATATGGTTTGTCTCAACAGGCATTGAGGAGTTCATTTGACCTTCATTGCTGATCATCTGAACCAAGAATTTTTCCTGATTTGTCTCATTAGCCTCATCTATTATATTTTTTGTTAGTATTTATGCAGTTTAGTCTTGCTACACAGTCCAAAAAATTAAATTAAATTAAATTAAATTAGGGCCCCTATCAGAACATTGTTAGTATTCATATGTTGTGAAACAGATTAAAGGAATTAGGGCATATTTAATGAGAGAAAGCTTTTGATAATTTGGGTTCACAGTTAAGTTCAGTTTAGCTTTTTTTTGTTGTTGTTTTTTTAACGGTTATTATGTCAGAGCATTTTGTACACAATCCTAACTTTTTCTGATTTGCAGTTATAACAAGTCATTTAGCTATGAACCACTACAACAAAATTGTTATCTTATATGTTTTTTCTGAGATTTTAGTTTTTATACAAGTCCTCAACGGTAAGTTTGATTTTAACCATGTGGTTATTATTTATAGTCACACACTGTGGAAGAAAATCCAAGCAGTTGTCACTCCACTTCTTGCCAACTTGGTCTCCGTCATTGACAGAGACTGTAATTTGGAGCTTCTGCTGGATAGAGAGGAAGAAGTCAGGAACTTGTGGCTTAAGATATTTGCCAGCAAAGAAATGCTCAGTGTACCGCATGTGAGAGAAAACAAGTTAGTATCTCTTGATTTTAATATATGTTGTCAATTTTCAACTAAAACTCTTTAAAACAGGATGAAATTAGTCATTTATTTATCCAACAATGTTAAATCTACAAATTATTCATGTAATTTCTGTTCTTTCTCCTGTACATCTCCAGGGTATTAACAGTACAAAACCATACCATGGGCGAAAACACCATGCGCTGCCTCATGCCCTTCAGCTGGTGGATCAAAGATTTCTTGGATGGAATTATGATGCAAACACTCAGACACAAAAGTAAATAAACTGATTAGTAACTTAGATAACAGTTTGGTGATAAAATTATATAAAAAAATAATAACATTACAGCTAAAAGACCTTGCTATTTTAGACTGACTAACATGTTAGTGGCATTCTCAACTACTTCTGCAGGTCTCTCACGTCATTTCCACGAGTTGTACTTGAACACTCCAATCGGTCTTTACATGGCCCAAAATGTAAATGACAAAATGAAGAAAGAATTCTTCGACAGATACCTGCAGGATTTTGTTTCCATGACGATGAAAGTAGCGTCAGATGACGAACTACAGGTGAGAGTCAGTTAAGTGCTGAAAGACTGTATCATTAAGTGTGATGTAATTACTAACTTTTCTCATATGTACGTTTACTTAAGAGCACTTGTTTGTGTAATAGTTTGTTGGTATTTGGTTTCATCTTTAGTGTCTCCAAGCAAAATATTAGATGTCAAGTTATGTATGTGCATGTTCTCCCCGTGTATGTGAGGGTTCTCTCCGGGTACTCCGGCTTCCTCCCACCGTCCAAAAACACGCATGCTCGGTTAATCGCTTTCCATAAATTGGCCATGGGAGTGCATGTGAGTGGTTGTTTGTCTCTTTGTGTTCTCCAGCTTCCCCACGACCCTTAATCGGACTAAGTGGTTCGGATAATAATTGAATAAATGAATGAATGTTATGTGTGTGTGTGTGTGTGTGTGTGTGTGTGTGTGTGTGTGTGTGTGTGTGTGTGTGTGTGTGTGTGTGTGTGTGTTTGTGGGTATGTGTTGCTTATGAATCTCTGTGCTAATCAGGGATTATACTGTTTAGTGCCTGTACTGTTTAAAAGAATTAGAAAAGAAAAATGTAAACTATTGAGCATTAAAATAATACTTTGATATTACATGTTACTAAAACTGTCCGAAAAAATGTATGTATATATGTGTATAATGTAAATGTATATAACTCTCTTTAAAAACGTTTGTATCCCACTTTTTGATAGTGGCATTTACTGCAGCAAATGCTGCATCATCAATCATGCATTTTGTTGCCAGATCTTGGTCGAAGCCCTGGCCAGCTGTGTTGATGAAGTACGGACACAAGAACGAAACCGGGAAGAGCTTTCTCTCCTGCACATACACATTGCATTTCACTTTTATCAGAGCCGTCTTCAGAATCTCTTGCGGATGATTTCTCTTCACTCTGAAGTTGTTTTCTTGTTGCGAAGAAGAAATCTGCATATGAAACATTCCCCTGAGATGGTAAAATCATTTCTACATTTTTTAAAACATGTGCTGAAGAGACTTTTTACTTTACTGAACTATCTATGTGTTCTAATGTACTGTAAGAAAGACTGTAGAAATTGTTGTACAGTGACTATATACAAAAATGTCAAGGGCATGTTTTTTTTATTGCAGTTGAGTGAAGTTATTAATATGATGTTTTGATTATTAAATAAATGCTAATTACCCCAGAATTTGACAAGTTAAACAAAATTCACTGTTGATTTATTCTCATATTGTGACATCTTTTATTATTTTTTTGTGCTCCACATTATGGAATAACCACAAAAATGCTAAATCCGAACATTTGTAATTCTTCAGGTTTTGGACGTCTATGCAGCAAAGGCATGTGTTGAAACCCTGGAACCTCCAAACATGGATTCCGATGCTCTCTGTCTGGGCTGGTTGAGAAAAGTGAAAAGACTGCAGGCATCTTTGGAGTTGATTTGCTCCCAAACTGGCATCCATCCATATGGAGAGCGATGCAAGGAAGTAATCCGCGAAATCAGGTACCATACTGATGCATGAAGCTGACACAAAAAATTATCTTCTTATTCTGAAAAATTTTCAGAGATGAAGTAGTGGGAAAAATAAATGCCCGTAAAGTGGTGTAGGCATATGAAGTGCTCACTTGAACATATAAGTTTGTCTACCATAGGCATCAGACTGGCTGCTCAAAGCAGATGACATCATGTCAGCTATTCACTACCTTCAAAAGATGCTTGGAACTTATCCAAACAAAGAAAATAAATCGTTTGTATGAACAGGAGTAGTGGTGCATTTTTAATGCCTTTTATTCAAAGACTGAATAAGTATTCAACCATGTTGAGATCACCAACATGAACACAGACAGTACATTTAAAACAACATAATATGATGAAATATACTTCCTTACATACCTCAAACCATGGCTGATTTGCAGACTTTTCTTCTGATTTGACTTTACTCAAACTAAGAATCACTTTAACAATTTAAAAAAAAAAAAAAAAAAAAAGATGATGTGTGGAGATATATTTAATATTGGGATCATCTGCTATGTTTTGTAGTCATGGCTGGAAACGCATCCACATCCTTTCATTGTTCGTGGAACACATGCTGGTGGGTTTCCAAAGTGAAGACAAAAAGCTCAAATCACTTGTGCTGAAACACATGAACACCTTAAGCAAGGTTAGTACATATATTGTGACCACTGTTTTCCACTACAAACATATACCAACATCTCTAAAGTTATTAACTTAATGTCCTTTGCTATCTTCAGTTTCTCCTGTATTTCCCTTGTGGATAATTTCATTTTATATATAAAAATGTTGTAGCACCTTTACCAATGCCCTTACTCTGTTTTAACAAAATAATGAAAGAAGGGAAAAAACACTAATAACTATTGTTATTGTTATCATTGATATATATAAATATGTATATATATATATATATATATATATATATATATATATATATATATATATATATATATATATATATATATATATATATATACATATATAATATGCTTTTTTTTTAAAACCTTATTTCAAGGTTCTTGAGGGAAACTCGGATGTAAAATCCAAGAAGGCCTTTGAAGCTGTCATTGAGAAACTAAAGTCTTGTAAACAAGGAGCCGTTGATGAACTTTTCAGGTGATCCCTTTGTTTAACTTTTAATTGATATTTCAGTCTTTAAATGTTCAACTTTAATAAATGCTGGCCACCTTTTCAAAGGTATGGATTTCAGTGTGGAGTGTGCATGAGAGAAGCCGAGGACCCTATAGGGCTGCCATGCCATCACATCTTTTGCTTTCTGTGCATCAAAACAAGCCTTGATGGAGCGCAGACATCCTGTCCCAGCTGCAGGCAACCATTACCAAATGATTTTCAGCCAAATGTCTCTGAAGATATAAGGTGACAATTTTCAGATGTGGCTCAATGTTGAAATCAGTAAAAACCTTTAAGTGAAACAAAATAAGCATCAAATCTGAGGTGACATCACAACAGAACTGGTTCACTTCTTACCGGGTTAAATCACCATGGCAACATATACTGAATAGCTAACCAGCCCAGGACCAGGTTATGCTCTGGATAAGAGATTTACATGCCATGACCTTCATTAATCCCATCACTACCAGGGTCAAGTGTGCAAGAATTTGTTTCTGGCATTGTTCAGAGCTTTGCGGCAGTAATTGTGCATTGCACACACCCATCCTGTTTCAATTTTGAATCAGCAACATTATCTTTACAAAGTTAGGAAATAGTGTCTTTTAGACTAAATCTGCACTGTAAATTTTTACTTGCAATGTTCATTTCTTTTTATACTGCATTTTTTTCATGACTACAGAGCATCTCTCAAGAAAAATGGAGATTTCAGGCGACGTTGCAATGGTTTCTTCATTGATTTGCTCTCAACTGTCTGCTTCAAGGACAACAAGCCACCGAGCCGTGACGTCATCATACAACTGCTTTCCTACCTGAAGATTGAGACAGGTATAGCTCCTTGACAAGAAAGCATCAAGAGAAATGGTGCTAATTTTTTCTTACACTCCATATGCCAGTTGTAAAGACATTGTACACACTCTCATATTACTGGTTCCTTTTTTACTGTGTGATAATGCAAGTTGGTTCCTTTTATCAAAATAGTCAATCCTTTTTAAATAGCTTCTATTTGCAAAATTATTATACTTTTTCATTTTAAATGCTACACGTGTTCAGTCTGCTGGCAAGTTTTTTAAACTTCTTTTTTCCTGAAATTAGAGCATGAAAAAATTCACACTAAAGCTCTGTCACCTTTTGATGAGTCACCTGATAAAAACCCAGTTGTGCGATCTGTGATCCTCAAGTTGCTCCTGAAGTTCAGGTAGGTGAACAATAATATGAATATTAATGATCATAAATTAGATTGTCTGGGAGATAAGTGCCATCCTGGTAGATACTATGCCAAGAATTTTTTTTTACTTTTGTGACGCTAAAACAAAAAATTATTTGATTGTGCACACATGTATAGATTTTGTGCAGCTCATTTACAAATAGATCTTTCCCTGCATCCGGGTGACAATTAACATAACTCTTTCAGCTTTGATGAAGTCAAAGAATATTTGCAGCAGCATTTGTCAGTCATAGAAAGCAGCAGATTTGTGGATGAAGAAGATAAAGCAGAACTTTATGCCTTATACATCAACTGCTTGGAGGTAAGACCATTTCAGTTTTGTTTTGGACTCACAGCAACAGCGTAACAAAATAAATGTTACTTTAAACTGAACTGCTAACTGCTGTTATTGAACCATGAAAAAGCATTTAAAATGCTGTTATTGAACCATGAAAAAGCAACCATTTCTGCTTTTAGCATCTCCAAGTACAAGTTTATGTGTAATGTGATAGCAGGTTCTGTAGAAGTTTGGACAGTAGATACACAATATGTCTCTGATGACATTTTGTGATTGCTCCTGATTGGTCCATTGAACAGACAATGACATGGCTGTCTTTGTAGGACTCAATGTGGGAGAAGATGCCTTTGGAAGGCAATAAGGCTGCAGATCTTCCATTTTACAACAAAGAAGCACAATTCCTTCAGGACTGTTTGACTGAAGTTGCTGCTGTTCCGTCAACAGTCTCTATTCAGCACCTGCAGCACATCGCCCAGCTGCGCCTTACTCTCAGCCTAGGTGCCCAGCTCGTTAGTGACAAACTTTCAGGTGAGATACAATTTCATTGATGAAAACAGTTTGCATTGGATTTCAGTAAAAAAAAAAAAAAAGACATTTATTGAACTAAATTGCTGTTTCAGACAACAGAGTTCCAGATGGATTAGATGTCTTTCTAAACAATGTGGTTAAACTCTGTGAGGACGGTGGCAATGACTGGTACCGTGTTTACCTGATCCGGAAGATCAGTGAATTGCAGGGTGTGGAGCTGGTCCAGACACTGGTTAAACAACCAGACTTCAGCTGGCTTTTTCCTGAAGAGATCAAGACACAGGTACACAACTACCTAGTCTACAACCAGAACACCAGTCACCAGTTTTCCAGAAGGCAGACAGTGGGGCCATCTGCTAGTATAAAACATCTCAGTCAAAATTAGTTATTGTCCTTTTCTCCTCGACTTCAGAGTCCTTCCTAATCTTAACAGTTTAATTCATATCAATGCAGTAACATAATTGTGACATTTTTGCACCTTAAACCTCATTCATGTTCCAAACAGAACAACGGTGGAGGTCACATGGACCAGTATCTTGTGTATGGAGAAGAATACAAAGCAGTCAGGGATGCAGTTGCCATGGCAGTACTGGATGGCAATGTGGACCAAATAGAAGAAGCATGCGAGGTATTGCTTGACTGTAAATGTTCCATTATTTAAACCTTTCACCAGCTTATTTCTGTTTTCTAGCAAAACCCACTTAGTATATAGATAATTTAAATGAACATTGTAATTCCTTAGAACTGAAACCAGATGCATGATTGTACTTTTTATGTTTTTGATGGATTTAGAGATGCAAAACCTCACCAAGGAATCGGACAGTGTTTCTCCTCCTGGCTCTTTTCCGAGAGTTTACAACTCTTTATAGATTTGCAGGTCTTCAACCCACTCCTGAGGTATGACCAATTATCAAATATACCTGTGCAGAATTTGACTTACTAGGACAGTAATATTAAACACTGAAGTAACATTAAACATTTGAGCACATGCTCTTTTATAAAACCTTATAATTTAATAAAAGAAGGATAAACGTATCCCATATGTAACTAATATGAAAATACTCATCCATAGATTTTGGTCCTCTGTGCGCCACAAATGAATGCATTTAATAAATAAACACATACCTGCATCCTTGTCTGACACTTTTGTGGAGGAAATGCGTTCTGTGCAGGCCAGTCAACACTACTTAACAACTGCTAATCCTAACGCTGCTGAGCATAAATTTTTATCTGATATTAAGCTGTCATTTGCTTAAAATCTTTGTTTATTGACTTCTGCTGATTGTTTTCTTTCTTTGTAGCAATGCCAAGCATTCGGAGACCTCATTCAGGGCTCAAGGTATCTGCATCAAAAAGAAACGAGAAACTTTGCATCAGCCTTGGTTCACAACAGATTGGGAGCCCTGACCATCCAGCCTGGACACACTATTCTTGACAACACAATCACTGAGCTGGTCATCCATCTGGCAGCTGTACTTCTCACTGGGAATCATGTCCTACTGATGCCGCTCAAGCAGCTTGGTCTGTTTCCTGAAAGCATGCAGGTAAATATGTCTCATTTTTTCCTGCCCTGACCATTTTTCCTGGATTTTTTTTTTTTTTTTTTAAATCTGAATTAGAACTTAGCTGCTGAAATTGAATAAAAAAAACTTAAATATGTTTGTGTCAATCTGACCATGAACTCTACTGTGGATTTTAAAATCAGGATCTTACAGTTGAAAAGAAAAAATGTCTAATTGCTGCAGTGGTGTCCAAAAAATGGTTTAAATGGTTTAATGTAAGCCAACTGCCTCCTCCTACATTTTAATTTTATTTCTTTTGGTAGGGAGCTTTTATTCCCACGATGCCTGATGACATGGTGGCTATTGCACAAGCGGCCATACAGCAGGACTATGGGCAACTCACTTGGTATGGTAAGTATTCCTCTTAGACTGTAAGTTTTTATCTTACTGTCAACAACACTTTTAGATCATGTGGGGCGACACCATTGAATGGTGGATTGCACTGATGCATCAAAACTAGTTTCCTGCATTTTCTCCCAGTGCTTGCATGAGTTCCCACCAGGTTCTCTGATATCTTCGCAGATTAAACATATACTAAACTTACCCTAAGAGAGAGTGCATGTGCATAGTTGTTTGCCTGGTTTGTCACTGTGTTGGTCTTGTGATGGACTGGTGATCCTCCCATGGTGAACCCCATCTACTGCCTAAGTTTGCACCATTACACATGTCAGAGAATAACTGAGGAATAACTGAGAGACTTCAAACGATTTGATCTGGTTTCTTCTTTTTTTCCCACAGTGTGTCGAAACAATCATCCATGCTTTGTTGATGAGGTAAGTTATTCTTTTTTAGTCCTATTGATTTATTTCCACAATAAATAAATACAATAAGCAGGGAAACAATATTGTTATCCTGTTCTGCAGTGTGGCCTGCCCATGGAGAGAGGTCGATGTCTGGAGTGTGGTGAGGAAGTTGGTGGGGAACATCATAAAGCTTTGGATGGATTCACACAAATTCAGTTACAGCAGTGAGTGTCTTTAGCATTAGGACCGCCACACTCTAATAACATCAGACTTTAAAAAATATTCCCTCTGTTAAGATTAATTTTTTGGTAATCAAAGTTCTGGGAGGAAGGCAACAAAGAGCATTTTGTAATGGTAAAATAGTAAAATGGTAACACTGAACAGATCAGAGAATGCAGAGTTGCTATGTTATCTCTGTTATGTGTGATTTTATAACCTACACAGTATCTTAATGTTCATGACGTTTCTTCTCTTTCACCAGATGTATTTGACACTGTGGACTCCATGTGTACTCATGTTTATTTTTTACAAAATATTGTATGGTTTCATGTTTAAAAAAAAATCCTCCTCATATTATTTTTGCAACTGCTGCTGATTTGTTTCAGGGACCGAACAAGACATGGCCATATCCTGGGAGACCCTGAGCGGAGAGACAACCCAGACGCCCTTGACACCAAAAACATGTCTCTTACTCCATTTACTTTGGTCAGGCTGATTACACACTTGGCCATGTCTCTGGGAGCTTCAGAGAAACATGAGGTCAGCTGAAGAGAAATACCCTTTAAAAAAATTAGAAAATACATTTTCTCATAATTGCTTTAGCATTTGAAAACAAGAGGAGTATATAAGAGAAAGTATAATGACAAATTATATGGGTGAAAATGTAAACTGAGACCTGGTGAGAAACAAGAGCAAGACAAACTAAACAATCTACGCAGGGTGAAAAGTTCTACCATATAAATCAGAAAGCCAGAAATCTGAAGTCTAATAACTGTGAGAAATTTAATTAGGATAGAAAGCATGGTACGTAAAGTAAGACATATAAGACCATGACATGAAAAGAAATTTAAGGATTGACACCCTTTAAATTCAAAAGAAAAATATGCTACACAATAATAATACTTTAAAATGAATGAGTTCTTATTGCATTGCTATTGCCAGAGTTGTCCAAAATGCGGTCTTCAAGGACTACTGAACTGCAGGTTTTGGATGTTTCACTGCTTTGTGAGCAACATTAAAGTAGATAAAGCACTTTCAACACGATCACTTAGTCAAACAAGTATCAATGTACATCATTTAGTAGGAATTTCTATGCAATTACTGGTAACTTTGCTTTGTAATTATGACTTCTAATCATTTTGGATAATTCATTAAAATCTAATGGTGGCATCTTTTTTAGTTTGTCCACCAGATCATCCAACCACTGGTGGAGGATGTTTGCTTGTTTCTCAGATCACACATAATAAAAGATCTGGATCAGCTGACACAGGCGTTGGGAAAAGGAGCAGATGACACCGTTACAACTGTTCACCTGGTACTCAGATTCCTGCAAGAGCCACTGCAGATCAATCAAAGTAGGTAGACAATTAGTCACAAACCACAATGAGTGTTCAGACTTTGAAAAAGCTGCATTGTACTTTATCTAGTATTTTTTATAATATGTGAAGAGATTTTCAACACATATTAAGACTGTTAAATATACTCAAAAATTACTACTGTGAAATATGCCAGGAATACTTGACACAAATGTGTATATATTCAGGTTATACACTTTCAGAACCATGTATTTATATGATGTAATAGTTTTTGCGTATTTTTAATTATATGTCAATGGACTTTGTCTAGCTAATATAGATCATCACCTTTCAACAAAAGCATCCAGAAACAACTGGGAGACAACAGTGGCTGCAGATGTTATTACACCAAAGTTAAAGGTAATTGTTTATTGTAATTTTCTTAAAACATTTGACAGCTGGCTTTTATTATATTTGACAAAAAATGTAAGCTGCTTACCATACCATTAAGCTTCTTATATTCTGCTACTTCTTGTAACAAGAAACTGCTTCTTTTTTTTTTATCACCTTAATAAGTTTAATTACCATTTGCTTTCTTTACTGAGGATATTTTTTCATTTTTTTTGTTAAGCAATAAAGATATTTTTCAGTATTGTAAATGTAACTATTGGTTCCATTTTTTTCTGACAAGGACCTCGATCAGCTTCTGCAAGAAGTGAAAGAAAACATCAGATCTGACTCCCGTGTAGCTTCAAACTGCATCATGAGGCTGGCCCTGAGGGATGATTGTACTTTCCTGACATCACTACCACATGACTCCAAAGTCCACAGTTCAGCAGTGTGGAGCTGCAGGGAGAGGCTCTCATTACTCAGTCTCACACACACAGTAGAGCATAATGATCAAAAAGAGGAGCTGCGGTTGCTCTGGAGGTTTCTGCAGAAGGTAAAAGCATACAAAGTGCAAAGCTTTGTGGCAAAAGGCCTTTGAGTTTACCTCTCTACACAGAGGTTTGTCCAGAACAACACAAGCTGATAATTACCTGATTAGAGTTTGTGAATATGACTTCGATGTTCTTTCTGATTGTGAATTGTATTTTGGACACTTCACAACATTTTACAAGGGCATCAACTTTATTACCAACATGATTCAAGAAAAAAAAGCCACTTAATCAAAGTTGGAGGTCTTTGACCTGTCAGGGAAGGTAGAACACCAGTCTGGTATATTAAAACCATGGTTAGAGGTATTTCATGCTTAGAATATTTGTATAAACTTCCAGTCAATTTCATTTTAACAACCAGTTTTTAGTCAGACATGTAATTTAGGAATGTATATTAATAAATAAGTGCACAATTGTGTAAATGTACATATCTGACACCTGTTTTGGGTTTTTTTCTTCCCAGGAGAAAGAATTTCGTCAGATTAAGTTTTTACCAGACATTCTAATCCTGCAGAAGCGTTTGGTGAGAAAGTACCAGAACGCATCTGAACAGATAGTGGGTTCCATTGCAGAGTTCATAGAAACACAAAAAGGTACATTTACTAAATCCAATATTTAAGTAAAAGTCCAAGAAAAAAAGAAAGCTTGAAAGAAGTTTATATTTTCTCATGTCATTGTTTGTTTTAGTTTTTATTTCAAGTGGTTTTCTGACTTTTTTAATTTCAGAAATGAGGACATGGTATGAAAAGCACATTAACATTTTCCTCCAAACCTGGAATCTTCTAAGAGTGTCTGTAACCAGCAGTAAGTTCAACACATTTACATTTCTCTCCACAAGACACAGAAGCATAACAGCTGATTATTATGCAGCGTTGTGGTTTTGTGCACATACAACGTAGCTGGTGAAAACATGGTGGACTTATAAGTAGACCTATTTGGTCAATGTGGTTTTTCATCACAATGAAACATCCTTTTCTTTTTATTTCCAAAAATAGATGAGATGAAAATTCCAGAAGAATTTTGCAGTGAGGATTTGGACCTGAAGAGTGACCTGCAGTATCTTCTGCCCCGGCGGCAGGGTCCAGGGCTTTGTGCCACTGGACTGGTTAGTTACCTTGCAGCCCTGCAGAATGAGCTGGTGAATGCTGTGGACAGTTACACAGGAGAGGACAGCAGGTGAAAACATTTGTTGAACTATAGACGAGTCTTACATTACTTTAGAGTAAGATTTAGATGAGTAAAAAAATAAAAAACAAAATGCAACACAGAAAGAGATCTGAAGGACTCAAGAAGGAGATCCTCTTGGGTGTCACGGATCTCTTTGTGTAGGTTTTAGAAAAGCTTTAATCCTATAAATATGTTATATATGGTGTGTGTCATACTAAAAGAGGTGAGTGAAACACATATTCATCACCAACACAAAGTATTTGTACTGTATAAAACTAAAACCACTGTTTCTTTATTACCTGTGCCTTTTTTTTTTCTTTGTGATATAAAAAAAAAAACTGTCTACAGCAGTTACAAGGTGAATATAGCAGAGCTAATGGAGCAACATGTGATCCACTATGATGTGGGGAAGGATCTGCTTCCTTTGGTTTTATCCAACTGCCAGTACAGCTTGGAGCGTGGTCATGAGACAATCTCCCAGTACGACCTGCCACGCATCCAACAACAGATCCTCACCCGCTTCCTGCAGAGCAAACCTTTCATCACCCGCAAAGTGAGTTCACAGAGCCTGGTTCAGTCAATATCAATCAATGAAGGAGCATAAACTACAACACAAGCTGTGTCCAAACCTTGGCCAGCGGCACATTTAATTTCCACCATGTTGCACAAAAAGTAATACAGACTTTACACAAGTGGCATCAACCAAGATTTCATATAACTCAGTTTAATTGGTATTGGGCTCACGGTGTCGCCTGGAGATCTATTTTGTTTCTAAGAATATTAAACAATTTTTATCATCAAAATCTTTTTTCTCTTCTATCAGTACCAATGTGCTTTGTAATCTATATTACTTCATAATCGTTTTTGGTTTTTTTTGTGTTTCCCTATTTATTTTAGGGAATTCCCACTCTGGTCAACACACAAGAGAGAGACTATGAAACCCTTTTCTCAACTGTTAAAAGGAGAGTGCCTCAGGTACAGTAACTAACACTATAGTCATATAAGATACCTTTTCTTTCATTTAATCATAATCGATGGTTTCAGGGCATATTCACACTGGCACATTTGGTCTTTTTTATAATTTAAAAAGAAAAAAAACTTGCCCACTTCCACAGATAATACCATTTACTTATGGATATGTAATATCCAAAATATGGATGCACATTTGAACTTAGTGCATACTAAAAAGACTAACTGCTCCGCCTGAAAACTGGGGGCATGGTTCACATCAGGAGAACCCTGGTGCAATTCACTTGCAGTGTGAAAGCAAACGGACCATTGAGTGAACCAAAGACAGGAAATGACGTAGAACGTGTCATTTGGCAACATGTCTAATGCTCGTTCTGGATGGATTCTGGTGAAAACTGAATTTGAAGTGGTCACCCAAGACTGCAGAAACTTGGTGTTCCACCATTCTTTACTTGCAGTGAACGAGCCATTTTCTGTCCGACCAATCAAGGCGCCAGTTTTCCTTTTTATTTCTTATTTCCTTTTATTTATTTATTTCTTGTTGGTCACCATTTGTGTCAGGGACTACAGCCCCTAGCAGGAAGTTGTAACTGTGTGATGTTGTCCAGGTAGTTTGGTCCAACTGAGCAGAGAGTACAAACAAAGTAAACTAAATGAAGCCGCGCACATTTTGGAATCCTCTGCCAGTCTAAAATCCCCAGGATAAGCCTGGTGTGAATGAGCCCACAAAACTCTATCATCCATGAACCAAAAGTAATATCTCCTCTGTAAAAAAATAAATAAATAAATAAATATGGATACAATATAGCTTATCTCTTTTCTGTAATTTAACAAATCAAATATGTGTTAGAGCGGGCTGCATGGTGGCGCAGTGGTTAGCACTGTGGCCTCATAGCAAGAAGGTTGCTGGTTCAATCCTTGGCTGGTTTGGTCAGTGGCCTTTCTGTGTGGAGTTTGCATGTTCTCCCCATGTATGCGTGGGTTCTCCCCAGGTACGCCGGCTTCCTCCCACCATCCAAAGATAGGTGCATGATAGGTTAATTGGTCACTCTAAATTGCCCCTAGGAATGAGTGCGTGTGTGGTTGGGCGACAGGCAGGGTGTACCAGCTTCCCCACAACCCTGAATTGGAATAAGCAGTTCGGAAAATGAATGAATGAATGTTAGAGCTCTGAACGTCCTCTGGATTACCCTCATAATGATGATGTCAAGCAGGAAACAGTGAAATTTTATGCAGTTTGATTTAATTCACTTCCTGTAGATTATAACCATAATTTGACCACATCACTTTAATAGAAGTAATTAGTTAGTTTGTTTTTACTTCTCCCAAAAAGTCACTGAGTTTCAGCATTAAGAAAGTCACTTTTTCAGTCACAGTAACTATTGCTTTTTTTTTTTCATGTTCAAATATGTTCCTTTTTACTTTAAACTAAATGCTTAATTCTTGATGAATTAAAAACAGATTATTTGATAGGACTAATAAATGAAATGAAAACTTTATTTAATAAATTACAAACACTCTTACTATGTGTGTTTCTTTGTCATGTGTGTTTGGTAGCACACATTCTTTCAAGTCTGCCAATTTTTGGCTCGTCATGATTTTTTACACTCCCTTAGCCCATCATCATCATCATCATCGCTCAGTGGTTCCCAAACTGGGGGGGGCGGTGATCTTAACTATAACAACAGGCAGCATTTTACTGGCGGCAGCATGATGCAATGATGGACAAGCTGTTAGTAATGCTGTTTATTTATCACTGCTGTTCCCGTAAGTCAATGTAACTCAAAGCTCGGCTGATATTTCTTTGATCTCTTAGATTGGGCTTTCCTCTCTGACCCGGAACGCTGTATCAAGAGAGCTCGACTCATACAGTGACGTGTGTGAGGGGCTCCAAATTGTGGAGCTTCTCCTGGGTTTCCTATCAATGACTGGAGGTGATCCCGGTATGCGACTGAGCGTTTATCTCAGGGATACTTTGAAGATGGGCCAAAACATTGATGATCATATACTGCAGGTCAGTACGAGTAAAATCATTTAGATACACGGACAAATAGATGGATGCATTTAGAAAGTAATGTAAATGATCATTTTCTCTTTAGTACTTAAAATGTTAATGAACAGATGTTTCCCTAACTGTGTGTTTGGTTTCAGGCTTTGGGCAGATGCACCCTCACACATTGCATTTCTCTCTGGCAACTCCTGTCCTCCCTCAAATCCGAAAGCATGCTGCGTCTCAAAATGGTATGCAGTGATTTTTTTCAGTGTTGCTTTTTGGGCTTGTTAAATATTAATACAGCATTTAAATCTACATTATTCAAATAAAAGTGTTTTAGATTTAAGTTCAGTAATATCTGTGGATAATCTTGTAATTTAATTGTACATAGTTGTACATCTTACACAAGAGATTTTAAGACCAACAAAACTGCTTAACAATCTTTAAAACCATTTTTAATGTGAAGATAGAAAATCAAATTTAATCAAATTAAAATACTTTATTTATACCAGTAAATTCAATAACTGGTAAATTTTATAACTGGTAAATTCAATCGTCAGAAGACACAAACTTCATTGTTTTCATGTCATTATATTTATTTTGCTATAGAACTTTCAGTTTTCAATAAGTGATTCTGTCCTTTAGTCATAATTCTTTTTTAAATCTTTACTTATTCTAATTTAAACTTCCAACACACTTTTTTTTTTTTTTTTTACTATTTTACTGTATGAACTCATGTACATATAAAGTATTGTCATGTTTTGTTTTGTTTTTTTCAAAAGGAACCTTTTTCAGGGTATTCAGCGGAGTACCAGGAGCTGCTGACAGAGGACAACCAGGCCCAACTGAGAGGCTTCATGTCCCGGGGTAACATGGACCAGTGTCTGCTGGAGATACACGAGTTTCTCCTGTTGAGTCTGGGTCGCCTGCAGGCCACAGATGTCTTTAAACCATTCTGGAGGTAAAAGTAATTCATTACTTGTGAAATGTTGTGCTAAAGATTATAGATCCAACTGTTCTGCTGATTATTTTAATATGTCCTCATGTTCTCAATATGGTTTACCTTCCCAAATACTGTATGAGTTTCAGTATAGTTTTAATTATTTGTTTTAGTTTATGGCAAACAAATTGAACTATTTAAACCAGGGATGGAAATTTTTGTCAATTTAAAAAACTATTATTCATGTTAAAATTTATATCTTTTCTTTCTCAGCATAAAAGAGGGGATGAGTCTTTATATGGGGTGTAAAGACATGGAGCTGCCTTCTCACATGGAAGAACACTTCCCTGAAAATCTGCAGCTTTCCCAGATTGTGGAAACCTGGAAATATGTCATCATTGCCAAACATGAGTTAATGGTGGAAGGATGACCAGGATGTTATTTTGGAGATTTTAACGCTCAGCCTCTCATCAGATGTTGAAAATAGGAAGAAAAATGTTTTTTTTTTTGTTTTATTATCTACTTTTTAAAGGAATTTCAACTTTATGATCATGTTATTAAAATGTTAAAGTTAAAACATGGATATGGATATAATACTCTACTCTATTTTAATATGAAGTGTTTTAAATGCTAAATTAAGATGATTATTGCCTCCATTACATTATATGTTGCTTGCAGCCATCATTTACAACATGATGTCAGTCTGTTGAAAGAGCAACAATCTGATTTCTAGAGTCGTTTGGTGAATGAGATGTTTGGGCTCAAACATGATCCCAGCAGTCTGTAGTGACACACTGAGCAATGGATGGATTTCTTCATTCTGTGTAGACATTTTCAAACTTATTACTTTAACATTTTGCTTATTTTTTGTGATTTTATTAAGTTTTTTTTTCTCAAATGTTTAAGACAGAATCTTAGGGCTCTGGAGGCTAAAAAAGAGAGACTAGTTAAAAGTTAGCATTGCATCAAGTGTAAGTGATCTGCTCGGTTATTACCTTTTAAATAGATTTTAATACATTTAGAAATTAGTTGTTTTGTTTTTTGTTTTTTTTTTACATCAATTTCAATATTATTTTCATTATATTAGTTTGAGGACCTACAATGTTGAGAATGTCTATATATATTATTTAGAGCATTTTTCAGATAACCCAGCTCACTTTACAATAAAAAAAAATTCAAAGTAAATAGACATAAAAGTAAAATAGAGCAGATCCCTCTTTAGACCATTTATTTGTGTGATTATTGCAATGCTTTAGGCCTACTGGAGCAGGTCAAAATACTTTTTTGTTTTGACTTGGGTTGCATCATGTCAGGCAGAATGGTGGTCAGGCTGCTGCGCCAAGAGAAGCTTTTATTATAACAAAACAAAAAAAAAAGAAGCTTTATAGATAAAAGCCTCCTTTTGATCATTTAAGTATTATTCTTTATACTTTTTTATAATAATTTTAGGCCAGACAATCTCAATGAATGTGGAGATTTTAGTTTATCAGGTAATCATTTTAGAAGCCAAATTACTTTTTACATTTACATACTTTTTACTTTTACATTTGTGCTTTATTATTTATGATTATGCATTATGAGAATAAAAAATTAACCTTCTGGCTGAAAATAAAAGTGAAGGAAAAGTAAAACCTGACAACACAACTTTTTGTCAAACAGAATATCAGGAACTATTCAGAAAGATGAATTTTAACATTTGTTTTATTGTATTTTATGTTTAAGGACAAATCTAAGTTTTCTTATATTTGACTATTATTTACTACATCATGAGCGTGCACCTGTAAGGCTACATGCAGACATAAACGTGCGCATCACTTAAAAATAAAATTCTTTGAAAGCTGGTGGATTTGTTTAAGTTTGATTTCCTTAAAAATGTTACATGAAGGGACTTTTTAAATTTATTGTAATGGAAATGATACATATTCATTTTTCATATTTGATAGGACATTTAATCATTGTATATGATTACAAGGAAAGAGGACACATTCCTACCTGGAAAAAATATGTTAAAGGAAATATAACCTGATATTTTGCATCGTGGATTTTCATACAGCATGCTCCAGTAGGCCTAAAGCATTGCATGTGCATATGGAGGAATTTAGGAAAAAATTCAATAATCCTTTATAAAAACAAAAAACAAACAAAGCTTTTAAATAGAAAATGTGGCTGATAAATAAAATACCCGATTGGGACAAAAATAAATTCTGTCTCAATAGCAATCGTTATAAAATTGTGTGATAAATCCCATCAGCTTTTAGTGAGTTTACATTTTTTAAGCAAAGTAAAGCAAAAAAACTTGACAGCCCCTTTGTGAATATTCCATTAAAGAAACTTCTGTCCATTAAAGACTTGACCTCTCCTTTACTTCGAGATGTTTGACAAAATGATTAGCCATCTACACTAGACTAGACTAGTTTTTGCCTTTTAGCCAAGCTACTTTGTGACGGTTTGTTAAATAGACAACTTAAAATGACAACTTAACTTCCAAGGCTTGTGAGCAGCAAAGTGAGGCGACGCTTCAAGCACGTGGGCAGTTTCTGGACAGACAGCAGCTTAAACAAAAGAACTTTTATTCTCACGTTCTTGTGGAAATAACTTACAGTCTTTGTTACAAAAATAAAACAAATGGAAGTCTCTCAGACTTTTTTCTGAAATACTAATCATCATGCTTGGTCATACAAATGCTTTAACAAAAGATGTTCAGAGGCTGAATCCTATCAGCTGTCAAGACAGCGGTTCACCTGCTGTGATCAGGTTAAACACAGGAGTGCAGATATAAAGTTTTAATGATAATGTAAAGAAAAAAAAATTGCATTAAAAAAAAAATCATGAGAGAAAATTTGGGAGCTGGGCGAATTCTGCACCATGAAAACTTCATGTAATGAAGCAAATGTCAAAAGATTGATAAGTGTACGAACATTTGTGAAAACAGATGCTGAGTCCTGGTGCTTTTTAATCACATAAAATGTTCTTGATTATATAAAAAAACAGACAACTGGAAACAAGTCAGAAAAAAAACTCCAGAACAAAACATAAAATAACAGATAAACTAAATAGTAAAATGTATGTCTTCAGAAGGGAAAAAAACATTCTGTACAAACGCACAGCTTCTCTTGTGTATCCCAGTGTTGTTCTGCAACCATTAGTCCTCAACATCACAGCAGAGATTAGTTTTCATTTGCAGGAATCACTCTGTTAATAAGATGTGTGGTTAAAGGTGTAACGCTTGCTGTCAGTGCTGGTTTTTCATCCCCTGTGGTTTTCCTGGTTTCTTATCTGGCTGCTGTTGGCCCCGACCAGGACCAGACAAACCTCTGCCACGGCCACCAAACAGACCTACAGAGAAGACGCAGAAGGAGAGGAGATTCATGTTCGCCCTGCTAACTAATTATTGCTGGCTTTATTATTAGGAAGAAATCTGAAACTAAATGTAGTTGGGATATTGCAACTCTCACATTAGTGATTGACAACTTTATTAAAAAAACAAAAAAACTTTTTAGATATTCTGAGTTCGCATTTCTAGAAAGGAATTTATAAACAATCCGAAGCAGGTGAGCTAACATACGTTTATATATACTACCCCATACAGATATAACAAAGCTGCTTCCTCTCACCTCGGCCTGCTCCTCCTCCTCTTCCCTTTCCCTGCTGTTTGTTCTGCTGGGAACCTCCACGTCCGCGGCCCTTTGACACCACCTCCTCCTTCACCATGTCAATGATCTCATCTGGGATTCGCAGGTACTTGATGGTACTTCCTCGGATGTAGCATTCTGGCATCCTCCAGAACTTATCTCCATCCTGTGGGGGGGAGAGACAGCCATTGTGTAAACACATTGCATCTGCCTCACCACTCACTCTGTCTGTATAAACATGATGATAGTCTCACAGGAACACTGACATATGAAGAAAAAAAAAAAAAAAAAGCTTGAAGAAAAAAACATCACTGCAGAGATAATCAAGTAAATGGCTCACAAAAAAAATGTATGCCCCCCCCCCCCAAATATGCATTTATTAAAAAATAACTTGCAGTTTAACAATAGGGGTATCAGTCTGTTTAAAGTTTATTTGGATATTTCTTGAGGACAACTTAGACTTTAGGTTAAACTTGTGGGATATGAAACCTTATGATGTGTGTCTCATCATATTGATTGAAGAAAGTGCTTAAATAAAAGCAGGAGTAAAATATATACATCATGCACTAAAGAGTGACGGCTAAATGTTCTCATTGTTAAAAATGCTTTCTTTCTATTGAACTTTCAAATAAATAAAGTTCCGGTAGTATTTTCTTCATACCACACTGCAATGTACAGGAAAGCCTAATGGAAGCATTGGACCAGAAAAACATGTATACACCATTGGTTAAGTGGTGTTGGAATGTGTTTCCACACGACCCATGACTAATATAATGAATTTTGACAAATGACCATAACCCCCCCCCTTCATATAGTTTCAGATGAACTACATGAAATTCTTCCATGTGTTTGCTGCATGTGCACAGCATCAAGTTTTTCATGTTGGTTCCCAAATGAAGAAGTTGGAGCATCTATTGTCATCCTGCGCCATCTAGTTTAAACATGTCTGTTTTACACACAATGAAGCAAAACACACACACAAACAAACATTTGACAGTCATCACACTGGCTATATATTAAAGATGATGGCCAAAGATGTGCACATTTTACCACATCATTGGAGACTAGGTAATAATTCACGTAAAAAATATAGCTCATCTGTTATGGCAACTGGCTGATTTGGTTTCATTTAGGCATCAACATGTACAGTCTCAAATTACAGCTCCATCACAGGTTACACAAACGTGGCATTTATGATCATCACAAAAGGTTAGAAAAGAAGATATAGGCTGTTACTCTTCTGCATCTGCTAAAAGATCCATGGTGTGAACAAACACATGCAACTACGATTTAGGTTACACAGTCATTTGATATAAAGTGTTCACTGTGTGTGCTGTTGGCCAACAACCTCAAGCCCAGCCAGTGGTTAATTTTAGCAGCAGTGCAGGATAGATTCATGTTTTTCCACCATCGGTCCTAAAATCGGTTTAGGACATGTTTTACTGTAGCTGATCACACATTACATGGAAATCGCTAAAAAATATATGTGAATCATATGTGAATGTGAACTGTCGTACATGAATAAAAACTACTTGCAAATTATTTCTGAGTGAAAGGATCACAGATGTATCAGACAGAACATCGGGCTGTTTTTTAAAAATGTATTTAAGCACAAAGTATCAACCTGTTGTAGAGGAAATGCAAACTTCAGACTTCAATGTTTTGGCCACAGGTTGCATCTTGCCAGTTGGTACCAGAAGCCTTAAAGTCTGAACTTTCCATCTTTTGCTTTACAATATAAAGTTCATATTTTTAAGGTAGTGTCATGTTATTCTCCATCTTGTGTACCATATACTTATACATGAGTACTGGCATTCAAAAGATTAAACCGTAAAAGAAATCAAAAATAGATTTATATTTCAATATCTCTCGAGCTTAATAATAATATTAATATTATAGATTCAGATTTTACTGCCATTTAGATTTTTCTGAGCCACATTAACAGCTGTATCCAAATAAAGATTTTATCAAATTAATGCAAAGTTTTTCATATGACTGATGCATCTTGTAAATCTGGACAATGAACGCACATTTTTTCCCAGACAATTAAAGATGGAAAAATGATACAAGAGTTAAAAAAAAAAAAAAAAAAAATTTAGAAGGTCCTCAAATGTAACCATAGATGTATTTTTCACCCTAAATATGTTTACAGTGTTCACAGAACAGTGAGAGCAGATATGATTTACCCTGGAGGTGCAGATGACTTCTCTCAAGTTTATGTTCATCCAGTTGTCACAGCTGACCAGGTGCCCGTTGTATGTCTCGCCATTCTTTAGCTCTACCAGCTAAACAGAGAAAAGATAACGGAAACAAGTAAAAACTTTTGATGTGCAATAACCAGCAACAGAAAAAGTCAATGTGATTGGAAAGTTCAGAGGTGAGTAAAAAGAAATAATGCAAGTACACTTTCTCCTCATCTTCTGAAGGACACAGTTGTTATAACACATCCTCTCGCTTGAAAGTGCACATTTGTATTTTAAAAAAAAAAAAAAAATGTGTAAACTAAGAGTGATTTCTCACCATAGGATGGTTCTGGGCAGTTTTTAGCAGAGATAGGGGAAGCTGAAAAATAACACAGAATACACATAAGAAAATGCAATCTACACTTTCACCTAAATAAAAGCCAACAGTTGGATTTGGTTTGCAAAGCAGAATAGAAGTATTGTAAGTTACCTGTTACAAAAAAAAAAAAAAAAAATTTAAAATTTTTTTTATATTTATATATATATACACAAATATCCTATTTCAGACACATTTCATATGAATAATTCATCTTGTAAATTTCAGACACAGATAACTAACCATAACTGGGGCCAGATAATTGGGGCTGAAGTCACTGAGGTGGTCAAAAAGCTCCTTGGCGGCAAGGCCCCGGGGGTGGACGAAATCCGCCCGGAGTTCCTTAAGGCTCTGGATGCTGTGGGGCTGTCCTGGCTGACACGCCTCTGCAGCATCGCGTGGACATCGGGGGCAGTGCCGCTGGATTGGCAGACTGGGGTGGTGGTCCCCCTTTTTAAAAAGGGGGACCGGAGGGTGTGTTCCAATTACAGGGGAATCACACTCCTCAGCCTCCCTGGTAAGGTCTATTCAGGGGTTCTGGAGAGGAGGGTCCACCGGATAGTTGAATCTCGGATTGAGGAGGAGCAGTGCGGTTTTCGTCCTGGCTGCGGAACAGTGGACCAGCTCTATACCCTCTTTGGGGTCCTGGAAGGGGCATGGGAGTTTGCCCAACCCGTCTACATGTGCTTTGTGGACCTGGAGAAGGAGTTCGACTGTGTCCCCCGGGGGCTCCTGTGGGGGGTACTCTGGGAGTATGGGGTACCGGACCCCCTTGTGCGAGCTGTCCGGTCCCTTTACGACAGGTGTCAGAGCTTGGTCTGCATTGCCGGTAGTAAGTCGGATTCGTTTCCGGTGAGGATTGGACTCCGCCAAGGCTGCCCTTTATCACCGATTCTGTTCATAACTTATATGGACAGAATTTCTAGATGCAGCCGAGGAGTTGAGGGGATCCGGCTCGGTGGCCTCAGGATTGGGTCCCTGCTTTTTGCACATGACATGGTCCTGTTGGCTTCATCTGGTCGTGATCTCCAGCTCTCACTTGAGCGATTCGCGGCCGAGTGTGAAGCGGCCGGGATGGGAATCAGCACCTCCAAATCTGAGACCATGGTCCTAAGCCGGAATAGGGTGGTTTGCCCTCTCCGGGTCGGGAGTCAGGTCCTGCCTCAAGAGGAGGAGTTTAAAAATCTCGGGCTCTTGTTCACGAGTGAGGGAAGGATGGAGCGTGAGATCGACAGACGGATCGGTGCGGCGTCTGCAGTAATGCGGACTCTGCGCCGGTCTGTCGTGGTGAAGAAGGAGCTGAGCCAGAAGGCAAAGCTCTCGATTTACCAGTCGATCTACGTTCCTACCCTCACCTATGGTCATGGGCTGTGGGTCGTAACCGAAAGAACAAGATCTCGTATACAGGCGGCTGAAATGAGTCAGGGTGGCCGGGCTCTCCCTTAGAGATAGGGTGAGGAGCTCGGTCATCCGGGAGGGGCTCAGAGTAGAGCCACTGCTCCTCCACATCGAGAGGAACCAGTTGAGGTGGCTCGGGCATCTGGTTAGGATGCCTCCTGGACGCCTCCCTGGTGAGGTGTTCCAGGCGCGTCCCTCTGGGAAGAGACCCCGGTGAAGACCCAGGACACGCTGGAGGGATTATATCTCTCGGCTGGCCTGGAAACGCCTCGGGATCCCTCCCGCAGAATTGGCAAATGTGGCTGGGGAGAGGGAAGTCTGGGCTTCCCTGCTTAGGCTGCTGCGCCCGCGACCCGACCCCGGATAAGCGGCACGAAGACGAGACAACTAACCAGATAACTCACCTGTGTCTGAAATAAGGCGCTACTTTAATTATTCAATGTCTTACTACAAATTACAAAAACTTGGGATTGTATTAGGTCAATATTGTCTTCACAATGGTAGTCAACATTTCTATTTCGAGTTACGTCTGCAGTCTAAATAAAAACATTGCTTCTAGTTTTTCTAAATTATGTTTAGCTTAAGCTGCTAACATTTGTTAGCTATCTAGCTGCCTGATCCACAACGCCACACTTACTAACGCAGTTTTGAAAGCAAATCGTAAATGTGCCTTTTTAAGTAATAAAGTAATAAACAACGTAAACTTGCTACATGATAATACTTACCATTTTAAGTTTAGTTTTAGTTTCTCCTTTCGTGAGGCTTACGCTAACTAGCACGATTTCCCCCCCAACTCTTTACTCTTCTTCTACGATTTAGGACGAAGAGTGCCTGTATTATAGGATGCTGCCCCCTTCCGTCGAAAATGTACAGTTACAAACACACACTGTCCGTTCTGTCCATAGACTGGATATAAATATTATAAATAAATATATATTCATATACAGTCTATGGTTCTGTGTAGTCTTGAAACCCTTGAAATATTAGCTTTAGTTGTATGATTTGCATAAGTGATTTATGTCTTCTCTAGAGGTATTAAGTCGTGCAAACTTTATTGCTAGATGTAATTTATTTCTTTTTATGGAAATAATGATGGCCATATTTGAGTGGCAGAATATAGGTGTAGAAAGGACAAAATGGTAGATAAAACTATGAAAACAAAACTTAAAGAAGGGGTTCAAGGCGACACAGTTGGTTTGAAAGTGTAATTTTGTAATTGTCACACGCTTGTACGGGAAATTAGGCGATTCTATCGATTTTATATAAAAGTGTGATCCCAATAGGGAAATAATTTAAATTTAGAGAAGAAGAGTTGTTTGTGATTTGTAAAAATGTATGAATGACTGTCTTCAATCTTCGATCCATTGTTAAGCAAGCAGGGGCGCCGCCATGAATTTTGGGCCCTATGAAAGACAACGGCAAATTTTAGATTTTTTTTCTGCTTCAATTGCTTTATGCTGATAAAAAAAAAGCTTTTCATGGGAATACTAAATATCTAGGGCTGTGTTTAACCCTTTATGGGGCAAGTGACTATTTTTGATCAATTTGTTTCCTTTCATATTCAGCATGAAACTTTTCTTTCTTTTTTTTTTGTTTTTGTTTTTTTGTTAATGTAACAACAGAATGGAGGTCTTGGTTCATACCAGAAGGACAATTTTAGGTAAAAATTTCTTATTTGAAGTTATTTCTTTGAGTGCCCTATAAAGAGTTAAATCACAGTGCATACATCTAACTAGGTTATTTTTTATATAAATGGTTTATCAGTTTATATTACTGCTATATTTTATTACAGCCTTTAAAAATAATATTTCTTATTTTTAATAAAGGTTTAATTATTTTCTTATATAGTTTGTACATCTTTATGGGCCCCTATCAAGTCATCTTTATGGGCCCTGAGAATCTTCTTAACGTTTCCCCCCTCATATGGTGCCTCTGGTTATATGATTTGCTTAAGGGATTTTATGTCTTCTCTAGAGGTATTAAGTCGTGCAAACTTTATTACCAGATGTGACTTATTTCTTTTTATGGAAATAATAGTGGCCATATGTGAGTGGCAGAATATAGGAGTAGAAAGGACAAAATGGTAGATCGAACAGAAAAAACTAAACTTAAAGAAGGGGTTTTAGGCAACACAGTTAGTTTGAAAGTGTAATTTTGTTACTGTCCCACGCTTGTACGGGAAATTAGGCGATTCTATCGATTTTATATAAAAGTGTGATCCTGATATGCAAGGCCAGCTTATCCAATGGGCATTGTGGGCACAGGCCCACTTGGTGTGTTGCTACTGGTACCACTGGTTTAGAGATGTTAGAAATTCACGATATTCACAATGTTGCGGTGGGAAAGGGAAAAAGAAAGCCTGTGCACTTTTAATCTGGCTCTGCTGATATGGAAATAATTTAAATTTAGACAAGAAGAGTTGTTTGTAATTCGTAAAAATCTACGAGGGACTATCTTCAATCTTCTATCCATTATGAAGCAAGAATCAGTGAAAATAATAAAAATATAGATTGCCAATCAGCGGCTGTCTGGTCGGAAGGGGGCAGCAAGGCCTCAGTATTGCCTGGTAAAACAGGAAGAAGAAGAGTTGCGTCACACTGCTAACGTAATTACGTAAAAAGGCACGCAGCCTGCAGAATGAAGGAAAACAGCAGGTCCCTTTCAAGGGTTGCAGAAAGGGTCGTCAGCTGTTTGAGGCTTCGGCTCTATGTGCAATTGTAGTTCTGCGTTGAAACCGAGAAAGAGCGACGGATTTTACTGAAAAAGCTGAGAGATGGATAACAACAAACGGACTGTGGTCGTAACAGGTTTGTTTCTTCTTTTTACCACTATTGTCGTGCTTCATTGTCGCTTGAGAAACGGGTGAAGTGGGGAAAAGTTGGAGAGATGACAGCTGCTCCGTCCTTAATGGCGTCAGGCTGCTATGTGCTGCAGTTGTGGGGAAAAGGAAACGCTTTGTTTGCCACTTTAATAACTTTCCTGTCTTTTGACCTGTTGTCTTTTAGTTTTTTTTGTTTGTTTGTTTGAATAATTTTAGGTAAAATTATCTCTCTTTTGGCTTTTGCTGAAAGGCCACACGAATCAGTGTAGCAAACAAGGTGATAATGTAGCTGGATTTAAATAAAAACATTTATTTGTATATTATGTCAATTTAATAAAATTTTCTTAATACGCAGATTGTGGCATTGTTTCTAAACACGTTTAGTTAAAAAAGTCTCAAATTATATTTCTAAGTTAATACAAACAACAAATTAAATAGGAATGTCAAGTATACATTGAATGTAGCTGGCATTAAAAGCTAGTTTTACCCAAAACATCTGATTTTCTAACCTTTTTTTGTTTAGTTGCTGTTTTTAAATAGTTTAATTCACATTCAAACTGTGGGGCACATTGTCAACATCAGGTGTCCAGACATTCAGTTGTTTTTTAATCTGTGTGAAATCTTCATGAGCAATCATCAATAAACCTACATGTTCCAATATTTACATCTGACTGACCTGGTTTCTGTATGAAAGTACTTCTGTCTTGTTTATTGTCAATAATGTTATTTAAATTAAAACCCTAGAAATAGTACTTTTTCTTTTAACCATAAAAAACAATCAATCTTAGATTAATTGTCAACATTCCTACAGTCATTAAAGAATAAAATATTTACAGTAATACAAATTAATATGTGTACAAATTTCTTGTATGCAATAATGTGTAATACTGTAATAATGTGCAATATTGAACATTCAGGTTTGTTTTTCAATAAAGCACCCTCAGTGCAGCTAATTTGTACCCACATCAATTTGTTTTATAAATGCAGAAACTAGAGTCTTTAAGGAGGAATTTTAGCAGAAGTAACAGAGGCAGAGATTTTGTGTTCTCAGACACAAAGGAGTGCAGAAACCCGCAGTCTCTTCTCATAGAAGATGTGTAGATTGCCTGGGAACTCACTCTCACAATAGCAGGCTGGCTGGCAGCTGCTGGCCCCTCGCTCTGCTCCTTTTCAGCAGCCTGTCAGACAGACTGATCCTTTCTCCACCCAACCCCCAGGGACCTGCTGACCCAATGACGAGGAGGAGTGGAGGGGGATCAGTCATAGATCCCTGTATAAACAAGTCCAAGTGAATGTCCATTTGCTCCTCATATATTTTTGTCTAAGTTATTTGAAGTGTTGCATGAAGGGAGGTTTTTACTAATAATAACTTGTGTTGAATAGAAAGGGAGAGTGTTTTATATTTCTTTAATATCTATTGAGAATTAACTGAATTGTTAATGTTTTTGTCTTTGACGTCAACTCTCAACTGTGTTTCTTTCTAAAGCAGTGCGTTTATATACTACTTTCTGTAGAGTTAAGTTACAGAATTTCACTTTTAACACTCTTTTTTTATTTAGCTGGCATACTAATTATTTCACTACGAGTAAAACTTCACAGTGCATTAAATTTCATTTGTTCATTTTTTATTTAATAAAATTATTTGTGTCTGATTCTATGATAAAAAATACTCTCTATATTAGTTTAGCAACCAAATTAACTGTTATCTTTTGTAGGTTTTGGGCCATTTGGAGAGCACACCGTCAATGCCAGCTGGGTAGCAGTTCAGGTATTTTCTTTTATTCATCTGTACAATCATCACAATTAACATATTTATCAGTTACATTTTTTTGTTTGGCTTGTTGACATTGTGAATGTGAAGTTTTTCTTATGTTTTTTATTTCTTTTTATTTTGCACATATAAATAGTTGTGTATTCTATTTAAAAAAAAAAAAAAAAAAGAGAAGAAATTGTATATATCATGCTATCGGCAGCTTTTGAACTTGTTTGTAATGAGACAGATATGTGATGCTCTGATAGATGCTTCACACTATGCACCGTTATTTGTTGGAAGCTTTATGTGGGGGATGATGGTGGTTGTCAGGGTGTCTAGACGGAGTTGATAAGGATATTAGAGGCGAACAAAAGGGTGCATTGTGGCGGGGTCACAGACGTGGTCAAACTAGCTTCTTTTCAATATCTGTGTGTGTGTGTGTGTGTGTGTGTGTGTGTGTGTGTGTGTGTGTGTGTGTGTGTGTGTGTCTGGGAATGGGGGTGTCCAGGGTTACATGTCCTGCAAGGAGACAGGGGGAGGTGTTGGTTCAGTGCCTGTGAATTTGACACAGATTTCTTTCTTTTGATACAAGGGATTACATATTTTATTTGCTGCTTTTGTTTTAGAGCTTTTATGAATGAGTTAATGCATAGTTGACTAACATATTGTTAGTTTATTTTGTTGGTTTGTTTTGCGTATTGTTAAACTGTGGTATGTGGAAATGGAAAGGCAATCATGAGACATCTCTGCTGTAAGTAAAAATGGGCCGAGACTGGAGCCTACTTGCTCAAAACTGACCCATATTTTTCACTTTCATTCTATAATTAACTCCAGAGAAGTTAGCATGAGTGACAAGAAAGCAGGCGAGGATGGAATAAACAGTAATTCCTTAAACAAATTTACAAATGGCAAAATTAAAAACACTTTAAAACTGATTATGTTTCTATTGTATCATTAACAAATACATTTTCATCTTAGAAAAATTATGGATAATGTTGCATTTTAGCACAGCTTAAGAGATGTTCAGTTTGTATGTTTTTGTTTATGTTGACAGGAGCTGAAGAAGCTCGGGCTGGGCAATCATGTGGAATTGCATGTATATGAGGTACCTGTAGAGTACCAGACAGTCCAGAGTTTGGTTCCCTCATTATGGAAGCAGTATCATCCACAGGTAAGAGACTTCTGCATATTACCACATATGTCCTCCTTAATGTCAGGTTGATTCAGATTTTTTCTTCTGTGGGTTTGTTGTTAAATGTTGTTTAACTGAGTTTGAGAGACCATAAGAAAACTAGAATGTGATACATAAGTATGCATAACACACTGCATTGAATTACAAGCACTTATAATACGACTAGTTATGAGCTTGAATGTACCTTTAACAGAAACCACGCGAAGGTCAAATTTAGCTTTGGTTTCTCTTGTAGTTACATTTGCGTGTTGAATGATGTGAAAGTAGATTTCTCAGGTTTTGTTTCTTACAGGGGATTTTTTTTTACCTCATAAACCCTTCAGGGGCTGAAAGGAGTGTTAGCAGAGAGGTGAATGGTATTCAAGTAGTTTTGACTTTCTCTCTCTTTATTATTTTCTTTCCTGTGCAGCTGGTAGTTCATGTTGGCGTTTCGGGTATGGCCACCACTGTCACACTTGAGAAGTGTGGGAGAAATCATGGCTACAAGGGTCTGGACAACAGCAGCTTCTGTCCCGATTCACAGTGTTGCATTGTGGGAGGCCCAGACTGTATCAACTCAGTTATTGACATGGAGTCAGTCTGCAAGAGAGTGACTGCATCAGGGCTTGGAGTAGCTGTTTCAGTCTCCAAGGATGCTGGAAGGTGATATTAATATGTTTATTTTTCCTTTTTTTCCCCTTTTATAGGATTTTTTGTTCATCTCAATGCTTATCCTCTCAAAGGATAAAATATTCACATTACCATGCTAGATGCACACCTCAGCTTTTATCACTGATCATGTGACTTGCCCATCGGTGACATTCGTGGATAAACTAAGCTTCCAGTCGACATCCCAGTGATGGGATTTCATTTTCCAAACAACGGGCATAAAAGGTTGCTGCCTTAAAACTGGAAATTGTTGAAGAGCTCTTGGTTGTGCAGTGAGCACGTTTGTGTCAAGCAGCAAATGAACAAATTAAGTTTCTCACAGTGTAAATGCAGCTGTAGTGAAGTTGGTTGGATGTTCATTAAATGTAACTTTCTCCATGGTGTCACAGCGATCTATCATGACGACAACTTCACCTTAAGAACTTTCATTTTTTTAACATAACAATTACTGATACAAAAGTAATTGTTATGTTGACGCCTGAATATAACATCCATACATACCGAAACTTTCACATTGCATTGATGTCATCTGCCAATGTTGTTTTTCTTTTTTAACTCACCTTTGACATGTAAGGCAGGGCAAGTTTATATGTATATCACCTTTCATGTACAAGACAATTTAAAGTGCTTTACATGACACATGAAAAGCGTCACAGATGGTGGGAAAAAAAGCATAAAAGACGACACAAATAGCGAAATCACAATAAGATAATAAATTATATTAAAGTAATTAAATGCAAAATTAATTCAAAGCTGCTGTGCAGATTTCATGCATAGGTGCATCAGAAAAGAAATGTTTTTAATGTGGATTTAAAAGTGTCTACATTTGGTGAGAGTTTAATCTCCACTGGCAGTTTGATCCACTTGTTTGCAGCGTAACAGCTAAACGCTGCTTCTCCATGTTTAGTTGTTTAGTCTGGACTTACTTAGTTTGGGGCTTTCCACAGCTGAAGGTCTGATGCCCATCCTGCCACAAAACATTCATATGCCTGGAACAACTTGTAAACTTTTAATTTTGCCCTTGTGAAGTAGCGGTAAATTTGGTAGCGGTAAATGTTTGCAACCTGGATTCCCCTAAACTCTAATCACCTGTTCCTTATTCTACTTCTAAAGATTTCTGGAAAATGTAATCTAAATCTGTCCATACATTTTTAAGGTGTGTTGCAAACAGGTAGACAAACTGACGCGGCCAAAAACAGAGGTAATAGTTGGGGTTGTACATCTTCACTGGTTACGATTCGATTATGATTATCTTATTAATGATTTGATTCCATGTTGCATAATCTTTTCCTTAACTACTGCATATTGGTACTATTTTTTTAAATAAATTAATACAAGCAGTGAGATATTTAAAACTTCATTTTTAATTAGAAATATTTTGTCAATCAAACTGAATGCCCTTAATATGACATTTATCATGAACATGTAGCGACAGTTATGTTTTCAACTCTTGAACTTTATTGTTCTTCTATTTAAAAAATCAAGACACATTGTTACTGTTGATTACATCACTTTATAATCGATTATGTTTTATTGGTGCATCAAAGAAGAATCGAACACATGCATTTTGCAGTACATCGTAGAAACAATTAAATTCAAGACCCCTCATGATACAGAGTATTATTAGTTAACTGCCATCCATCTAGATAATATTGTACATACTCCTTGTACACATTCGGCACCTGCAACTAATGCATGATCATCTGAATTAAATGATATTTGATGTGATTATAGCCACAGAGGTGAATATATTTTCAGCTTGTTCTGTATTGAACACTGTTTTAAAATTAGTTTAATTTCCTCCTCTAAACCTGAAGTTTGCTTTCTGGTTGGAGAAAACAGCTCTTTAGAATTTACAATCTGTAAAACCTTTACAAAGACCTGCTGAATTATACATTTTGTAGGACTCAAAAGCTGTCACAGTACAGTATTTTCACCCTGTACAGCGGCACCCCTTGTGTGTTCATTGGGATGGAAGACCACCAAGTGTAATGGAGTAGAGGAGAAATGACTTGCTGTCATTAAAATCTTTTTTTATTTTTAAACAGGACAAAGTTGGAAGGCTAACCTTAAATAACGTAACTAGGAGGTACACGGCACCCCCCTATAATAATGGTAGAAGGAACACTGCTGTGTCCAGTAAAGACATGCATTTCTGTTTTTGTAAGTAAGTCATTTCGCTCCTTCACTCATGATCTCCTTTTTTAACAGGTATCTTTGCGATTTCACCTACTACACATCTCTGTACATGAGCCACGGCCGCTCTGCCTTCATTCACGTGCCTCCGATTGGAAAGCCTTACAGCGGGGAAGACCTGGGACGCGCACTGCAGGCCATCATTCAGGAAATGCTGCAGCTTCTGGAACAGGCCGAGGAGACGATCCACTGCCAGCAAGTCATTCACTAAGTGTCCTCCAAATGCCAACCAGCTTCTCCAACCCTTACTGCATAAGAGAAATTGCACTTGACCACAAGTAGCCAAACTTCTTGTTTTGTTTTTTAACTGTTGTCTTTAATTTGGCATATTGACTTTTTCAGACCAGGTTGTATAGCGTCTGTCCGTGTTGTTACACCTCGTCCAGTTGTGTCTTTGAGTCTCGCAGTGCTGAGCAGATAAAATGGGAGTCTACAGACAACCCTTGGTCACACTGAAATGTGAGCTTTTCTCTAACTTCCAAGGAACAAGAAGCATTCTGATTTTTCCAGTTTAAAGAGAGAAAATGAGAACACGGGAGCAAAGAGCTGCTTGCATGTGTTCATATGCAGTCACAACTGGATCTAGAGATGATTGATCTATTACAATGATTAGCCCCAAATGTGACTTTTATTAATGCACCTTATAGAGTTAGGGTTATTCCGATGTTATAGAGGACACATCTGGGGACGTGTAAAATCAGAATGCTTCTTTCCCTCCTTTTTTCATTCATGATTTGAACGTTGTTCCACCAGAATATGTTTCATTTAGCAGGTATTCACACATAAATATTTTAAATTTTTAATGTACATAATACTTTATGATAGAAGTGGAAATGTTTGGCAGTAAACTATTTGCTAATTTCATTTTTGTTCACATGCTTTTTCTTTCCCAGCTGTCCTGAGCCTACCTGTCCTGTTGCCTGTTTGATGTTGAATTGTTTCTTGAGTTCTTTTTCTTTATAAGAAGTTGTATATTTGCCTTCATTTACAAAGGTTATTTAAATCAGGGAACGGGTTGGTTCCAGCTCATACTTCCCCAGTTTTTTTTTCGGCCCAATTCTGACAGAAAACAAAAAGACTTGTCTGCCACTGAGATCTGGCCCTGGGCTGTGCAATGTTATTTTCCAGATCTCCTTCACCGAATGCGTGATGGTTTTATTATTGCCGCACAACTGTTGAGGATAGTTTTGGCTTTTAAGTTTTAACAATGGGCTTTTTTTTTTTCTTTGGCTGCATGAAAAGAGAATTTGAAGGAAATTTCAGTTTCAAATGTTTGCAAAACTGCAGTAAACAAATGTTTTGTACAATCTAAACTTTATATACTGTAGGAGTGTTGTTTGTTAGACCTACACCAGGGAAGTCTGTCAAACTTCAAACAGATGCTCAAATATCAGGCAGTGGAATGCCTTGAGTTTTTTCTATTTGCATTTGTCAGTGTGTGAAGATGTCTAATAATCTGTATCATAAAGATGTTACAAGAAAAACTGCTCAAAAATGCAAGAAATATGCAAATCAAGGCCAAATTTGTTTTTCTTTTTATAGTTGTGCGGCCAAAATTATTGCTTCTCGATCAAAGCGTCCTGATGTCCTCTTCTATGAGTCACATGTAGTTACTTAAGTTGTGTCAAAAGTTGATTTGATGGAAGTTGGACTCTACATTCAGCAAGTTCAGTCAAAACTGGGCCTTGATTTTTATTTCTGTTGCACTATCTGCTTTTGTACAACAGTTTACTTAACCTGGAATTTCTCAAACACTGTGAAAGGTTGCTTTTTTTTTTTTTTTTTTTTTTTTTTTTAAAAATGTATTTTTGTTTTCTGTCACTTTAACTTGAAACCTGTAGCTTTTTAAACAAACTCATCCTATTTTTTACCTTGTTTCTCCCAATGATGATGGAGATCTATGTAAGAAATGCTTTATTAGTCATTTTAATTATTCTATTATTTCTGAGCTTTGCTTTGTGCTGAATTAATACACCAGTAGCTGAAGGTTCCATCATTGTGTCTGGGATAGTAACTTTTCGGGTGTATATTAGCTGTTTTATGGCATTATTACTGGGTTTTATGTCTGTTTTACAACATATTGGCCAGAGTTTCCCTGACTTCTGAGCAGACAGGACTGCCTTTGCCACCTCACACTACTTCAGCTTGATTTTACTTAGTGGAAACTTTATGATCATAAAGTCTATTTACTCCGTCAGCAATCTCTGTAGTCCAGCAGAACTGTGAGAAAGACACAGATGTAGGTTTTTACTGATATAGCTAGGCTTATAATACTAAACCTGTTCACATGAAGTTTTATGCAAGTTTGAGTCATTTTATTGCTGTTCTAGACTTAAGTGTTTCATAAAAAGTACTGTAGGATCCTGTAGCTCTCAACTGAACTCTTACCCAACCTAAATTTTGTCATATTCTTTACATTTCAACACATGCTATTGGCTATATGGCTTTAAAACCGTCGGAGTTAAAAAATAATTTAAGTTCTGTTTCAGTGTTGACATTTCACTGTGTAACTTTGTGAGTGCTAAGTTGTGAAAGGGTTGTGAAGAAGCTGTCTGCACAATTTTTGCCTCAAGTTTACCTTTGAGGTGACCCCTGACTTCCAAGTCTCTCCTGTGCCTTGCTGTCATTAATGTGTATCCTGAAAAGGCCTTACTTACTCTCAGTGGGTCAGTTCAAAGATGTATTACTAATGCTGTGTCCAGTCAGATATGTGGCTACCTCAAAACTACTTTTTTTTTTTTTTTAAAAAAAAAAAAAAAGAAAGGATTTCAGTGTGTGCTCTGTTGTACACTAACATGGCTTTGTAATTTATCATGAGTTCCTGTGTTTAGGAGTATCCTCTCAATGGTTTCTTCTGTGTCATTAAGCACCGTATCATTGGTAATATTGCTTTGTAAAAGAGGCTTTGAAATAAAGAAAACTAAAGAAGACATGCATTTCTATATTATTGTACGTCTGAATTTATATGCCCCACCTTGTAATCATTTTACCTGAAAACAGGTAATTTGCGTGGCAGTTGTGTGAAGATGGCAAAACAAACATTAAAAACCACCATGAAATGCAGAATGTTAAGAGGCACCACTCTGCTGTGGAAACTAAGGACTTCTTCGCTTTGCCATGTTTTGTAAAATTGATAGTGAATACGATAAATGCTTATTTGACTGCCTGCTGAAACGAACAGAAGAATTGAAACAAAGTATATTTAGTCTTCATCTGGACTTGCAATCCTGCAAAAATAACTTACATTTACACGTGTTCAGGCTTGCTTTACATCAGTTCATGTTAAATGTTTTGTTGACCAACTGAACAAAATTACATTTGCACCTATAGTAATAAAATTTATCATTTATTTATCATTTCAATTATATTTACAATCCAATATGTAAAAAACCACCCTGGGATAAGCTTAATAGAAGAGGGTCAGCGTTGGTAAACACCTGGAGACTCAAGCTCTCAAAACCAGCAATCAAGTCTGTAAACCTTGGATTGTTGATAGACTCAGATCTGACTTTCAGCAGCCACATAAAAGCTGTCATTAAGACAGCTTTTTACCAACTGACAAACGTCAACAGAATTAAAAGTTTAGTCTCCCAGAAAGATTAGGAGAAACTCATCCACGCATTTATCTCCAGTAGACTGGATCACTGGAATGGTCTTTTAACAGGACTTCCTGAAAAGAGCTTTAAACATCTGCTGCTCATCCAGATGCTGCTGCTAGAGCTTTAACTGGGAATAAGAGGTCTGAACACATCACACCAGTTTTAAAATCTTTACACTGGCTTCCAGTCAATCACAGGACAGATTTCAACATCCTGCTGATTGTTTACAAATCCCAGAATGGTTTAGGACCAGAATACATCTGTGATATGTTCAGAGAATATAAACCAAGCAGAGCTCCCCGATCCAAAGACAACTAGTCCAGACCAGAGTCCAGACTAAACCTGGAGAAGCAGCATTTCACTGTTACGCTGCAAACAAATGGAACAAATTGCCAGTGGAGATAAAACGTTCACCAAATGTGGAAACCTTTAAACCCAGGTAAAAAACATTTCTTTTCTCATGCACTTATGCATGACATCTGCACAGTAACTTTTAATTAATTCTACTTTAAATTATTTTAACATGATTTATGATTTTACCTTGATTTTGTTATTTGTCTTTTCTTTTATGCTTTTTTTTCTGTGATGCTTTTAATGATTCATGTAAAGCACTTTGAATTGTCTTGTACATGATAGGTGCTATAAAAATAAACTTGCCTTGCCTTCAGTCTCAACACGACCCTTAATTGAAAAATATTAACTACATGGACAGTAATGTGGTGCGAGTTTGTTTCTAGCAAACAGTCGTGGTATTTGAAATGAGTAAAAACAGTCAGAGTGAGAACTCTTGCGTTATGGACGATCTTCTCTCCAGCCCCCAGTGAACGTCACACGTTGCGCGGCGCAGGAAAGTCCGTCACTGCCGCCGACTGTTGGACCTGCAGAAGCTCTCGAGGTTCTGATCAGTCCCATTTTTATTTGGGTTCAAATTCAAGCTCCAAGTGACGTTCTTCAAAACAAATACCGACAAACTCTAGACTGCTTGGATTTTTAGCGATCTTCCCATAAACCCGGAAATCGTTGAGTAAAGCGAAAGTTACGGGTAGAGATGAGTGTGGAGGCGTACGGGCCGAGCTCCCAGACCCTCACCTTCCTGGACACCGAGGAAACGGAGTTGATTGGAGCGGACACCCAGGGCTCCGAGTACGACTTCACCGACTTTACGCTCCCTAGCCAGACGCAAACACAAGGCCAGACCCAGAGCCAGCTTGACAACCAGGTTTGAAGCTTTCATTTCCACGGAAGTGCACACTTGTACTGACGTTAGCTAGCTCGCCAGTGTTTTCTGCTAGCCGCTGCTAGCTCTGTTAGCTTAGCACTTAGCAACACAATAAACTAAACTCCCTAAGTAGGGCTAGTTGTGTTGTCATGTTTATTTTAACTGATAAATGCAGACTAGACAGCGGAAACTTCTTCCACTAACAGATACGGGATTTGTAAACACTGATAATCTGTAAAGTTGTAATTAAACTGGCTTCATCGCACTGTGCGCCTCTGCGCTTTTACCGCTCTTCGTTAGCATGGAGGTTGTTTGTTATTTCTCTGCTCACACAGTCCGTGTCTGTACTGCAGGTAAATGGTCCAGATGAGGGTCTGCTCAACGGTGGACTGGATGACTCGGTGGCCAAAACAAGCCATTTGTTGGGCGAGCTCAACTTTGAGGAGGACGAGGAAGATGCATACTATACCAAAGATCTCCCTGTGCATGCTTGCAGGTACTGTGACAGGAAACAGCCACAAGTACATAACAGAGGAAGTCATCATCTCATTACATTTATTTTGTTTTTCCCTAACTTACACACAGATCAGTGCACTCTACAGCATCTCTTGTTGATAAAAAGGGCTAATGAACTGTCCTCACAAGTTTTCAAACCAGTGTAGCTGGTAATTGAACGCCTATTACATCTTATAACTTGTCATTTAAGCAGAAACATTTTTAAGTATGTTAAACATATAGAGAAAGTAGTAAGTAATTCAAATAAAGCTTATGTACACAAGAAGAGGAGTGGTGCTTAAACATAACACCTGTACTTATTTTACTGGTTGTTTCTAAACAGTTCTAGATGCATGAAGGATTTTTAAATTGATTATAGAGAAACTTATTATTTTTAAAGTGCAAAGGAAAGAGTTGTGTTTAAAGTAACAACATTTGTAAATGAAACAGACTATGTGGTACTGAATCCATTGAGCATAAATGATCTAGGACATAGAGTTGCTTATCAAATTTGACATTTTGTGGTCTTCAGCCTGTAATCAGTGTGATTGATCTATTTTTTATTCTTATGAAGTGCTGAAAACTCTCAAATGTTGTTTGGTATTGCAGCTATTGTGGTATCCATGATCCAGCATGTGTGGTGTACTGTAATACCAGCAAGAAGTGGTTCTGTAATGGACGTGGCAACACATCTGGGAGGTATGTAGTCTCCTCATCCTTAATCTCACATCTTAACATAACTCAGGTAGACAAAATATTGAACTGAAACAGCAATGATCAAATTGGAAAAATATGTGTGGTGTAAGAGCTAGATGTTGTTTTAACACCCTTCAAGCGTATTTACTGTTTGCATTATGAAGAACCAAACAACTGTAAATCCATGCTAATCGCATGGATACAATTTGTTCACCACTATAACACAGTCTCACATTCCTGTTTTTGTTCTGTTTCTCCATCTGATCTATAGAAAATAATCAATTTAGCAGTCAATAGCTTTGTGAACTTCTGACTGTTTTCTTAGTGGTTTCTCTCCTACTTTTTTACTTCCAGCCACATTGTGAACCACATGGTGAGGGCCAAGTGCAAAGAGGTGACGCTGCATAAAGATGGACCGCTGGGCGAAACAGTGCTTGAGTGTTACAACTGTGGCTGCCGCAACGTCTTTCTCCTGGGCTTTATTCCAGCCAAAGCCGATTCTGTGGTGGTGCTTCTGTGCAGGTAAGTTGCAGGAGGTGTTGTGTTTGTATTGTAAAATATTGTTATGTTACCATAACTATTTATACTCTTAAATAGCTGATGAAAGTTGAAATTTTGCAGTTGATCCATGTTTTTAGTACCTGACGAAAAATGTTGCTTATGAAATGAAAAGTTGGTACAACTTTTTAGTGCCTTCCTGGTTTATTATAAAGCTGTGATAATGCTGTTATATTCTTGTCTGTGGAACTTGCATGTAATCGCAATCAGTCCTTGGTAGCAATAAATATATCCTCTTTTCAAAGGCCCCAAACATTATTTTACGCAGGAAAGGATTAAAAACAATCAGGCCCGAGTCAGCAAAAACTGATTTCTAACAGGTTCCTGCTCTGCAGAAACATAGTTATCAAAAGACAATCACACAGTTGTACAAAAGGAGAAAGCTGTGGTTGGAGGAGGCCACATCAATGGCCACGGCTGTAAATATGTGCCAAATGGTGGTTGTGAGTGATTTTATAGTCCTGATTTGATGGGGAATGTTATTTCCAGGCTTTTTTCAGCTCATAAAAGAGAGATCTTTGTCCATAACAGTTGCCGAAGAGTGGGAGCAGCAGAAGCCCTTTTTTCACTGATCTAGTTAAACAAACAGATCAAACTTTGGTTCTAAGGTAGCTAAAGCTGCAGATGGACATGTGTTGAGCAGGTGGAAACACAATTTATACCATAATTCAGGGCAGTTCTGAAAGTTTAGTGTGTTTGACAGTGATGGAGCAGAACAGCAGTGAGTCCAGCCAGGTAGCCTGTGGTTGGTCTTATATACTGTGTTACACTCACCAAAGATCACACTGAGTCACCTGCTCAGTCCTGGAAAATTAGTTTTTTTCCACCTCAACAAAGTTTCTCTTTCTGTGTGAACTTCGTCTGTCCATGTAGGCAGCCCTGTGCCAGCCAGAGCAGCCTAAAAGACATTAACTGGGACAGCTCGCAGTGGCAGCCACTGATCCAGGACCGCTGTTTTCTGTCCTGGCTTGTGAAGATCCCATCAGAACAGGAGCAACTTCGAGCCCGTCAGATCACCGCCCAGCAGATCAATAAGCTGGAAGAACTCTGGAAGGTATACACAGTCGCTTGTCCTCGGGGGGGTTAGTTGTTCATAGCTGTGTTTAAAACATTAAAGGCTGTCAGTGAGTAGTATGGGGTGTTTAAGTTGATGTCATTGTTTGAGTCGTAGTTCTGACTTATTTTTTGTCCTTCCAGGACAACCCTGGTGCTACCTTAGAAGACCTGGAGAAACCTGGAGTGGATGAGGAGCCCCAGCATGTGCTGCTGCGCTACGAGGATGCTTACCAGTACCAAAACATCTTCGGTCCTTTGGTCAAACTGGAAGCTGATTATGACAAGAAGCTTAAGGAGTCGCAGGTACCAACCGAAGACTATTTGTGTAATGGAGACTTGAGAAAACTGAAACTGCAGTGAGCATTATCATTATTATTTAACTTTGCTGTTACCACAGAAGGCTAGGCCTGAACAAAATGGAAAATAATTCTGATTGTGAGTTTTAGGAAAATATTTGTGATTTGATCTTTTTTTAATTGCAGCTTCCACACAGTGTTATGTGGAATAATATTTTCTATGTTAGATGGAGGATTAATGCATAGCGTGACATCAAAGTATGAACTGCTCTGTATTCTAATGCAATGATGCAAAGTTGAGCAATGATTGGCTTCACTTTACTTACCAAAGCCCGAAAGTTGCGTTTCCTTTACAGCAGTCTTATACGTTGACCTTGTAAAAGTCACACAACCTGATGTTATTTCTTATTTACATCACAGCGCCTCATTTCTATTTTTGCACACACACACTGGCTGTGAGAGAGTGAATGAAATAAATCAAGTGTGGGAAAGGAAACGAGACTCAAATCAAACAAACACATTTGAGGCTGAGATAAAGCAAAATCAGACAATTTTGAAATCTCAGGCAGATGCATTTTTCAACTTTCATAAAGAGGATGTGTCCAGGTGAAAGGCGTCTGGTCATCCTAAATAACTGTCGCACAGGAACGAGGACGGGACTTATGACTGAAGGAGTGGATTTTTAAAACCATAGCAGCAGCAGGTTTAAATCCTGGATCAGGCGCTTCGTAGCACATGAAAATGAATCCCACTGCTTGTGATTTGCCAATTCTAAAATTTCATAATGCAATTTTCGATTTACAAATGATTCATTGTTCCGCCCCATGAAGACCACAGAATTGAAGACATTTTTGCATTTTGGTCACTGACGTTATTTTTCTGACTTGAGGTTTTGTTTTTTTTTTTTTTTTTTTTTTTATTGTTGAAATTAATTTGTGTTGTTGTTTGTACACAGTTGCATTGATATCATGATCATTTAATAATATTATCTGTACTATTATGGCTGATGTACTTTGCCTTCCTTTTTCTAGACCCAAGACAATATAACAGTCCGATGGGACCTTGGGCTGAACAAAAAGCGGATTGCATATTTCACACTGCCCAAGACAGATTCAGGTAGTAAATATCTGAGCTTGTTTTCCTTTCCAGTGACTCTGTGTTGCCTTTCTTGTTCCATCATTTGTGAGAATTTAACACAACCTCCCTGGTCTCATCGGGCAGTGGCATGTGTGCTGTATAGCCTTTTGTACCAAGGGTTTATGGGTAGTGCAGCTTCTCCTGTCATTTTCAGTATAAATCTGTTTCACAGGTTATGTTTTTGTTTCTGTTTTGTTTTTGTCAATCCCAGACATGCGGCTGATGCAAGGGGATGAGATTTGCCTGCGGTACAAGGGAGACCTGGCACCACTGTGGAAGGGCATTGGCCATGTCATCAAAGTCCCTGACAGTATCCTTTCCAATGTTTGCAGCTGCATATAGGTTGTATGCTACATAGTGCTGGGCGATATGATGATATATATCTTTTGGATGATAGAAAATGTCCATCGTTTCACATGAGGTTCTATTGTTTAAGCCATGATAAGCCATAAAATACTGCAGTATTTTATGCCAAGATGTGCTTTACGGCATGCACACTGCAATACATAAACAAACATGGAGGAAGACGGTAGCAAACATATTTCAGAGCAGGATAATTCACTAAAAGATGTCCAGCCAACCCAATGATGCGCTTGTTCCTAAAAGAGGGGAAATTTTTGTTGCATGGATGCAGTTTGGATATAAAAAGACCAACGTGGAACCGACAACAAAATAGCTCTCAGTCCCAACAACGGACTCCAACACAACTAAGTCATTTTTATCACCTACGCAAGAATCAGGACAGAGAATACAGAATAAAGAATAGAGTCAACAAGCAAAAGCCGCAAAATCAGCGTCAAGTGGCGGCTAAACCGCTCATAATAAACTCCAGACGCAAACGCTGCAACAGGCATTTACCAGTGAAATGCCATAAGGCCATAGTTGCTGCAGATGGAAAGAGATCACTGCTGCCGTTGCCAAGCACATCTGACAAATACCTGATGACTGACACAAAATTACACAAACAACTTTATATCGTTAAGTATATTGTTATGGGGATATTAAATGAGCTATATCGGGATATGAGATTTTGGTCATATCGCCCAGCCCTAATGCTACATAATATGTTGTATAAGTATAGTTTACCCCAGCTCACTTGCATTCACTACCACATACCTACAAGAAATCATTTTAGGATAAGTTAGGCTTTCTTTAACATCTTGTGTCTAAAGACTATGGTGATGAAATTGCCATTGAGCTGCGGAGCAGTGTTGGAGCACCTGTGGAAATCCCACACAACTTCCAGGTGGACTTTGTATGGAAATCCACTTCCTTTGACAGGTAGTCCAAAATGTTATTAACTTACATTTAAAAAATGATGAGAGCATTTAATTTTAATTTTTAACTATATTGTAATACAGTAAGTTTTTTTCTTTTTTTTAAAAAACGTTTTTGTAAAGCCAGATTTACTGAGATGGCCGCTAACATTTCTGTTAATATTGCTGCAGGATGCAGAGTGCCCTGAAAACGTTTGCCGTTGATGAGACCTCTGTGTCCGGCTACATTTACCACAAACTCCTGGGGCATGAGGTCGAGGATGTCACCATCAAGTGCCAGCTGCCAAAGCGTTTCACTGCCCAGGGCCTGCCAGACCTCAATCACTCACAGGTCAGACTTGAACACACAGTGCCTTTTTAGTGTTGTTATTCAATTATTATTAATTAAGACAAAATGGCTGTGTCCAGGTGTGATAAACCCAGTGTAGTATTGTTGCTTCACAAACTGTTTGTTTTTGTGTACATTGCATTTTTCAATTATTTATTCAAATAAAAAATATTTACTTCCACTAATAGTCATTTAAGTTACAAGTGCCTGTTTGTTTTTTTTGTTCTTTTTAATGTATTTAACCCTCAGCATGCTTAATTTTTACTTTATTCTTATGCTGGTATGTTTGTGTCTGTGTGTGTGTGTGTGTGTGTGTGTGTGTGTGTGTGTGTGTGTGTGTGTGTGTGTGTGTGTGTGTGTGTGTGTGTGTGTGTGTGTGTGTGTGTGTGTGTGTGTGTACACAGGTGTATGCTGTAAAGACAGTACTGCAGAGGCCTCTCAGTCTAATCCAGGGTCCTCCAGGAACTGGGAAGACAGTCACATCTGCCACAATTGTATATCATCTGTCCCGACAGGGAAATGGGTAAAACACAAAATTCATTGAACATCCTGCAATCTTAGAAATGTTATGTCATCTTTTATAATTCCTATTTTGCAAAACTTCTCATGTTCTGATTCTCTCTATGATGCATGTTTCCTGCAGGCCAGTTCTGGTGTGTGCTCCCAGTAATATCGCCGTGGACCAGTTGACTGAGAAGATTGACAAAACTGGCCTGAAGGTTGTCAGGCTGTGTGCTAAGAGTCGGGAGGCCATTGAGTCACCAGTGTCTTTTCTGGCGCTCCACAATCAGATCAGCAACATGGACAGGTCAGTGGAATGTAGATAACTAAATTAGTGATTAAAATTGTTGATTCATTATTATTATAGTGGGACTTTGACTTTAGGATTCTTTAGCTTTCCGTACTTTGAACTTGATGTTCTGTTTGGTTTTTTTTTGGTACTGAGAACAGGCACACATTTGCAAACAGGATGAAAGTATGCCGTGGAGGTGGGGGCATAAAAAAAAAACCACTGTCAACAAAATTGGACAAAATGTTCTTAATTCAATTGCAGTATTGCATTATTTAATTTTCCTTCTGTGAGGATTAGAGCCTGAATGGTCATAGACCCAAAGATGTTTCTGTAATGGAGATTGCTACAATCCAATCTATTTGTACATTTTAAAGAACATCGTGTGATCACAGGGTACCACCGTTAGGTGGGAATAAGTTTGGGTATTCGGTTATGTCAGTGACAGATTATACCTGCTGTACTCTCCATAGCATGCCTGAGCTCCAGAAACTGCAGCAGCTGAAGGATGAAACTGGGGAGCTGTCATCGGCTGATGAGAAACGCTACAGGGCTTTGAAGCGCACTGCTGAGAGGGAGCTGCTCATGGTGAGAAGCGCTCAAAGTTTTCACTGCGAATGAGTGTGATGGGCTGATCAGGTGTCGTCTTTCTCACCGTTGATATCAATCCATAAATGGCTTTGTTACTGAAAAAGCTGCTGTTGTTGCCTAATGATCGCAGTTGTTTTTGCAGCAGTGACATTTTGCTAAAGAGTAGAGAGACGTGCCATAATTCATGATAATATCAGTAGATTTTCTGACACTAATAGGAAATGTAATCAAAGTAACACATTTCCAGGGTGATGACGTCATTAAACTACAGATCAATTCATGCAACACAGGCTAACTCAGCTGCGTAAACTAGAAAACACACTGCTAAAAAAAAGTCTGGCATCATCGTCACCAAAAAATGTTATTATTAAAATGTCCTGTTGAGCCTTTAGAGAACATCATTGTGGCAGAAGAGTGTTTACTCTCCTATTTCTTTGTGTGATCGTCATGATTTGAACTCGTTTGCATTTCAGACATTTCTGTATATGCAGGTAGATGCAGGCATTGATTGGTACATGTGCAAAAAACCATTAGAGGCTGGATGTGGTGAAGGAAACAGTGCTTTACAACACCAGGAGGCTGGGTTGATAAAACACACCAGAGGACTATAAAGGAAAACTCTAATAATGATCTGCTTTATTTCACCCTGTAACAATCCTTTGGACTGCTGACACAGCTTGTGACATTCCTAAGAGATAGTGATTTTCTTCTCTGTCCAGAATGCTGATGTGATTTGCTGCACCTGTGTTGGGGCTGGAGATCCCCGTCTCGCCAAGATGCAGTTCCGTTCCATCCTGATCGATGAAAGTACCCAGGCCACTGAGCCTGAGTGTATGGTGCCTGTCGTGTTGGGAGCCAAACAGGTACAGCAATACGTACACAGCCCAGACATCTTAACTCTATCCTAGAAGCTGCTCAACGATCAACAACTTCATTACAAAAATAAGTTGATCCGATCACTGATGCTGCCACAGACGACTACAACGACCACTTTAATAAATTATATTTCCCTGTTTTCATAACAGGTTAATTGTATCTTTAACCTCTCAGTTGTGTTGCCCCTTCATGGCAGATTGCAGTAACTCTATACAATGAGAATGGTTCCAGCAGGTTTACCACGGTGCATTTCAGAGAAACCATGAAACCGTGGGAATTTAAGCAGAACAGATCGTTCAAGCAGGAAGTCAGTCCGTAAAAAGCGAAGAGGAAATTTTACAAATTAAAGAGTTTGAATTGCATTTTACTCTGAAAGATCAACATTTCCTCATTACCGCCAGCGCTGACACCACGGCAGCAGGTGAGAGAGCGTCTCACTTTATACTTTACATCGTTGTATCACACCGGAGTTCAATGAAGGGTTACAGGGAAGCTGGAGCCTATCCCAGCAATGAGTGGGCGAGAGGCAGTATACATCCTGGACAGGTCGCCTGACACCATGGACAGCAATGTGTTTATCTCGGAGATGGAAAGCAGCACCATTATGTAATGTTTTGGCACAGTGCATCCCAACCCAGGCAAGTGAGACCTGTTCGGACTGGCCACATCACTTCTTTGTTAGTTTATTGTTGCCTTTATAACCTACAAGCACACAGTTGTGATGCGCATAATCAAGTATACTGGGAGTCCAACTGAGACGTTCCACTATGAAAGGCTTCTGGTGGAATAGGGTGGCAGGAGGAAAGCCCGGCAGAACCACTCCGCAGCGGATCCACAACACCCCAGGATCACATTATACCGTCTTAGAAATGACTTTTACAGCTTTATTCTAGCTTCATTGTCCTGTATGTGTCCTTCACTCTTCTTCCAGCTCATTCTTGTGGGTGACCACTGCCAGCTTGGTCCTGTTGTGATGTGTAAGAAGGCAGCTAAAGCTGGACTCTCTCAGTCTCTGTTTGAGCGATTGGTGGTACTGGGAATCCGACCAATTCGCCTCCAGGTCCAGTACCGCATGCACCCAGCTCTCAGTGCCTTTCCCTCCAACATCTTCTATGAGGGCTCCCTGCAGAATGGTGTCACTGCAGGTCTGTGCAAAATCTCCTCTAAAAAAAAGCAAACACACTTTCCTTGTTTTCACATAGCAGGTTCTGGATCTTCAAAAGAAAACAAAATAAAATAAAACGTCATGTATTCTTCATCTTTCTGCAGCTGATCGCATCAAGAAAGGCTTTGACTTCCAGTGGCCTCAGCCAGATAAGCCCATGTTCTTCTATGTGACACAGGGTCAGGAGGAAATTGCCAGCTCTGGAACCTCATACCTCAACAGGTAACATCACACATTTTCTAGAATTACTTTGCATTATTTAACCAAAAGATGTAAATAATTCACAATATACAAAAGAGCTGAGTGCTGCTTTTGGGGAATTGATAACTCAGGGGTGGAAGTTTGCCAGGTGCACAGCATTGGTGTAAAAAGACTTTATCAATGAGTTTGAGCAGGAATGTTATGTACAAACATAAAGAACAAAGCATTATGTTGCAGAGGAGTAACCATGGACTGCAGCATGTTTCTGTTTATTATTGAGTTATTACATAATCTTAGAAAACCAGTCTTCCTTTGTTTTTAGTTGCTTTTCCCTCATCAAGCAGTGCAGACTTTTAAATAATGGTTCTGTTTTCAGGACTGAGGCAGCCAATGTAGAGAAAATCACCACCAGGTTGCTGAAGGCAGGAGCCAAACCTGATCAGATCGGCATCATCACTCCCTATGAGGGTCAGCGCTCCTACCTGGTCCAGTACATGCAGTTCAGTGGCTCCCTTCACACCAAACTCTATCAGGTACTAGACACCTGATTATGCTCAATGATGAGATTTACTCTGTGGAAATGTTTCAAAACAAAGTAGTTAGTGAAAGCAAACATAATTTCACCATATCATCTTATCCCGGTTCATCATTTATTCTATGAGAACAAACAAAATTAATTCTGTTCTTACAATGCAGTTTTTCATTGTTCTGTGTCCCACCACAGCAAGTGGAAATAGCCAGTGTGGATGCGTTCCAGGGCAGAGAGAAGGACTTCATCATCCTGTCTTGTGTTCGTGCCAACGAGCACCAAGGCATCGGTTTCCTGAATGACCCTCGTCGTCTCAATGTGGCGCTGACCAGAGCCAAGTAACAATCTCAGAACACTTTAAGGAATCAAAGCATAGAGTCAAAACATCAAACTGTCATCTTGTTTATTAATGATGATCTTTTCATGTAAATCCCAGCTACACTACACCAGATTAGGATTAGGATCCTTAATGTTGCTGCTTCAATGTAGTAAATTACTGTTGCTCCACTCTTCACAAGTTGCATCATATCAATTATTTTGTGAATATTACCCTGAAAAATCCTTACCCAAGCCACTAATCTGAATACATGTCTGTTATGCACAAAGGTATGGTGTGATCATTGTGGGGAATCCCAAAGCCCTCTCCAAGCAGCCCTTGTGGAATAACCTGCTGAACAACTACAAGGAGCAGAAAGTCCTCGTGGAAGGACCCCTGAATAACCTGAGAGAGAGCCTCATGCAGTTCAGCAAGCCCCGCAAACTGGTCAACACCATCAATCCTGTGAGTATGACACTGTCTAGGCTGGTGTAGATCTCAAGTCATTCAGGTCACGGTACTCGAAAAAGCTTGAATAAATGCAGCTGGATTTGTTCATGGTTCTACTGATGTTTTATCTCTCATCTAAAAGGTTTCTTCAGTTTAAACCAGTTAGTGGAGCTTATAAATGCTGCATGGTGTCACCGACTCACCTGACATTCTGTTGGTCGCTCAAGTTAACCTGTGTGGCCAGAATTGTTTTAGTCACAAGGTTTATATGTGACTGGTTGTAAAACGTCCTGGGGAGGAGAGTAAAGACTGCATCGTAGGTGCAGGAAAGGTGATGCCTCTGGCCACTTCCCCTGTCCAGAGGTTCAGAGTCCATGTATTGTACTTCAGGTTGATGTGTCATTGACATACTTATCAAATAGTTTCTGGTTACAGAACATCAAATCACATGAGCTCTACTGAAACCTTTGATCTATCCTATATTGACTCCATTCTGTCAAATTTCAGCGTTTGCTGGTTAAATAGTTCATACTTAGTTATTGCTTATAATCTGTTTAGGATCTAGATGTTTGTAATGGTGACTGGTGTCTTTCAGGGTGGACGTTTTATGAGTACTGCGATGTACGATGCCCGCGAGGCCCTCATCCCTGGCTCTGCCTACGATCGCAGCACTGCTGGTATATATTTACCGTTGTGTTTACTAGGCCTGTTTTTCAGGCTTTGTTTTGTTTTTAATGCCTTTATATCCTGCTTCAGCTGCACGTCCATCCAACATGTACTTTCAAACGCACGACCAGATCGGAATGATTGGGGCCGGGCCTGGTCACATGGCTGCTATGAATATTCCCATACCCTTCAACCTTGTGATGCCTCCGATGCCTCCACCTAGCTACTTGGGTCAGACCAACGGCCCTGCTGCAGGTACAGTAACTAAAACCATGACATGAACGGAGTGCAAGCAGAAAGGTTTATTTCAGTAAGGAGAGACTTCCTAATGTAAAGTCGTGTAGTTTCACATCCTATCTTAGCTCATCCCATTTCCCTTACTATTCTTATTTGTTTTTAATTCTAACAATGTTTTTGTGGGTTTTTTTTTTTTTATCTGGCGGCTGGTTATATTGGTGATCGCCTTTTCTTTTTGTTTCTTTTCTCTTCTCGCATCAAGGTCGTGGTGCAATGAAGGGTAAGCTTGGCCGTAGTGGCCGACAGAGAGTCCGTGGTGCTACAAGCCAGGGTAATGGACCAAATAGCCAAGCAAGCCAGGACGGGGCCTCCCAGCCTTTCTCTCAGGGGCCACTGACACAGGGTTATATCTCTATGAGCCAGCCCTCACAGATGAGCCAACCGGGCCTCTCCCAGCCCGAGTTGTCCCAGGTAACAAAGAGAGGAGATACAGCTTATTATAATTTATGTACTGTGGATTTTTACGTAGATGAAGCCTTTAAGTTATTGAGGTGAATTTTGGGGCTGCTTTGTCCAATACACTATATTTTATTGTGCTATCAGAATGTTTTGCCTTCAAAAACTCAAAGCTTAAGAATGACTAAAGCTGCGTTTTCTGTCGTACTTTTTAGGACAGTTATCTGGGCGACGAGTTCAAGTCCCAAATCGATGTGGCTTTGTCCCAGGACTCCACGTACCAGGGTGAGCGCGCCTACCAGCATGGCGGAGTGACTGGACTGTCACAGTACTAAAGTGTAAGTACACGTCGTCAGCTGTGGTTCTGATCCACAGCGGTACAGCAAACTGTGTTCTGGTTTAAAAATGTGATTGCACAAGTGAGGCGAGTCAGGATGGAAAAACAAAGTGACTTACTGAAAGTGTTTTTGTAAAGATAAGTCTGTAACAAGTCCCACTGTCCATGTCTCGGTAAGGCCCTGAAGCTTGCGAATGCGAAAAGCGCAGAGCAAATCTCTTATCTCGACCAATTTCAGAATTTTTTTGTGTCGAAGCCAAGTGAACAAGAAAATCGAGATGAAATTTGGACGGCTGTCGCCGCTGGGTGGGCCTGGGTTGTTAAAAAGTTAGGCGCACATACGCAGAAAATGAACCTGAAGCCTTTATTCATTGCATGTGAAGGAGTTATTCCTGTCATTAATTTAAATCACATTAATATTAATGTTTAATGAGAAAAGTAAGACAGAAAGCTGTTTTACTAAATGTTGTTTTGTGTAAAAAGGCTCAGATATTTAGGAAAACTTGTCCAAAACTTTCTGCAAATGATTAAGGGTGGGAAGAAATTATTTTAAAACCCTTTTTGTTTTCTAGGTTGCCTGAAGAAGGGAGCTAGGCTTGAGCTGAGCTTAGTTCATCTGCTTTTTAATCTGGGAAATAATAAAAACATAAAATGGATACCTGTTTTCCTCTGCTACATCCGAAGCACCACCTTGTGAAGGCTACGGGATAGCAAAACCAAACCAATGACCAGCGAGCGAAGTAAGATCGTAGGAGACGGCACCAACAGATGGGCAGGGAGATGGAAAGAGAGGCCGCGTGAACAAGCGAGAGGCAGGAATCGATGCCCGTGAAAAGTCCAGGAGGGAAGTCGAGGAGATGGCAGCGTCTGGTCGGGCTGCTGAGGGAAACAGAGGAGAGACCGACGGTCTCAAGCAAATCCAAACGAGGTTCAGCTCCCCCTAACAAAAAGAAATCCAGCTAACCACCCACAGCCTCCGGGAAAGCCATTGAAGTTTTTCGTTAGTCTTCTGATGAGGACCAAAGCTTTCAGTGGAATTTGAAGAAATAATTGTCTAGCCTGGACAGAAATGGTTGCAGAAAGCTTTCAAACGGGCAGCACATACACAAAGAAAATCCCCACGTTGGATATCGGTTGCAAGACAACCTGGATTATGCCCCAGACTTTTTCAAATTGGATTAATGACGGGAGGAAAATCTTCAACTGGGCCCAAACACCTCGGCAGCCTCAGAAGGAAGCAGGAATCGACACACCCTCTCCGGGAGGAAATAAAAACTCTGATTTCTGGGCTTGAGTCTGAAACACCTTTCATTTGCCTTGAGAACTACTGGCTCCTTCACAAGGTCTTTAATGGGGTGGTTTCAGCCACGTCAGCGGTGGAATGAATTCTGGACTGTTTTGTGTTTTTTTTTTTTTTTTTAGGACATGAGACGCGAATCCCGCCGGTATCGCAGTCGTCATGGGACAGTTTTTCTGAAGTACCTTTCTTATCACAGAGCACAAAATTGAGAATGAAGTCAGCGAAACTCCAACACGACCAGCATCGGATATTCAGCTCAGTGTCAGTTGATGTTTCAGCTAAAGCGTTTTTCTTATTGTAATCTTTTGAAAGCACGGGTTGTTGACGTCTCGCTGTGCTTCAGGACCAGATGCTTGTTGTTGTTTTTTTTTGTTGTTTTATAACAGCACTCTGTACGCTTAGATTGGCAAAAGCTTGAATGCTTTGCACGGAGGGATTCCTCAGGGGATTGTGGAAGATCCACATCATAAAACAAATCCCTGCTTGAGGTGAAAGAAAGCAAACAAAGGAGGGATGATGGTAGACGAGGCTTTCAGGCGGTCGTGGCAATCAATCCACCAAAAAGTAGAAAAGGAAGGTGGCTGAAGACGCGAAAGAAACAAGTTCAGGTCATTGCCACAGACGAAAACCGAGAGGGAAATGCGGTTCTCTTGGACTTTACAGTCCAAACTGATGGTTACACGAGTTGTCCTTGTAAAACTGGCCTTTTTACACAGGAAGCAACTGCATCAGTCCAGACAAGTCAGGCCGTATTGCTCAAAATGTTACAGTTATAGGGAAAGAAACAAAGATAATTGGGTTGAAAACAAGACTTTTGGTTCCTGTAGAGTTAAAATCAAGTGAAATCTGCACTGACCAGATGAGGAGGAGGTGAAATGAAAACGGAATGAGAAACCAGAATCAGTGCCTATAACCAGTCAACCTTCAGATCAAACAGCTGCAGCACAAGTATGAATGTAGTTCAACTAGACTACCAGCATACGAAAACCTTCCAAACAGCAGAGGGCTCGAGAAACCCACAGAAAAGGATTTTTCTGGTTTTTTTTACTTGGATTAATCAGGCAACGATGTGGTCAGTGAACGCAACAGCTGGGGTGTGTTAACACAAAGCCACCTTCCTTCTCTGTGGAGCGAAACTAGGCTGGTAGAAATCATTTTTACCTTAGTGGACGTTTTGAGTTGTGTGAAGCCGTTTTGCCTCCATTATGTAGTTTTTAGTAGAGTTCCTCCTGAGATTTCTATTATATTAAACCTTCCTGAAGAACTGTGTGAACCAGAAGCCCGAGTTGATCTAGAACTTTGCTTTTGTCAAATGATTTGCTGCTGTGCGCACCGTTACGATGTTCAGTTGGGTGTTAATTGGCGATTTTGTGTAGTTTTAGTGAAAAAAAAAAATCTGTCTTTTGTAGCAACTGGCTGACTACAGGAATGAGGCATAAGCTGCTTTTCTTCATTAAGACCAGCTTTTTTTTTCTTTTTTTTACCTGAAACTGTTCGAGGGGTTGTAGTTATTTAAGTCTTCGAGGAGAGACACTTTCTGAACACAGCAAGAATGTAGTCCACATCTGTTTCTCACCTGCTTTTCAGTTCTGCAGACGTGTGACAATCACGCTCCAAGTAGATGTTGCCATGTTGACTTAAAAATAGTCCGCTTTTGTTGACATTGTACAAATCTTGTTTGTGCCGTGCATCATTTTTAACATATCAACCCGCTCCACTGAACTCTTAACATGTTATAGCTTTAATAGGAAACTGCTGCCCTGGTACAATTGCTTTGATGTTTTTCCATTTTTCTGAGCCACAATCAGTTGCAACGTGCAGTGATCATTTCGTTGTTAAAACGTTTGCATCCAAATTGTTGATTCCGAGGCAGAGATTCAGTGTGATGTAGATACACATTTGAAGTGATGAGTCTCATTTGCAGTGATTTTTCATCACAGGATGGTGGTTCCCTTATACTGAATCAATAAAGGTCGTCAGTTTGAGCCATTTTTTAATGGTATGAAGTTTATTTTCTGGTTCAACACATACAGAAATAAAACTCTGAACACACAGGACTGTTTTCATGATGCTGCCATCTCTGCCTTTTTCTTTTTAGTGTGTTTAGTCTTCATCACTTTCTTTTTCAGCTGTCCACGTTTCTGTCTCTCAAGGCTCTCCTGGATTTTCGCTTTAAATTTTTTCTTCTGGCTCTTGATCTTCTCCAGCTCGGCCTTCCTCTTGGCCTCCAGATCCGGATCCTGGAACAGCATTAGGGTCACAAATCAGCCATGGCTATTAGTTCTGTCTGTCTCACAGGTAATATCTCAAGTTAAAAACTCCACAATGTTTGATGCCATGGGCCACAATATGTCTGAATGTCCAATTTATTCCTAATTTCTGGCTCAAATTTCCCAAATTAAGACAAAATCTCAGGTGCCACTTTGTTTACACTTGTACCTTATATTGTGCTGGAACACTCTTAGCTTTGATTGTGGTAAACCTATGCTGAAGTGGCACAATATTAATTACTGGTAAAGATCTGGATGGAGTCTTCTCCAGTAAGGCTCAGTTTCTAGGTTTCTCTGCACATGAGGCAGCCGAGCCGAGGTACCATGGTTGATGTTTCTGTTCCTTACTCGGTGCTGTGAAATAAAACTTCACACAACTTGTGTCTCTTCAGGTTTACAGATGAAAGTAACCTTTGTATTTCAAAGCAGACAGATGAACGTTTCTGCTGTGAAAAAGAAGTGTACTTGCCTTCCCCTCCAGGATCAGCTGTTTCCTTTTGTTGATTTCTTTCTTCTCATCAAAGTCTGTTGATTCAAGTTTCTGCAACACAAACGTTTACACTCAGAATGATCTATTATGCTTTAAGTTTTTACTTAAAGTTTATATTTTAGTCACATTCTACCATTTTAACACATTCTTGTAGCACTAGAATGACATGATGGGGTAATAACGGAATAAGAGGAAAATATTCATACTATTTCACACTCCCGTCGGGTCACGTTGACTTGTGTGAGGATTTTTAAGACTTCTTTTTCTTCTACAGGATATTCCTTTAACTTTGTCTCTGTGGAAACATAAACCAGATTGTGTTACAAAAAAGCCCAAATAAACCTGAACCGCAGACCAAAAGGGTTAAAACTAGGGATGCACCGATCCACTTTTTGGGAGTTCCAATCCAATATCAATATCCGAAATTTGAATATCTGCTGATACCGATATTTGCCGATACCAAATCTGTTCATGTGAACATCATTCTGACTATGGTTATTATTGCTGTTATAACTGTGTAAGATTTCATTAAGTTGTAATAAATTACCCATCCTTTCTGAAGTTACCTCAACAATACAAATATAATAACATCACAGATCTAATAATGTCCAGTTTCATTTTGATTTGGCACATTTTACACAAAGATCTAATTTTAGTGTAGCAAAAAAATGTCACATTTTAACATTCAAAGCGTTTATTTCTTATAAAACACGGCCGAAGCATGTCATCAAACACATCTGCGCTGGCTTGACTAGTGTGGTATCGAAACACTTTCATTGATACCAACTACGAGTACACACACATATGGTACTGAGCCCATACAGATCCAATAATTAAAACGGAAAATTTTAGCTGCCAAGACGAGGCCTGATCCCTAGGCATGAGCTCATCATGCATCTGGTTTCCTGAGCACTGGTGTCAGTTTTGTAATGAAATATAGAGCATTGTCATTTCTTTCCTGTAGGTTAATGTGAGAAGCTTGAAGTCAAGCACACTCCCAGTAGGAAGTGGGGTTTCATTATGTCATGGCTACCTGTCTTACAGATATGTCCTTACCCACGTGTTTGTTTTCTTGTTATTGTTATAACTAAGCAGCTTTGGTTTAGGGAACATAATATTATAATGTAGCTTAAATCAAAGTAACTGACAGAAGCTTTTCTTGCTAAATCAGTTAAATTGTATTTATTATAAACCCCTTTTATAGCGCTGAGACATTGACAAGCTCAGCTGCAGCATGTCAACACAGAGCTGGCATCACTTCTGCTTCAGAAGGGTGAAACAGAGTCGAGCGCGACATCACAACTGCCTTCTTCAGGTCAGAGTCAGACAGACGCCACTAAACCCGCCGTTCCGACTTTCTACTACTTCCCCAGGTGACCTACTTGTCTGCTCCTCAATGGCATGAACCAGGTGGATGTCGTACTGCGTCACCAGTGTGATGGACACTCCGTTCCGCCCTGCAGAGGAACATAATGTTGAGTTTTCTTTTTCTACGCTTCCTGGTAATATTCCATGCAAAGCTGCTGACGGTTGGCAGCACCTGCTCTGGCTGTTCGCCCAACTCTGTGGATGTAGATTTTGGGAAGGCCGGGTGTGTTGTGGTTAATGACAACCTGAACAGTTGGAATATCCAAACCCCTGAGATAAGGAGCAGAACAGTATCAGAGCAACACAGCTGTGGTGCGTGCACACTGGCAGGAGGCTTGGCTGCTCCTCACAGCAACTTACCTGGCGGCCACGTCGGTCGCGATCAGGATTTTATAGACGCTGGCTTTGAACTTGGCGAGGTTTGCAAATCGTTGTTTCTGGAGGGAAACAAAAACAGCTGGTTTCATCTGCTTTCACCTCATATGGTTCCTACATTTCCATCCGGTTGTGTGTCTCCAACTCTTTTCAGAACGCATAATTCCCACATTCTCATTGAGTTCAAGCATGACGGATCAGCAACGCAGAACTGGATGCAGTTAGTCTTTCAGCTGAACGTCTGGCAGCTGCTGCCATGGTAACGGACTATGTTCGGAGCTGTAAGATAAAACTTTGTAAGCAGGGATGCTATTTAAATAAATCTCACCTGTTTCATCATGGAGTGCAGGGAGATTGTTGGAAAGTTAAATTCTCGCAGCATCATGGTGAGAATCTGGCAGTTTCTGGAAAAAAATTATAGAATTATTCATCTAAATGGATAAATACATTTTATTATTAGTTATTGAATTGTTAATGAAAGCTAATTATTTATATTAATGACAAAATATTAGTTCAAATTAATTTTTAAAAAAAAAAAGTATCTTAAAAGCTCATTGTTATTTGTTGACTCCAGATCGATCTCAGTCCAGACTCAAAATCGGACAAACTTCCGTTTTAATTGCAGGATCTTTGTAATCTGGATCCTAAACGTGTGTTTAAATCTCCAGCGGTTTCTCACTTGCACGTGTTGGTAAAGATGATGATGGACCAGTCGTCATGCTCATCGGTAAACGTCTGGATCAGGTGGACGAGGTAAGCGTCCTTCACCTTCTCTGCTGTGAGGATGTATCTCTGGTCCAGTTCCTCCACAGTCCGTGTTCTGGCAAGAAGAGTGTGAAAAAAAAAATCACAATCATATGAAGATGAAAATGAAAATGAGGCTTGGAAGTTTCTTTAAAAAAAAAAAAGTTTTTATTTTAACCAAATGAAGAATAGAAATCTGAGCAGACATCAGGAGAGAATCAAACTGATGATAAATAAGTTCTGCTACTAATGCATTTATTTAAACTTTTATTTTCCCTGATAACCTTTTACACAAACATATGCTCATTTAATCACAAGATTTGTATAAGAAATGCATTTTATTTGCTCCTCAAGTTGGCATGAGGCAGAAATATCGAAATAAACACGGTGAAGAATGCTTACTGCCTTCACGCACATTTAAGACAGCAGCATGCAGCAGATGTAGGGAACAAATAAATAAATGAAGCTGAACAGTGTTGGAAGTTGCCTCAGGAAGGCAGACGCAGGCTACTCACTCTGATGTGCTCTCCCAGAAGAAAGGTTTGTTCATAGCGATGTTCTTCAGCTCCTGCAGGGTGTCTGTCAGCGTGGCGCTGAACAGCAACGTCTGACGTTTGGTCGGCAAGATCCCCATAATCACCTCCAGGTCTTTGGTGAAGTCGGTACAACCCTGTTCCAGCAGACGGTCTGCCTCATCCAAAATCTAAAACAAACAAACAAAAAAAAAAGGTAGAAAAAAAAGATTTTATTATTTTCTAACTTCTAACAAATGACTCAGTTATTTCTTTGTAAAACAAATCCAAATATTTTGAAAAAAAAAGAAAAAGTCTTGGGAAAACTTTATAATAAGTACACACTCTGAAGCATTTGTTAATCATTAGTAAATACTGAATTAATCTTTTACAAAGCATATTTCTGACAGTAAAACTAATTTATGGTTTATAAGAACAGTTGTAGATGTTTTACTCATTATTGATAAGCTGCTTAGGAGTTCAAAATTCCTGAATTAATCATTTATAAAGCAAGTTTCTGACTATAATGATTGGAAGATACCTTCTAAACATTTATTAATGTTGTACTCTTTTTTTTTTTTTTTTTTTAATAAGCTCATCCACAATATATTTAATTATTATATTTTCATACTGTTTAATATGGATTCAGCATTTTAAAATCTAGTTTCACATCATTTACTAACCAGTTAGGACTTTTTCTTGTCCTATTATATGTAACACACAGACAGCAAAGGGGCAGCAGTGGACGTGGTGAAACAAAACTATGAAAGTATTCATTTCAGTTTGTTTTCGTACCACCTGGTTAACAAACATGCAGGAAAATATATTCTCCCATCTACCAGCTACATGACCCCAGCATCCTGTTCCACGCCTCAACTTTACACACTGTAACGACACAATTGTGCTCAACGATGCAGAGTCCAATCTTGCATGAAGTTCAAACATCTCATGAACCGCAACATCACCCCCCCCTCAGTATGTTTGAAGAAAGCACAGGCAGCGTAAAATCTAGTTGTATAAACTGCAGCTTCCAACGCATAAAACACACCGAGTGTTTGGTTGGTCTCTTCTGGGCTTCTATAATAACATAATTATAATAATAATAAATTTTATTTATAGGTAGTTTTAAGGTAAGCTCACCATACAAAAAGGGAGATAACAGAATACAGGGAAAGATGTAAAAACCCAGAAACATCTAATAAACTATAGCCAAGCAGCAGAAGGTTCTCGACCCCATGGCATGCAGTAGAGAGCAAGATGGGAGATGGGAGAGGAGGATCTGAGAACCTGGTTTGGTATGTTAATGTAGGAGGAGTTCATTGAGATACAGAGGTTGTTGATGGTGTTGAAGGTTAGAAATAAGATATACGGATGATGCTGAATTTAATGGAAACCAGGTGAGCTGCTGCAGAACAGGTGCAATATGACTGAAGGAAGGGGTTCTGGAAATAACACGGACCAAAGAGTGGAGGGCTGTAAGAGCAAAGCCCCTCAGCCTCTAGTTGTTAAATTAATCTCCAACATGTAAACAGAAAACGCTTTCAGAACTCACCAGGAACTGGATCTTGCTCATGTTGAATGTGTTGGAGCTGCGGATGTGATCAGCCAGTCGGCCCGGCGTTGCCACCACCACATGAGGCTGGTTGGACAGCTCCAGGGCTTGGCTCACCATGTCTGTCCACAACAGGCCACAGAGGAGCATGAAGAACTGTAAAGTTCATGCCAGCTAGGAACAATCTTCTCTTTTAGTTTAGAACAAAGCCAGCGATGCATTGTTGATCACATGCAGACCATGACGCCAGAATATATATTTATTACTGTAAAACAATTTGTGCTGCTGAAAATGTTCACACAGACCTAAAGTTAATGTAAGAGATGCCAGACTAAATAGTCTAATGGCATTAATAAACATGTGCATGATTCATATTAGTTACCCATTCCTCCGACTATGATGCAGTCTCTCAGGCCCAGAGGCTTTCCCAGAACTCGGAATTGTTCTGCAATCTGATAGGCCAGCTCCCTGTTTGACAACACATTACAATACGTGGACAGTAAAAGAATCAGTTATCTAAACATAATTGTTCAGATTGTATATCAGACATTTCCCTTTTTTAAGGCTTGGAAGTTGGTTTTTATACTTGTGGTTAGATTCAACATTGGGGTATCATCAGATGTTGTGGTTTTAACATCATCCAATAACCTTAAAACAACTCCATCAGTTGTAAATCACGTTTTCAAATCAATCAAAAAATACATTTCATTTCTATGAATATTTTAGGGGTGGGAAAATCAAATTGAAAAATTGAAAACCGGGATGGTTTTGCTTCACAATTTTAAAATCGATTATAATTTTTTTTTTTTTAAATAAAACAATCTTTTTTTTTTTTTTTTTTTTTTTTAAATTGAAATAAAAATAATCCATCACAAAAAAAAAAATATATATATAACATTTTTACTTGTCTTCTTGGGCATTATAGCAGCAGAATGATGGTCTGGATGCTGAGTTGTTTTTTCTTAGTTGAAATCAAGATAAATGACGAACAAAAAAAAAAACAATTTTTTTTTGGTTTTTAATCTACAAAAATCAGCAATATCAACGAATTATGAGAATCGCAATTTAAATCGAATCAGCACCCAAAAAATTGGAATCGAATCGATTCGGGACAAAAGCATATCGTCACAGCCCTAGAATATTTACAAATAAAAAAGGGCATCATGTCCAGTCACTTCATATAAATGCCTTGAACATAAAGGGTTTCTATGTCTACAGACCTGGTAGGAGTCAGCACCAGGCAGAAGATGCCATACGGGTCCTCTGACAGCTTCTGAAGCACCGGCAACACAAACGCTGCAGTCTTTCCACTTCCAGTTTTGGCACAGCCCATACAATCCCGACCTGTGACAGAAAACACAAACGCACGTGTCCAACCCATATTAATCAGCCCAACACTAAACAATTATTGCATTTACGCTGACCAACATTATCATTTTCTCATAAATAATAAATACTAAATGCGGAGTCCCTGATGTTCATACTTTTGTTTACCTTGTTGAAGACAGTCACATAAGTTTGGTGGGTGTACACCTGTAAGTATGAACTTACTGGGGGTTCCTTATTTAAAACACAGAACAGCTATACCGACAGGGGAATTGTTTTTAGGACGACAATGTTCACGTCCTACCTGCAAGGATGGCTGGTAAGCAGTTTTCCTGGACAGGAGTGGGTTTGTTGATTCCCAGCTGTTGACACTGTTTAACCAGCCAGTCTGAGAGGCCCAACGACGACAAATCCCCCATTTTCACTTAATACCGGTTTATGAGGATCAATGCCAACTGTTCTGGACGTGTCGTGACTAAATGATAAATTAAATACTTAACGTCGACAAACAGTAACACATCCTCGTGTTTACCCCAACGTCGCAGGGTGATTACGTAATATTGTGACGTCTTAAGACTGCGGAAGCACTATTTGTCGCCCCCTGCTGGACACGGTTGCAATGGTAGTCACATCTACAGACAGACAGACAGACAGACAGATAGATAGATAGATAGACAGACAGACAGATAGATATAGTGAATACCTATTAGTTCATGAGTGATGTAAACAATATTACATCACTTTCATATGTCCCTCTCTCTCTCTCTCTCTCTCTCTCTCTCTCTCTCTCTCTCTCTCTCTCTCTCTCTCTCTCTCTCTCTCTCTCTCTCTCTCTCTCTCTCTCTCTCTATATATATATATATATATATGCACGGTGGCACAGTGGATTAAGCGGTTCAGAAAATGAATGAATGAATGAATGAATGAATGAATATACATATATCACTCATGAACTAATATTTTGTTGAACAATCATGTGAGGGATTCATTGCATCCAGCATTTTCTGTAACTGTAAATCTGTTCAAATTTATCGTTGGGATGTATCAGAAAAGTTAAAGGACTGTTCAAAGACAGTTTAACACTTAAGCAGGCTTTGGATTATAAAACACAAAGATAAACAGACTGATATGCACCTCTTTTTTAACTTGGGATGTATTATCAGAACAGACATTTCTAAAATTTCATTTTTGTTCAGGGAGCTTTTGGCTCCACTTTACTTACAATCTACTATACTTTCAGAAATATCCATGTCTTATACACTGATCAACATGATCAATCACTCTGATCAATGATGCCATATTTTTGCGAGTATGATTAATTTATGACGCAGGTTTTTAAAGCTAGTCTTTATCATTTGCTGACCGCTTTGTGCTTTGGTGACATGTAGAGTTTTGAACAGCTGTGAGTTTTGCATTACAAAATCTGGCAAACAGATTTTGGTGTATCGCAAAGCTCCCAGATAATCCTCAATGGTCCCACTAAATCCCAGAGATGTGTCTCTTTATATTGGGTTATTTATTTCTAATTTGTTAGTTAAGTTTTTTTTTTTTTTTTAATCTTTCCATTCAAATTAAGTCCTCAACACTCAGATCACTCTCCTCTATTGTTCTTTATTTCCTGTGACTTTATTGAGACCTGCTGCACATTTCAGGATTGTCAGTCAGGAAGTCAACACTTTCTCTGACATTACATCATGTCAGTTGTGGTCTGGCTCTGCTTTTACTGGGTAAGAGTGACCACTGCTGTGAAAGAGGGTATTTTCATTTTATTAATGGCCAAAAGCACTAAATCCATTCAGTGTACAGAGGATCATGGGCTCAGAAAAGACTAATCAGCTACTCAAACATGACTATGGTTTGTTTCCAAGCCATACAGCTTCTCTGGACTCAGGACAAAATGTTTTTATATCTGACACCTTGCTTTAAATGTTATTTTTCTGTTCATCCATAGCGTTTATAGCAATACACATAAGATAACATCTTGTACCTAAGGCTGTTGTTTAACCACAAAATTACCTTTCAGTCATTTAATAGAGATCATCTTTTGTAAAGGTTCACCTTTCACAGCTGAATGATGAAGTGACGTCGAGTTTGAGATCAATAAAAACCCTTTTTCTCTCCCTGTGGCAGAGAAATCAGATCGTGTCAGGTTGTTTATTTCATGGTCTGTTTCACCGTGTGATAAATAACCATTAAGGTGCCAAAATGTCATACATCATAAACAGCATTTTTGTTCTTCACAATACCCTTCTAGCCCTGTAAAAATGCACCCCAGGCCACACAAAGTGTTAGCAGCATTCATTTGTCATTTCATATTTTGCATCGTCCTTAGTGTGTCATTTCATACTTCTCCTCACATATAAAGCTCACCATGACTGTGATGGCAGCATGAACTGCCACACCAGTAAAGGTCTGGCAACTTTCTTGTTTTTTCAGTTATACAAACATCTTTAAATAGACACGTTCATTTTTTTAGATTTCATATTTTCATTAACTGGGTTGACAGGGGGTTAACTGACTGGGTGCACACATTTAGTTAACTTACATTGTCACCTTGTTGATTTGGTTTGCTTTTAGTTAATATACCTTCCCTTTGAGATCCCAGTTCCTGTGTTGGAGTTGTCCAGCCTGCCAAAGAAAAAAGTCCCAGCTGCACTGGAGTTCCTTAAATCAGGCCAAGGCCCAACAGGGCTCAGCCATTTGTTTAGAAGGGAAGTGTAGGATGGGTTTAGGTTTTTCTATTTATTGTTTTTTGCATTATTTGGAGTTTTCAGACAGTTTAGATTACTTTCTTAGTAGGTTACCTTTAACACTACACCACAGGTGTCGAACTCCAGTCCTGGAAGGCCTGTATCCTGAAGGTTTTTGTTGTCTCCATTCTCCAACACACCTGACCAAAGCTTAAAAACAGGTTGACAAGAAGCTACTGGATGCATTTGATTCGAATCAGCTGTGTTGGTGGAGCAAAACAACAAAAACCTGCCGGGTACCGGCCCTCGAGGACTGGAGTTTGACACCCCTGCACTACACTGATTAGTTAAATTTATGTTGTAGTTTGGTTAGAGCATTGTATTGTTCCCCTTGTGTGTTGAAATGGCCTGATCAGCCAGTGTGTATATGTGTCCCTCGTGTGTCAGCTTGTTAGGTAAATTAGTGTTTCAGTTACTTATGTTAACGGCTATGTTGAAGTTTGTTTCTTTGACCTCTTTTATGGGCCCAAAGTTATTGTCACTAAAAGATTTATTTTGATATTTTTTGTAGAAATAAATGTAGACATCTTATTTTTCTAAAATTTCTTGTGCCTCTCTGGGCTTTTTTGGTTCAGTCCCATGACCAAGCTCCATTGTACATAAAAGATCTCATAGTTCCATATATTCCAAAAAGAGCACTTTGCTCTCAGAGTGCAGGTTTACTTTTGGTTCCCAGAGTCTCTAAGAGTACGATGTGAGGAAGAGCCTTCTGCTATCAGGGTCCTCTCTTATGGAACCAGCTCCCACTGTGGGTTTGAGAGGCAGACTCCCTCTCTATCTTTAAGATCAAGCTGAAAAACCTTCCCTTTTAATGAATCTTATAGTTAGGAGACGAGCATCTCCTGAGGTTGGACTCTGTGTGTATGGGGCCCAACTGTCCAGGTTTTGCTCTTACAGTAAGGGGTAGTCTGGCCATCCATTACTGATGCAGCCACAGGGACGTCACCTGATGCACTGAGTAGTACCTTGCTTTTTTTCCCTAATGTATAAATGTATGACATTTCCTGTTTCTGCAGGTCTTTCTGAATAAAAGAGTCTGTACATGTGGATCAGTCTTTCCTGTCCTCTCCAACCCAACCAGTCGAGGCAGATGGCTGCCCTCCCTGAGCCGGGTTCTGTCGGAGGTTTTCTTCCTGTTAAAGCGGGAGATTTTTCCTTCCCACTGTCACATCATGCATGCTCAGGATGGGGAATTGGAGCAAAGTCTAGATTTGATGCAATCAGTTGGTTTCTATTAGCTAGGCTATTTATGAATTGGCTTAAACTGATGTGTCTGTAAAGTGCACTGAGACAACGTTGTTGTGAAGTGGCGCTATACAAATAAAGCTGAATTGAATTGAAATATTTAGAGCACGATTGATGTGTGTTGTTGTGGATTTGTATCTCTCTGATCATCCCCAGCTGCTCTGTGTGGATTTAAAGCTTTAGTTTTCACTGGCTCTCTTTGCCTTTTTGACTCAATGACTTTATCCAGACAGATATGTATAAAAAGGACCTCAAGGCCCTTCTGATTTGATGTGAGGAAAAGTGTTATCCAACATTTTATATGTGACAGTAAAGATAAACACAGTCAGATACAGTCTGCGACACACTGAGCAAGGATGCTGATATAACATATCAAGCCAAGAAACGGGTTGGACTCATGTTTATTTTCAAAAACACAATTAATCAACTGAGAAAAATAAATAATTCATTTATTTATTCTATTTTCTTTTTCTTTTTTTTTTCTTTTTTCAAATATCTGTGTGTATATGTGTGTGTATCATGTGACATCAAACAACCATATTTCCTTTTGACTTGATGCTCTGTTGCTCTTGAGTTGCTGTCATATTACAGACTGAATGATCCCGGATGACATTCGGTGTTTTCTGGATCAAGCCGACAGCTTTGATTGACCAGAACAACACAGAAAGCCAAATCTGTGGGAACAGATGGACTGACATCTCAGCGCAGACTTCAGGTTTTCGTTGCGTGTCACAAGTAAATCAAAGGGTTTGTCTGTTTGTCACCTTTTTCAACAAGGATTCATCTGATCTTCTTTACACTCTGCAGATGCATTTCCAAGACCCAAGGCTGTCAGATGAAGGCTGGTTTCATCCTCTCCTGTCATCTACCTCTGTCACACACTGAAGTTCCCTGCTAAAGGCCACTGACACGTCAATGTTTGCTGGTGATAACATGTTCATGAAAGGAGGGACTCCACCAGCATTGTAGCCTTGTAAAAACATATTTTTTGGTTTATTTGACAGGAACATTGTACATTAATAGACATAATCATAAATTTACCTTAGTTAACCAAATGTTAAATTACTTCTGCTGTCCCTAGGCAAGGAGAAAAACAATAAAACTAATAGCAAGATATAATTTCACACAAATACAAACAACAATGAAGATAAATGTAAATACAAAATACTATGTACAATGCAAAGTCGAAAATATATTAATCTACAATGGGGAAAAACACTTAAAAGTATTCAACACAATTTTATTATGACACAAGAAGATGGTGATGAGACCTTCTTAAGATCAAGAACATCACACCATCCGTCTATTTCCAGTAAACGTTGGTCATTTTCTCTAAAGAAACAGCTGGCGGTCTCTGTAAAGTGTTTAACTTTAAAGCTAAACTGCATTGGATGAAGAGTAAATGATGTGGTGTTCGAATGTGCAATTATTTGTTGAGCAAAGAGTTTCTCTGCAACATTAAGCACTGTAGGAAGAATACTGATGTCTGTAATTAGCAGCTGACACGGGATCGCTCCTAAGAAATGGAATGACACCTGCTGATTTCTAGACTTTAGAAAATGTTGCCTGGGAAATTGAATTATTAAGATTGTTGCTTACTGGAGTTATTAATATGTGACTAAATTATTTCAGCATTAAAGTATCTATATTAAAAATAATCCTTTGTTCTGAATGGTTTGAGAAATGTTATTGTTTGTGAATTTTCCTGTTCTGTGACTCTCCTTGTGCAGAAAGCTGGCTTTAAAGTATTTAATGGAGAAACGTTTATATAATTGTATGAAAGAAATGATTGAAAGCATTAGCCACATCATGCTTATTGTTTATAAGATATCCATTTATCTTAACTTCTATTTATTTCATTGTTATTTTATTGCTTTATATTAACAGTGTAAAATATAACAGTGTTTCAACATAAAGCTCTTATCATTCAACTGGCCCAACAGCTGATAACACCTATTTTAGATTCGGTATTTATGCATTAGTTAAATATCCCAATGTTGAGATTATTGCTTTTTGAAGTAAAAGTTGGTGTGGCAAAGCTGGTACGACTATCTAAATTAAAATATAAATGTTGTGAAATACATTAAATTTGCAGCAGTTTCTGTCCAGCTGCTTTCCAGAGTGAAGTCCAGATGTTAAGAAAGGCTAAAATAAAAACACTTGCACATATTAAATTAATATTAACCTGCACAAACATGTCAAGCAGAGAAAAACATTGAGAAGGAAAGGCTTGTGATCTGTAGCGTGTGTAAAACATGTGGAGATAGTGGGCTGGCATGGTCATGGGCAGATTCTAGTGTTAGCTACTGGGTCACCAGTGTCGCTATTGATGATGGGACAGGAGACAAATGCAACCAAGTGGATTTTGAAGTGTGCAGGGATAAACTGTCTGCTCAGATGTAGCCACATGCAACAAAGCTGAACAAACAACACACACACACACACACACACACACACACACACACACACACACACACACACACACACACACACACACACATAAATAAATAATTAATTAAATAAATATATATACATATATATTCTGTAATACCACCCAAGAAAGATAAAGCAAAACAATCCATACTTCAGAGAAATATTATCTGCTTATTATTTTGTCAATATGTAGTGAAAGCAGCTCTTAAAATGGTTGTAACTTCTAAGCCTTTTACTCAATTTGGATATAAAACTGAAATATAATGCAGGTCAATTGGTCCATCCCTCCGGCCAATGAATATTAAAAAGATTCCACAATTTCTACTGGGATCTTCACCAGGAGGACTCATCTGTGTCTGTAAACCAAACTGCTGCAGGTGATTAACGCCCTGTGTGCTCAAGGCGTATGCCCGGAGAATCAGCCTGGTCTTGCCTGGAGCATCCAGCTGTGCTGCAAACTGCCTCAGAACAGCCGAGAAGTGTCTCCCTAAACGTGCACAGAGGCTGTTTGCACGTTTACACAGAGATCTGATGTTCCCTGCTGCCTCCATGCAGTGAAGAGGAGCAGTCAGCTGTATCTCGGTAACAGGCCACTGAGCAGCACGATTAGTGCTTCCATTGCTCTTCCACTACATTTGAGGCTCTTCTCTCTTATGCTCAGCCAGTATTCATATAACTAAATGATACATTTGAAATCAGTGGTGACTCCTAACCAAAGCCTGTGTGTGGAACAAATGGTGTAAGGAGCAGTTTTTTAAACACAAAGAAATGTGAAGCAGTTTTGTAGGGACAACTGTGAAGTTTCAGCAAGCCTATTAAGGGATTGAAATAGATTGCATGTCTCTACTCTTTTTTAATAAGCAGCTAAATGAATAATTCCATCTCCTTTCTTTTCTAAACAAGTCAGACTGAGCCACATTCCCAGGGATTTGAAATAAATTCAGGTTTAAAAAGAAAGGCTTCTTTTAAAAAGCAGTCCAAATCAATGAGATGATACGGTCCAGCAATTCAAGAACTAATCTAATCCATTAGAAATGGATAGTTTTCCCATCTCTGGAATCTCCTGTGGGCTCCACAGAAAATAGGCAGTAAAATGTGCGTTTTAGTGTGAGGACAACTTTCTGCTTCGTGGTTTGGTCTGATATTCTGCTGGCACATTTGTGTAGAATGCCACTTAAATGTGACTTAAAATATGTATTTGCTTTTTCTATTAGTATATCACAATTATCAGATTATTAGATTACTTTAATAATCAGTTATCAGCTCTTAATCAACCAAATTTTATTTATATAGCACTTTTCATACAAAAGTAGCACAAAGTGCTTCACAAAATAAAAAGCAAGAATAAAACAAGGTTAAAAACCCGCATTCACATACAAAAATATAGCATTTGCTCAAAGTCTAACACATATACTCACTTTTCACACACACTCACATAGATAAAACACATAAAACACTCTAATCTAACCAATCTTAGTGATCCACATTGGCACACTAAAAAAAAGTAAATAATTCAAATGAAAATCATAAAAGAAAAGTCTAAAAATATAACTAATTAAAAGCCTGATTAAACAGATGGGTCTTGAGCCGACTTTTAACAACCTCAACCGTATCCATCATCATCACTTGAATGAAATTTGAATACATAAACATTTTGTGTCATTTTAATGCAAATACTTGACAGATTTACAGCAATCAGCTTAATACAGAATGGTTTACAGTAAGATGACTGAGTGCATGTGAGAGTTGTTTGTTTACTGAAACTTTTGCAGTAAATCTTCTGCTCCTCCTCCAGTATTTCTAACCGCTTCGGGCTCGTATTACGCCGCACCTCATAAATTCGCGCAGTGGGGATGCTTAACGATGTCCGCAGGCAGTTGTCACATATTGTATTTCAGTCTGACGTTTTCGAAAGTGGACATGAGGAGGTGGTGATCAGTACTGCATCGAGTCCGTTAGATGGCGCCGAAGAGGCTTTCTTGGCCCCTCTGAGATTGTTGAATGGGATCCCAGCGTGATCTGGCACAGCGGTGGGAGGGGAGCATAACACACAAGTTCTGGAGGTGGTTTATGCCAGAAGCGGTCTGCTGTCCGACTTACATCGACATTAACTCGAGTGTCCGGTTCGCAGAGCTTAGCCAAACGTTCACGGTGCGTAATTACGCACGGGGTCGACGACGCGGTGCACTAACCGTGGAAACCCGCGGACAAAGGACGGGCAGGCTGGCTGGAGTACAACAACTGACTTCAGTGGAGAGGAGTACCGTTGGAGGGGAAACGGGGGGAATCTGGAGTCGGAAGTGATTTGTCGTTTTTTCTTCCCCAGAAATGTAACGCAACATTCAGCGTTTCAGTCAGGAAACGAAGCGTTTTACACGGAAGGATAGAAAAGGACTGAAAGAGTTCGTGAGTGGAATTTGTCCCAAAATCAGCATCCAGATCCTCGGAGCATGGGGTAAGTTAGACATTTTCGCTTTAAATGCGTCTGCTGTCTGGAAGTGTGGACTCGGGTTGGGGAAGCCACGGTGGGTTAAAAGTGAACTTTGTGGGGACTTCTGCTTCTTCTGAGCATGTTAGGCATGTTTGGTCCGGTTGGGCTGCTGCATGGTGGAGCAATAGATAAGAAGTTTGCACGTGACACTGTTCTGTTTTCTTTGTTTATATAGAGATTCCCGATAGCGAGACCCTCCATGTGCGAACCACAGAGCCTGACCCAGTTCCCTCAAGTCTCGTGCTCGTTTAAAGCTTTAATGACAGACATGACCGCAGGAAGGTCGAAGTCAGATGTTGAAATCTGCTGGATATTTGGGTGATCAACGGGAATCAGCTGATTCAGCTGTTAAGCGGTGTTTAATGTGATCAAACGCACAGTCCACTCACGCATGTTACAGTAAACAGAATCGCTGCTATTTTCTCTTTTGCTTTTCATACACACACACACACACACACACACACACACACACACACACACACACACGAGCTCCTACATCCTGTGAGATAAATTCAGCTTCCACCACTTCCAGGCTGGTTGTTGTGCAGGGAGGGGATTCTGCGTGGGTTTTTGTTTGGACTTTCTTGGTGACACTGCACTCAGTGTAATTTTCACTGCATTTGTTTGCTTGTGTGTGAAGTTACATCGCCTCCACCTTGGTTGAAACACACTTGAGTTGAGCTGTCAGTCTCCGACCTCAGGGCCAGTTTTGACACTTTAATTGAGATACTCTGTCCAACACCATTGCCACCAGTAATGAGATTTGACTCATTTAACATATTAAAATGTACTATTAGCTTTAATTTAAACCCCATTCTGGTCTTATATTCTATATATACAAGTCTTGAGGTGACACTGTTGGAGGATTTGGTGTGTAAATTCTTAACCTGCAGTAGGTTTGCCAGTTTGCTTCCTAGTTTTCCAGTCACGGGACCCCACAAGGGCCAGTTTTAGAGAAGAGCTGTTTGAAGGCCTCAGTTGAGTCACACAGGAACTAATAATGCGTACACTTCTCTAGTAAATTACATTTTTATTCTGAATGGGTCAAATCAAACTTTATTTGTATCGCGCTTTTAATACAAAAGCATACCAAAGTGCTTAACATTAAAAAATTAAAAACAGTTTCACACTTAAAAACACACACACACACACACACACACACACACACACACACACACACACACACACACGTTACCCACACATGCACACAAACCCAACCCTTCCCCCTGACCATTAATGCCAAAATAAAAACTAATAACTTTAGGATTCTGTCATCTGTATCGGAAGAGCTTTGAGGAGAAGAACTTCTTTGCAGTCCCTTTAAGCTCCAGTCAGTCACATTCTGCTCAAGATCAGAGCTGTCCAGTTCTGCTCCTCAGAGGCCACAATCTGCAGATTCAGATGATTCCCTGCTCCAACACACCTGATTAAAATGAAATGTCTCCTCAACAGCTTGTTATCAAGTTGTGTCCAAGCATGCTGAGCCATTAATCTGTTTCAGTGCACCACAGTGGGAAAGTCGGCCCTTGTTTTGTCAGATTTCTGGTTGTTGTAATCCACCTTATAGAACAAAGTAAGTCTTGATTTAGAACTGCTTAATGACATAAACACACAGGTTTCACTCACACACAGATGCTTGTGTTATAGGTGCAGATTATTTTAAAACCCTCACCCTCATCAAGTTACCCTTTTACAACCGAAATATTTGATTTGATGCAAAAGCAGCCTGGCATCTGTTATTTGCAACCTGTTTAAAACAACATGTTGGTCTAATGTGAGTTAAGAGGAGTACCTGAACGCATCTGCAGCTGAGTTTGGAAGTTTGGGGCACCCGATGATTCACCAGTCTGTTCGGACTGAGAGACGTGATTACGTGCAGTCACTGAGTCTGTTATGTGGAATTCATGAGGCAAGTATTTCGAGGCAGCACTCAAAACCTGTGATTTTCTGCATTACGCTGACTAAATATTCTCTTCAAACACTTCAAAGCAAAACCGAATGTATTCTTTCTCCCTTCAGGGTTTTTCAGTTTCTTAAGTGCATCAGAACTTAATCCGATTGGTTTTTACCAACTTTATACTACTTAAAGTGTGTGCCGTGCAACTGCTTTGTGTGGAAAAGTTTTGGCTTGGTGGCAGGAATAGTACTGAACCCCAGAAAACTTGCATCATGAGGAATAACTTGACTGCAACACCTGAAACGTTCTGCAGATGCACTGTTTCACCTTGTAACTTGGATCTTCTTTCTTCTGGTTCTGCTGCAGAGGAGTTGTCTGCGAGCTGTAAAATGTACCCGCTACACCGTGAGAGGTACAAACACACCATCGTCTTTGTGTTGTGGTTGTGCATGTCAGGGATGGGCGATATGACACGTTTTAGTATCTCAGGAAATATTTCTCAGCTTTAATTAACCGTAACTGGCATTTTCAATCCTCCCTCAGCAAAAAAAAAACAAAAAAAAAACATTCTCATCACTGAGGTAATTATTCATGATTTATTAATAAGTGTGACAAATTTAGACATTATCCACCCCAACCCTTCCAAAAAAAAAGAGGCAACTGTAGAAATAACTTAATAATATTACAGAGATTGCTGAAATAAATTAAAAATGCAACATCGATTAGTGGAAATATGATGGTGAAACTGAGAAGAACTTCTATATATGAATGCATTTGGTCTTTGCTTGATTTTTCTGGAATTCAAACGTAAGGTATTGATACATGAGAAATAATCTGCCCATCCCTACTTTATGAAATATTCATTCCTCTTTGAACAGAATCCACCATTTTTTTCATCCCTGTGCTGTGATGTTAATCCCTCTCTGAGTATCTGTGCAAACTGCATCGAGTTGTTGTTCTACAGACTGGAGGCTTCATGCTTGTCATGGTGTGCAGATTGTTGTCAGCACGTTGTGCAGCTCCTGCTGTCATCGCCTGGTGTCCTTTTTTTATCATATCGTCCTGCTGTCACTCACTCCACTGCAGCTCGGCTGCTCCATATACCGCTTGACTGTTTAAAGTGTTTATCAGTGCATCATGATCTACAAGCTCTCTGCTTGTTTTGCATGTCAAACCTTGATGTTTAGAATAACTAAAGCTGTCTCACATATGATGTGCTGTGCAAATGTAGTGTTTCCTTCTGATATGCTGTGAGGTGAATACACTGTGTAAACATCAATCCATATGTGCATGAGTTGACTGAAGTGAAGCCGTTCCAGCCTCAGACGATGCTCACTGTGAAACGCAACTTTTAGTGGTTCAGGGTTTGATACCAGATGTTCTCATTAAGTGAGGAAAATACTAAATATTCCATGTGTCCATTTCTGGCAGCGGATCAGGTGACCAAACACAGCTCTGTTTGCTCACTGAACACAGTTTGCACTGCAGAAACCCGCAGACTCACCAGAGGATTACTGACAAATACCGAGCTCACTTCAGATCTGCCCCTCAGAGTCAGTTTAGAGCTGCAACGATCTGTCAATCAACAGGATATTAACCACTTCTTCTCATAATCCACTGAATAATCTGCTAAATGAAAATGCAAAGTGTGGGTGGCAGTGGAATGTTTATAGCATCTTTTTGACATGGAAGATTGCAAACTGAGCATCTTTAAGTTTTTTCCTGATATTTTATAAATAAACTGACGCATTAAAGAAGTAATGTATCACTCACACTTGGTAAAACTGTGGTTGCTTTGTCAGGTTAAATAAGATATTTTCAACCTAAACTCACTGTTTATTTAACCTCAGTATGATCCCATCAAAGTGCTCAGTTTAAGCACTTTCCCAGGAAATTTACTTCTGCTTGCTGTAGAAGAGAACAAAACTGAAACCGCTTTTTTGGCTTTAAACTGGCATGCATATGCAGTAGGGTGGGAAAATAGAATGGAAAAATAGAATCACAGTTTTAAAATGAATTTTTTTGTTAAAAAATGCATTTTTTTTCAAATGAATAAAATTAATCTAATATAAAATTGCCATTTTTATTGTTTTTATTGATCTTTTTACTTGTCTGCTTGGGCATTATAGCAGCAGAATGATGGTTTGGCTACTGTGATGTTTTTTCCAAATTGAAATAAATAAAAAAAAGACTAACAAAAAAAAAAGTTTTATACAATTATTTTTTTGTTTTTAATCTACAAAAATCAGCCATATCGAAAAATTGTGAGAATCACAATTTAAATCAAATCGGCACCCAAAAAAATCTGAATTAAATCGAATCAGGACAAAAAGCATATCGTCACAGTACTAATATGCAGTATAAATATGGTTTTCAGTAACTAAGCTTACATTGAACACTTTCGATCTGATTGAATTTCCATTTATGAAAATGTGTCATGTACACACCTCGGCTAATACGATCAGAAAAATCTCTCATTGCAATCGAGGAGGTTTAAACATTTTCACGATGGGACCAGCAGGAAAATGTAAGTGTGTTTACGTTCATTCTGATCATTTCTGTAGTGGATGTTGTTTCTGTGCATGCTTAAACCATGTGGTGGTGAGGCAGCGTGATGGGTTTCAGGAAAGATTTGAAACAGAGTTGGACTGTGGCAAACACGTCTTTGTTGGAAACTGTAAGCGTTATTGATGATGTCATCCATGTAAACGTGTCAGCTTGAAACTCTGATCAGATTTATCTCACATTAAATATTTGCCCAATTAAACGCAGCTGTTTTCTCAGCATTAAAATAAACAATTTATGGTTGTAATGTTTGTTATCAGCAACATACTGGACCATATGGACAACTGTCAAAAAAGATGCATTCGAGGAGAACAAGTTGACGGCTGATCTCAGCTCAGAAGAACCAGAGAAACAGCGAAACATGAAATTCTTTAAAGCTCAGAATTGGAAACAGCAGCAGCTCACACAGATTTAAAAACCAGTCATATCAAGCATTCATTTTCTGTTTTTTCTTTAATAAGAAAAACAAAATATCTAGACCAAGTATTTTTGTGCAGTTGAGTTTTACATCTGCAGTTCAGTCTGTTGTGGAGCCAAATTCTCAGAAGTCTTTATTCAATAAGCAGCTGGAGCCTGTTTTGGGTTCAGACGTGTGGGTGTGTCAGGACTACATCGGGCAGTGACGTTCTCTTGTAACTCTCAGAAAAACACAGAATATGCCTATTACCCAAATTGTAAACTAATCTCCTTAACTGAGAAATGCACATCTGGTTGCTGTTAAGTCGCTTGTTTTGCAGCAGGCGTAGCACTCATCATTATTAAGTTGAACTTGTATTATTCTATCAGTATGTCATTTCTAGCTGAGTCTACAGCACAGAGGGCATTGAAACTTGGCTTTCAACGTGCATGTAATCACTTAATCTGCATCATTATACGTTAAAAACTGTGGAGTGTCTGTGTCCTCCCACAGGCCAAGGAGAAACCAGCTGCTCTGAGCAGAGGAGCTTTTTAATTGCTGTTTAGGAAACATGCAGAGTAGTATGACTAACCAGTCATCAAGGCTCTTTCTGTCGTCCTTTTCATTTCAGCTTATTTATTTGAAATGAAAGTATCTAGCATCAGAGAGATCAGCCTTTGTTTCTGTCCGTCTCACTGACCTTCATCCTGTATTCACTGAACGCTTTGCCTTTGGCTCACCGTCACAATTCCTGACAGCTGCAAGTTATCAGTCTAACTCCTGGAAGAGGAGCTGACCTTCAGACAAACGTAGCGCTCCTCTTGTTAAGAGCAACCAGTGCTAACTTTGTGGGGTGTTTTATTTTTCTGCTGTGCTTTTTAAACTTGAATTTAAAAAAAGCAAAGAGCTGCTTTGTAAGTTTTAAAAAAAAAAATTTTAACAAAGAAAAAGATTGCAACTTTAAGTCTTTAAACCAGGTCTTCTTTTGAGCCCGAGCAGGAATCATGGCTTGTATTGGGTTGTGGTGTGCGTTGCAGATATGGTGGCTTGTTGAGGAGCAGTATGAGTTGGCGTTTCCCTTCGCTGAGCTATTTTGGTATGTAGTTGTAGCGTGTCATGTTGCCTGACTGTGCCAGAAGGTGGACACGAGGCTCAGAGACTCTCAGAGGTGAGAAGAAGTAGACCCTTAAAGAAGAAGTGCTGTCAGAGGAACAAAGGGAAACGGCAGAAAAAAAGAAAAGCAAGAACACTAAACAGCTTTGGAAAACCTGCAGGCTCCTGTAAGGGTGCAACATTTTAACACACAGATGGCCACAACATAATGCCCAGCTGTATCTGGTTAGACAGATTTGATCTCTGTGCAGGTGGTTTCAGAAAGTAGTAAAGACCTGCTGGGTGACTAGACATTAAAAAACTGGACGACCCCGTTTCACAGAAGCTTCACATCTTCCGAACTACACGTTTGGCTTCCCTCACTTAGACAGTCCTAATGTGGATCAAATAGTAAGTTTTACTTTGTCAATGAGGTGACTGAAAAGCAAAGCAAAGGGGAACAAAAGAGTCATGTTTGACAATCTGTACGACTACACAGTATTATGTTTCCAGGCAACAGCAATTTTGCAAGCTATCGATTTGATTAAAGGAAAAGTTAACACTTTAATTTCACATATTCACTAGTATAAATGTTGAGTTGTTTTATTCTTTTCATACAGAATTCAGCTGCTTCCACACTGCTTTATGAAAGTCATTATTTTCAGTTGCTTGTGCCGTGCGCTGATAGTCTGCTGCTCTATTGAGAAAGCTTACACACGCCAAGTAGCTTGATGGGCTTGATGAAAGCCTGCACAGCTAATAAACACAAGGCAGCCAGCCATGCACCAGAGGTAAAATAGAGGAAGGGCTGATAGTCTGTGATTATTATCTCTGAACTCTATGGTGCAGTTTGCAGATTGCATGGAGAGCTCAGGAGGAAAGCATCGTCCTGGGGGAAAAAAGTTTCCATTCATGTTGGTGTTTTCTTGCTGGTGGGTGATATGTATAAATCCATGCATCAGATTTGCTGGTGGTGGCAACAGATACTCCACATAGAAACGAGGAGTTTTCAATAACTAAAGAACATGCACACAATTTGCTCTGTCATCATTTACTTTGTAGTTTTTTGTTTCTTTTGGCCAGGACAGCGTGCATCATGTAGATTTTTGCACAGAGACTGTCATCATAATGAACACATCTGCAAATTCATTTAGGTTTGGCATCATGTTCTGCCTCATGTGTGGCTTTTCCAGTTTCCAGTTGTAAGAACAAACATCGCTCTCAGATTCTACCTGTGGTGCCAGTTCTACACATGCAGGTTAGGTCCAGACCTGATTATCTGGAGATTGAAAATGCTTCATGCTTTCATTCACCACATGCACATCACTGCTAAAGTTTGAGCTGTAACACAAGTGATATTATTTTACCCTTTTCCTAAGGATGTTCAGCTGTCCCTTTCTGACCTGATCTAAAGCTTGAAGCCACCCCCTCTCCATTGATCAGACCTCCTGCAAGCTTTCAGTTTGTTTACCTCTGGTTTGAAGTATAACCAACTCAATTTGTGGTTGTGACTTCAGCAGCATCTCCCTCCCTCCCTCCCTCCCGGCTATTTACAGCCCACACAACTTTAAGACTTAAACCACTGTCACTGTGAGATGTATTTTCCCGATGACCGGATGGTTGTGTCTGACCACAGGGCCAGACAGGACTGTGCAGCGCCCTGTTTAACATAGCAGAGATGTGGGCTAGTGATGGGGGTATCAAGATTAAGAGGAGGGATGAAGAGAGCAGTGAAAGAGGATTAGAAAGAGATGACTGGAGCTGAAGATCAGATGTGTGTGTTTGTGTGTGTGTGTGTGTGTGTGCTGAAGCAACTAGTCACTGAAAAAGAAAATTCTTCATAAAAATCATCTGAGCAATTTTTAAAAAAAAATTCTTGTTTGCAAGTTAAACTTAAAAAAATATGTTTAAAGCTTAAAAAGGTAGAATTGTGGCTCTAGTTATACTTTGAAAGGATAGCCCTCCTCTGGCTGCTCTTTCCTCTATTCCTTACATGACAGACTATAAAAATGATGGACACCTCCATGCAGAAATACCTGAATGTTCAACTGGTTGCTGACTCATCTTTGGCGCTAGAATTAAAAAAAAAACTTTGTACAAATGTAACGTCATTACACATATCTCCACGCATGATTTATTGATTTAATGAAGAGGAAAAAGAAACTTGTGGCTCCAGAATTGTAAGCATGTGACAGCTGAATGCCAGTCTTGAGGCCTGATAACAACATATGTAATAGCGCAAGATGCATCTCAGTTACTGTAAATGCTTTTTGCGGGCTCAACCATCTTAAAAATGTTTGGCATAGACTGAACTATTCGCAGAGTTTTACATAGCAACTCATCACTGATTTAATTGTATATTTAACCCTTACCCACTATAGACCACCACATTTAATGTTTCAAGGAAGTCTGTTGTGATAGATCGCAGTTTCATATTAACAGACCCTCTCGATAAATGTATTGAGATTTTGAATAGGATGAATGTCCCACAAGGGCTACCATAATGTAGCAGACTTAGTGGTTTTCTTATTTCTGAGGAAAAATATCCCATCAGAGGTGCAGTTGAATGGTGTATCTGATGTTCTGTCTAAGTTTGTTAGACAGGACGCCACATTAAGTGTGTTGTTTTGTAGTGAAATTATTCAACTATGCCGACCCAGTAATCCTAGTTATCTCAACATTTAAATGGAATAAAATAAATAATTGCCCATAAATATGCTTTTAACTTTTTGCCAGTTACCTCACCGCTGCTGGTTCATCATTTCAGAAATAATGAAACAAAAATTGAGAATTCATTTTGTATTTGTCATTTTTTAGTCACTTTTTAAAATCTTGTCCTCACAAACATAATACACAATCTGCATTTTATGTGTGATTTTACTCAGACAAGATTTTTTTTTCATTTTAACACAACTTCAGATGAATATGTACATCTTGTTTGACAGCTCTGTAACAACAAACTCCAGGAATATACAATGTCAAAATCACAATTTGTAACAAAGATTTAACTAATTCTTGCAATTTTGTCGAACCACTACGCATTAAAGCAAGTTTGACAAATGCACCATTCCTCCCTGTTAATCAATATCCACATGTCATCAGCTTTAGCTCCATGTTTCATATTATCAACATCCAGATGTGTGAGAAAAATATCACATTTGTAGTCTAAAATCACTGCCAAGCATCGTTCATGACGCTTTCCCAGCGTTCGGCATGGAAGTGGAAGTAAGATGTGTGTATACAATGTGAAACATTGTGGTGGAACAAAAGTTGTCATTTGACAAAACAGTTTTGTACCACAAAACATGGAGAAAGAGCGTCTGAAATGAGTGAGCAAGCAAGGCGAATGATTATAATGGAGTTTATGGCATCACAGTTGTAATTTTTTCCTTCCTCTTTTTTGCTTTTATGCAGAAATGTGAAATACAATATGCTCCCAGTTTGCTTATTTCTAGGACTGTGACGATATGCTCAGGGAATTAATATTATTATAATGAGCTCAATAAATAACATTTGAAACAATGCAAATTTATGAAATTTTACAATGGGGGAAAAACACAAATCACACAACAGCTGCAGCAAAATAAATAAGCATTTTAGGTAGAAAAATGCTGCAAAAATCTGCAGGGACTGATTATAAATAACTGCATATTGCTGCTTCATTAACAAACACAAAGAGTGAAATTAATCTGAATTCTTTTATTTAGTGCTGTGAAATGTTCTCGTTTTAAAGAGTTGCATTTATTCAGTGGATGAGGGACCAGCCTCAGTATTGTACGGCATGAAGTCGGGCGCACACAAGGCCACAAACCTCCATGAGTGTTTTATCTTGGCTCTAGTTTGTTTGTAAATTATATGTGCCAAGATTTCTGCTTTCAGTCCCATCCCCCATTTCTTTTTTTAATACTTTCTGTGAAGCTCGGTTTTGCTTCATCTTATTGCACAACAGTAACATTACCAAAAGATTTCCACCCGAAGTACACTGGCACAACATAACTCCTTAAACAGTTTTGGTGTTTTACACTATTTAAATGTCATGATGTGGCTGTGCAAGGTCAACTGTAGCTAAAAAAAAAAAAATCAGTAATTAACATAAGACCAGAAATTTTTTGGGAGGATGAAAACATCTCATCTCTGTTCTTTCTCAACGTGTAAAATCCTTTAAATCCACATCACAAGGCATCTTATCATGCAAAAGCAGCTCTCACTTTGAGACAACCATGGGAGTCAATTAGCTGGAAGTATTCTTACTTACTCTAGCTTGTCCAAATTAATTTTCAACTCTATGATTGACTTTTTTTAGGCTTTCATGTAGAGTGTTTTAGGACATGACTCACTGGAAGACCTCAGAAAGTGCCTCATCTATGTCATTAAAAGGCCATTAAAGTAGAGATGCACCACTGAAATGAAGGCGGATAAACAGGAAATCATGTTATTTTTATTATACAGATATTTTAGTCATCAAATAATAACTTAAAGCTGAATAGGAAAAAACTGAAGATGGCAGAAATTAAGATAAATATTTTACATTCGTACTGTAGAAAGCCTTGGATTAGAAGTATGTTAGGAGCATCTGAAAGGGGATGAAGATTAAATGATGATTATTTTCATTCAAGTAATTTTTTTTAAGACATTACTGTCAGTTTAGATCTTCATGAGATGGTATTTTATCCCTTGGGAGGCAATGAGTCGGTATCAGGGGTGTATGAACTGTAAGTTGAAATGATGCACAAAGGTCTTGCAGAGCAAATGGAGCCATGGAGGTCTGAGGAAGTGTATGAAAGTCTTCTGTTTCTGAGTGCTCCCTGTAGAAAGCTCAGCCCTCCTACTGTCTGCAGTCCAGCTTGTCCAGATGGAGCATTCATACAAGGGCCCCTGTTTCTGGCCTTTGCTGCAGGCTGTAGCCAAATACTCTTGTAACATTTCCCTGATTCTTAGTGAAATATCATTTGTGTGAATGCGAAGCTGAGAGAGAGCTCGTGTGCTCAGCCGAAGCCTCCCCAGGACACAGACTGTAGGAGGAGGCCTGTTTGTTTGCCAGAGACGGACATTTCATCTGATCTTTCATTCTGTATGCAAGGCCATGCCCTCAAACGTCATCTGAATGCTTCATGGCAATCAATTTATGATGAGGGTGGAATGTAGCCGATTGCCTCAGGGCTGCGTGCCTCCTGCTCTATCTGCCATCATTGCTGTGCTTTTAACAGTTATGTAGAGCAAAGTCTGTGGATTAAAGGAAACTCAAAACTTCAGTCAAGAGCTCAAACTCAGCTATGCTACTATCTGGTCCAACAATGGCAGAATAAAAACTAGAGTTTATTTAGGCCAAAAAGTGTTGAAAGTTTTATCAAGGAAAGGTAAAGCTTTTAAGCCAGTTATTGTTACCACTAGAGGTGTGTTGAAAAGATCAATTCAGCTATTCTGAATCGATTTTCATATGAATTCCTAAAGATCGATCCATAAGTCCAAAGACTGATTTTTTTTTTTTTTTTGTCAAAGAAATTTTTACCTCGGTGAAATTTAACCTTTTCGCCACGTCATTGAATTACTCATGTACGCTTCATGTGAGGACTTTAAAATGGTGACTTAACATTGCGTCAGGTACTAGCATTGTTAGCCAAGCAATCAGCTTTGAAAACACCCAAAACCTTTAAGGCTGAGATCTGGAAACATTTCAGACTCAGAAAAGACAAACAGAAGGACAAACTCGACAAAAGTATAGCGATTTGCAAGACATGACAAATGGTGGTGAAGTTTTGTGGAAATACGACAAACCTGAGGAACCACATGTTACGACATTACCAAGATCTCATGTCTAAGCCGTCCACTGGGCCGCACCACATGAAACTCAAGAAAACTTTACATCTACCAGCCAATTTTACATGTTCTGTGGGGTTCATTTGCAAGGATATGCACCCGTATTTTGTTGTTGGAAATGAGGGCTTCCGGCAGCTAATGAAAGTATGGGAAACCGCGCTACATTATGGTGTCTCGCAAACATCTCTCCGAAGAAGTAAGAAAATGTGAAAATTAAGCTGCAGTCATTCTGGGAAGGGGACTGCTCCTTACAGCCACCTTTAACTTCCCATACTTCATTAATTTGTTGTTGAATGTCAATATAATACTAGTATTAATATGTTGCATATAAAAAAAACAGTCATGTAAATAAAAGAAAAAAAAAATACATAAAATAATACCTACCTAAAACCATATTCGATCAGAACAAATCAGATCCAATTGTGATAATCAACTCTAAATTTTCGATTCTTGACATTTTAATTGATACCTAGCCCTAGTTACCACATCTAAATGATCCAGAGATAAGATGCTGCTACAAACTAGAGCAGAAAATGAGCACAAAGTAACAGAGAAGTGAGGGGGAAAAGTTAAGGAATAAGTTAAATGGCATTGTGCCCGTTTGAGTTTGAGCCATAGTTTTGAACTCACTAGAGCTTATCCTGTCTGACACGAAGCCAGAGGTGGGGTAACCCTGCCTGGCAATGTGCCAGCTCATTACAGATTAAATAATGAGACAAATTAGACAGTCATTTCTGCTCACACTCAATCTTGGGGTCAGTTAACCTAGCACACATGTTTTTCACTTAAAGGAAGCTTGAGCACAAGAAAGGACCTCTGCCTTTCTTGCTGTGAGGCGACAGTGACCACACCACCGTGCAAATGACTGGTTCTGCAGCGGATTTTCAATCGCTGGTTAAGCAGAACACAATAGAGACATGTTCTCCCTTGGTGCACCCACAGATCTGCAACATACTAGGCTGTGATTTAGGGATGAATTAAAATCTAAACACAGCATTTAAACATTAATGAAGTAGTTAAAACTGCATCATTGCATGTAGCTTATAGAAGCATAGAGCTGCAATCCAAATAGAACATCACATGTTTTTATTGTTAGAACAGGAAACATGAAGCGGATGTCACTGGATAAACATTGGAGCAAATTACATTTCACCATATTTATTCTTGTTTAGCAGAAATATTTCAAGTCTTTTTGTCAAATATTAATTATTGTACTCTGGTTTAATGCTGTACACACAGTAGGAATGTGGGACAGTAATGAGCAATACAGTACGTAGTTTTTTGGATAGCTCTATGCTTCCATAGGGACTCACTTTTTCAGGAGATATCTCTGATTTCGGTTACGTGCTGCAGAGTTCTGCGTGACGGACGGACGCAGGTGTTTTGGTAAAACTGTGGCACAATGCTTGAAACAAGTTTATGACCTCTTTAATTACTGAAGTGTAATTGAATACAGTTCAGTCATGCGTAGAAGAGCGGGGGATGTTCAACTGCCAGCCATATATGTTTGACTGTAATGCAGAAACAATAATTGATTTGCACGACCCTTTGTCTGTATCGCAGCCTCATGCTTAAAGCAGGAATTAGGTCATCGATACATTGCAGCCCAATCACAAATAAACAATAGCTTCATTTATTTAACACGTTTATTTCCTTCATTTAGACAAAATGACTGTAGCTGTAAATCCTTTGCGTTTTGTAACGGATCGAAGAAATAAATACACTTTTTTCTTATTAATATGCACTTATTTGTGCTCATTGCGCTGTTGTTATTAAATGTATGTCGTTGACTGGCTGTCATGTCAGAACAGCTGTCTCTTTTTACACGGTCATGCAACATTTCTCAGACCACCTGATTTAATTAAAAGTTTCACAAATTGAGGTGTGTGTGTGTGTGTGTAGAAGACTGTGTAGCATCTGTGGAGTCCGCTCTTCTTTCGTGTGTTGCTTAGATATAGACAAGACCTCTGATATGGCGCTGTGCTGCATTTGTGTTAACCTCAGGAGCGCTTTAATCCGCTTTAATTCGGCTCATTCCGTCAAACATCAACATGATGATTCCTGTCTGAACCGATTAGCTTGATGGGTTTTGCACAGCAGCGGCAGAAAGGAGCCAAATGAGTGACGGGACTTTAATTTCTGTGGGATCAGCTGTGATGTCGGAGAGCTGACAAACAGTCATCATTTCTCATTAAGATTTGAACGTGATAGAAGGGAAATCCTGACAGAGCCTATTTAGCTTTGATGTTCATTATTATTTCTTTTGTTTATTTTGACTTATCAGCTTATAGCATTCATTTCCAGGTTATTCGCTATTCAACTTGATAAATAGCTCAGTGGAGTCTAACTAATAGCGCTGTAATATGTCTCATTACTGCTGTTTTAAACCAGAGCTGTACCTTCTGACTTTGAGGTTGATGTTGAGGCTCAAACTGTCCCACCTGGAAGGGTGGTGGAGGATACCCTCAACATTTATGTTTGCTATGAGGACTGGCTTTGCCGCCTTTATTATCGCAGGCTCATGTAAATATATAGTTTAAGAAATGTTCTGCATTGATAAGAGGGGTTGAAAGTAAAACTCATGTTGGCTGAAAAATGTTCTTTTTGTTCTTATTGTCATTAAATAAAAAGAAATTAGTTGTGAAGCTAATATTTCAAGCAGAACTAATCTCAATTCCTTAGTTGTTGTTTTATTTTGTTTGTTTTTATAAGAATTCACAGCCAATAAAAGGATGTGCTGGTGCCAAATATGCTGCTGTGCCAAATGTAATGCAATGTTATTGCAATTTGAAGCGGCGGATAGAAGTTTCTGAAACAGAATATTGCAGACCAAGCACGGCTCATCGACCTCTACGATGACGACCAACCTGGGCATGAATGTTCCCTTGCCCGGACGCGGGTTACCGGGACCCCCCTCTGGAGCCAGGCCTGGAGGTGGGGTACGAGAGCGAGCGTCTGGTGGCCGGGCCTTCGCCCATGGGGCCCGGACTGGCTCAGCCCGAAAGGGTTACATGGGCCCCACCTCCCGTGGGCTCACCATCTGCGGGAGGAGCCGTAGGGGTTGGGTGCAGTGTGAGCTGGGCGGCAGCAAGGGGCGGGGACCCTGGCGGTCCGATCCCCGGCTGCAGAAGCTGGCTCTGGGGACGTGGAACGTCACCTCTCTGGTGGGGAAGGAGCCTGAGCTTGTGCGCGAGGTTGAGCAGTTCCGGCTAGATATAGTTGGACTCACCTCGACGCATGGCTTGGGCTCTGGAACCAGTACCCTCGAAAGGGGCTGGACTTTCTTCCACTCTGGAGTTGCTCATGGTGAGAGGCGCCGAGCAGGTGTGGGCATTCTCATCAGCCCCCAGCTTGGTGCCTGCACGTTGGGGTTTACCCCGGTGGATGAAAGGGTAGTTTCCCTCCGCCTCCGGGTGGGGGGACGGGTCCTGACTGTTGTCTGTGCTTATGCACTGAACAGCAGTTCAGAGTACCCACCCTTTCTGGAGTCCTTGGAGGGAGTGCTGGAGGGTGCTCCTTCTGGGGACTCCATTGTTCTGCTGGGGGACTTCAATGCTCACGTGGGCAATGACAGTGAGACCTGGAGGGGAGTGATTGGGAGGCATGGTCCCCCTCCTCTGAACCCAAATGGTGTTTTGTTATTGGACTTCTGTGCTCATCATGGATTGTCCATAACGAACACCATGTTCCAACATAAGAGTGTCCATATGTACACCTGGCATCAGGATTCCCTGGGCCGCAGTTCGATGATCAATTTTGTAGTCGTATCGTCGGACCTGCGGCCACATGCCTTGGACACTCGGGTGAAGAGGGGGGCGGAGCTGTCAACTGATCACCACCTGGTGGTGAGTTGGCTCAGGTGGTGGGGGAGGAGGCCGGTCAGATCTGGCAGGCCCAAATGTGTTGTGAGGGTCTGCTGGGAACGCCTGGCTGAGTCCCCTGTCAGAGCGAGCTTCAACTCCCACCTTCAGTAGAGCTTCAACCATGTCCCGAGTGAGGCGGGGGACATTGAGTCCGAATGGGCTGTGTTCCGTGCCTCTATTGCTGAGGCGGCCGGCCGGAGCTGTGGCTGTAAGGTCGTTGGTGCCTGTCGTGGTGGTAATCCCAGGACTCGTTGGTGGACACCAACAGTGAGGGATGCCGTCAAGCTGAAGAAGGAGTCCTATCGGGCCTTCTTGGCCTGTGGGACTCTGGAGGCAGCTGATGGGTACCGGCGGGCTAAGCGGCATGCGGCTTCGGCTGTTGCCGAGGCAAAAACTCGGGCATGGGAGGAGTTCGGCGAGGCCATGGAGAAAGACTTCCGGACGGCTTCGAGGAGATTCTGGTCCACCATCCGGCGGCTCAGGAGGGGGAAGCAGTGCTCCATCAATACTGTGTACAGTGGAGATGGGGAGCTGCTGACCTCAACTCGGGACGTAGTGGGTTGGTGGAAGGAATACTTCGAAGACCTCCTCAATCCTACCAACACGTCTTCCAATGAGGAAGCAGAGCTGGCGGACTCAGGGGTGGACTCTCCTATCTCTGGGGCTGAAGTCGCTGAGGTGGTCAAAAAGCTCCTTGGCGGCAAGGCCCCGGGGGTGGATGAGATCCGCCCGGAGTTCCTTAAGGCTCTGGATGCTGTGGGGCTGTCCTGGCTGACACGCCTCTGCAGCATTGCGTGGACATCAGGGGCAGTACCGCTGGATTGGCAGACTGGGGTGGTGGTCCCCCTTTTTAAGAAGGGGGACCGGAGGGTGTGTTCCAATTCCAGGGGAATCACACTCCTCAGCCTCCCTGGTAAGGTCTATTCAGGGGTCCTGGAGAGGAGGGTCCGCCGGATAGTCGAATCCCGGATTGAGGAGGAGCAGTGTGGTTTTCGTCCTGGTCGCGGAACAGTGGACCAGCTCTATACCCTCTCTGGGGTCCTGGAGAGGGCATGGGAGTTTGCCCAACCAGTCTACATGTGTTTTGTGGACCCGGAGAAGGCATTCGACCGTGTCCCCCGGGGGCTCCTGTGGGGGGTACTCCGGGAGTATGGGGTACCGGACCCCCTTGTAAGGGCTGTCCGGTCCCTGTACGACAGGTGTCAGAGCTTGGTTCGCATTGCTGGTAGAAAGTCGGATTCGTTTCCGGTGAGGGTTGGACTCCGCCAAGGCTGCCCTTTTATCACCGATTCTGTTCATAACTTATATGGACAGAATTTCTAGGCGCAGCCGAGGTGTTGAGGGGATCCGACTTGGTGGCCTCAGGATTGGGTCCCTGCTTTTTGCGGATGACGTGGTCCTGTTGGCTTCATCTGGTCGTGATCTCCAGCTCTCGCTTGAGCGATTCGCGGCCGAGTGTGAAGCGGCTGGGATGGGAATCAGCACCTCCAAATCTGAGACCATGGTCCTAAGCCGGAATAGGGTGGATTGCCCTCTCCGGGTCGGGAGTGAGGTCCTGCCTCAAGTGGAGGAGTTTAAATATCTTGGGCTCTTGTTCACGAGTGAGGGAAAGATGGAGCGCGAGATCGACAGACGGATCGGTGCGGCGTCTGCAGTAATGTGGGCTCTGCGCCGGTCTGTCGTGGTGAAGAAGGAGCTGAGCCAGAAGGCGAAACTCTCGATTTACCAGTCGATCTACGTTCCTACCCTCACCTATGGTCATGAGCTGTGGGTCGTGACCGAAAGAACGAGATCTCGTATACAGGCGGCTGAAATGGGTTTCCTCCGCAGGGTGGCCGGGCTCACCCTTAGAGATAGGGTGAGGAGCTCGGTCATCCGGGAGGGGCTCAGAGTAGAGCCGCTGCTCCTCCGCATCAAGAGGAACCAGTTGAGGTGGCTCGGGCATCTGGTCAGGATGCCTCCTGGACGCCTCCCTGGTGAGGTGTTCCAGGCACGTCCCTCTGGGAGGAGACCCCGGGGAAGACCCAGGACACGCTGGAGGGATTATATCTCTCGGCTGGCCTGGGAACGCCTCAGGATCCCCCCCGCAGAGTTGGCAAATGTGGCTGGGGAGAGGGAAGTCTGGGCTTCCCTGCTTAGGCTGCTGCCCCCGCGACCCGACTCCGGATAAGCGGCAGAAGATGGATGGATGGATGGATGGATGAATATTGCTCAACATGTCAGGATATATTGAAGCAATTTATTTTGTTGTTTTCTTTTTTTCCAGTTTTAAAGACAGCCCTCCTTAGATAAGTGAGAGAAGGATATATTTATATAATGTATGTATATACACATATTCTGTCTGTTGGAGCTGGGAAAGGCCTAAAACCTGCAGTAATGCTCCACTTGTGGACCAGAGTTTGAGATCGCTGCATGTGATAAGGCTGCTTCCAGGCTTTTTAGTTCACTCAACTTATGATGAGAAGTTATATACACTTAAAGTACATCTGAACATGCATCTGAACTCTGGTTGTAGCTATCCTGAACTGGAATGACACCGTCTAAAGCTGCCGCCATTGTTTATTGTCAAATGCAGTCTCAGCATTCTGTGCAGAAACAATAATGACTATTGTTTGTATGCAAATGCCCAGTATTTCTACCAAATCTAGTTGGAATAACTCTTCATATATCCAAGCCTGACCCATATAAATGGATGTTCCTCTACCTTACACAAAAAGACCAGAGCCCCCTCCCAGCACACATTATCCTCATTAATGTTGGTACATAATTGACTTGAGAAGAAAAGGCTCATTGCATACATTAACATTGTGCAAACTCTATTAACTGTGTAATGTTGCATGAATTCACCATAGGGCCTCTGTGGTCCCTCATTGTCCTGCGACCTCCTCTTCACAGTTTCTTCCCACAGTGAGTGTATCGTTTGTTTTCAAAGAGAACAGGACAGCCAATTAGACCGCTAGCATTTAGCAAATCTATGTCTATGCACCAATAACATCATTACATCTGGAGAGCTTCAATGACCCCTGTGGTCTTTGGGAAAACAATAACGCTAGTATCTTCATCTTTGATGATAAGCTTTCATGTGCAACCCACTACAAGCTTTGATCTTTGTGATTTGAAGTGTTATAATTTTGGCTTTTAAGTATTGCACGGTTCAGAGGAATTGCTGTGAATATATTTGCATCACATTTGATCTAATTTTTTTTTATAAACCAGCAAATTACTCTTCTAATCAGACACTAAATTATTTGTTTGACAAATCTCTCACAATGTATGAACAATATTTAAGTATAACTTTATATTTGTTTTACATAAAAGACACAGGAATTTAAGTTGATGCGTTAAACAGAACTTCCCAGAGATACATGTCTTTCAGAAGTAAAGATGGATTATTTCTCTGTGAAAGACTACTCACACTGTTTCTCAATGGGAATTTGCTTATCATTTGGGATTGTCATCATCCTTACTAAATATTAATATTAAAAGAAAAACTGAAGATATATCTGTACACACGGGACGCCACTGAAAATCTGGCTGTGATCTTTGAGCTCTCAGCACTGCAATATTACAAGTTAGTATTCTCTTGTAGAAATTTTTCTAATTAGACATTAATGCATGTAATACGGGCAGCACTGTGGCCTCACAGCAAGAAGGTCGCTGGTTCGATCCTTGCCTTCTATATGGAGTTTGCATGTGTATGTGTGGGTTCTCTACGGGTACTCCAGCTTCCTCCCACCATCCAAAGACATGCATGTTAGGTTAATTGATTACCGGTTCTCTAAATTGCCCCTAGGAGTGAGTGTGAGCGTGAGTGGTTGTTTGTCTCTGTGTGGCCCTGTGATGGACTGGCGAGCTGTTCAGGGTGTACCCTGCCTTTTGCCCAAAGCCAGCTGGGATAGGCTCCAGCTTCCCCGCAACCCTTCCTCGTACTAAGCGGTTAGGATAATGAATGAATGCATGCATGTAATACTTCTGAAAACCTGTCAGGGAACACCAGAACACCATATGGAAAATCATTGACAAATTGCAATTTAAAACTCTTCCATGCAAAGGAAAAACAAACATACGACAAAACTAAACATGACCAGAAACACAGCTGCTTTTATTGGACCAGAGCAGATGGATGGATGGATGGATGGAGGGATGATAGATAGATAGATGGATGGCTTGGTGGATGGATGGATTATGGATGGATGGAGGGATCAATGGATAGATGGTGGTTGGAGGGAAGGGGTAGTTTGATGGATGGTGGGATGGATAGATGGATGGATGGATAAATAGATGGTGGTTGGAGGGATGGATAGATAGATGCTGGTTGGGTGGAGGGATGGATTGGATGGATGGTGGATGAATGGATGAATAGATGGTGGTTGAAGGGATGGATGGAGGGACGGATGGATGGATGGATTACAGATGAAGGGATGGATATATAGATAGATGGTGGTTGGAGGGATGAATGGATGACTTATAGATGGAGGGGTGGATGGATAGATGTTGGTTGGATTGAGGGATGGATGGATAGATGTTGGTTGGGTGGAGGGATGGATTGGATGGATGGTGGATGAATGGATGAATAGATGGTGGTTGAAGGGATGGATGGAGGGACAGATGGATGGATGAATAGATGGTGGTTGGTGGGAGGAATGGCTGTATTATAGATGGAGGGATGGATGGATAGATGTTGGTTGGATGGAGGGTGGGATGGGTGGATGTATGATGGATATGTGTAATTTGCACATCATTGAGTGGACTTGGAGCAGCATATGTTGGCAAAAAGAGCCTGATAAGTCCATCAATAAATAACTAGAAAACATTGTTGCTTTAATAATTAAACAAGTTTCTCATTTTTTGTTTTGTTTTTAATGTGTAAATTAAAGAATTCTGTTTCAACATTTAAAAATGAAAATGTCTTATATGGTATTGGATAATTCACTCTTTTCACTCAAATTGTGTTTCAAGTCAAGAGCAAAAGTCACAGTTTGACATGTTCTTCTAACACTTCAAGGTTGAGCATCTCAGAGAAACTGGCTCAGCAAGGAGTGTTGCATACAAGCAAATTTATTTTCGACAAAGTCAGACATGTAAGGCCTGACCTCAGGCTCACCTTTCTTTTTATGATGGAGTGAGATGTCAGAGGAAGGGTTCACACTGTGGGTAACATATTTACCTGCTCTTTGAAAGTGACATATTTAGTCACAGAATGATTGTTAGACAAAATGTCAAAAAAAGGTGTACTCAAGTAAACAGTCCTCCCTGTGATCTTTTATTTGCTTTCGTATGTTGCATTAAGTGTCTTTTCTGTTTTATAAAAGTTGAACGTATCATCAACTTAAACTCGTTCCTCAGCAACTCGTCTACAGTTTCTAGACTATTTGTATCAGAGGTGGAGAATGGCCTAAAGGGAAAGCAAAGCCTTTAAAATCTGGTGCTGATCCAGTTTGCTGTCTTTAAACAAGGAATTGATCCTTGCAGAAGATGCACACTGTGGGTTACTTTCCAGCTGCAAATGTTCTTTATTTTAGGCTTCATCTACAAAATGAATTGAGTAATTAGGTTTGCAGAGAAATTGTTGCTGTAATAAGTTTCAATAAAAGGGAAAGTATTCCCACAGAGAAATCATAAGTTGGGGGACTACTTCTCCAAAAGAGAGTGCAGATACTTCAGGGTAAAGATGAGAAATGCACAACAAAATGTAATGTGCCAATAAAAAAACAAAGCACATAAACTTTTCAAACCAGAGTCCAAATTAAATTGGCACCACTAAGGCAAATGTTAACATTTGATGAGCACAAAGGGCTGCATGGTGGTGTGCTGGTTTACACCTTTACCTCACAGGTGAAGGTTTTTCCTATTCATCTCGTAGTTCTCACTGGGTTCTCCAGTTTCCTCAGACAGTCCACCTACATACATTTAGGTTGATTGGCATTTTTAGATTCAGCCTAGGTGTAAACATGTGTTTTTTTTTGACTCTGTGTTGAAAGCAACCCTACATTGGAATAAGTGGATATATAAAGTGGATTGATGGATGAATGGACATGTTTATGTAAAAAAAAGAAAAGAAACATATATATATATATACATATATATATATATATATATATATATATATATATATGTATATATATATATATATATATATATATATATATATATATATATATATATATATATATATAGATATAGATATAGATATAGATATAGATCAAGTGGATTGATGGATGAATGGACATGTTTATGTAAAAAAAAAAAGAAACATATATATATATATATATATATATATAGATAGATATAGATATAGATATATATATAGATATAGATATAGATATATATAGATATAGATATATCTATATATATATAGATATATATATATATAGAATTTTTTTTTTTTTTTTTTTTTAAATTGCCCATCATTTTGTAATTATTGAGCTCCCTATTGGAAGCTTCCTTCTCTGTGTTTGTGTTTGTTCATTGACTTTGTGACTTCATTTTTGAAGTGTGTTTAAAAAAAACTTTGATTTAAAAAAAACCATGAACAAGAGACATCAGACATATCAGACATCAGAAGAGTCCTGTACTCTACATTTAAACATAGTTATCGACTGTATGTTTGTTCCATTAATACTTCTGACCAAAGTCATTATTTAAATGATCATGATTAAAATGTGTTGATTACCACGAGACATAAACATGCTAATGAATGCCTTCAGTAGAGCAGCAGATAGCCAAAAGCTTTTGTGTGAACACATGATTCTTGTCTGTTCATTATTTTCCTGTTTAAGCCTTGGCTGGAGGAGGTTCAAACAGTGGTCTTTCTGTGTGGAGTTTCCATGTTCGGAATTTTCTGTTGTGTATGTTTTGATTCTCTCCGCGTACTCCGACTTCCTCCCACCATCCAAAGATATGCATACTCATTTAACTGGTCTAAATTTTCATTTGGTTTCATTGTGAGTGTGAGTAGTTGTTTGTCTCTCTGTGTTGACCCTACAATGAACTGGCGACCTGTGCATGGTGTACCTTGCATCTCACCTGCTGATTGCTGGAATCGGCTCCAGCTTCCTCAGAAATGGACTGTGAATGGCTTTAAATCACCAGTAATTTGATGTCATTTAACTTTGTTTTCCTGTCTTGTGCTTTAAAGGGAGCAGCCCATCTTCAGCGCCAGAGCTCATGTCTTCCAGATCGACCCGGCCACCAAACGAAACTGGCTGCCTGCCAGCAAACATGCCGTCACCGTGTCCTTCTTTTACGATGCCAACCGCAGCGTGTACCGCATCATCAGCGTGGGTGGGACTAAGGTAGGAGTCAAACACACATTTAAATACATATCATCTAATAAGGTGCAGCTGTTCCCTCACAGATTTGTTTATAAAATCTGTTTTACATGTTCCTTTCAGTAAAAACACATTGCACAAGGTTGCTGGGAAACATTCAGTCTGTGAGGTTTTGAGACGGGTGGCGTCACAGCATTTAGTTAGCTTTCTGTTTGTCAGCAATGGGTACAAAAGATGCAGAGATGATAGTCTATTTAGCCTACTTTATTCAGCGTGTCTGGAGATTCCTCACATAAATGGAACTATGTGCTGCTCAGATGTGGCTGTCATGGGTGAGGATGCATTAGTCAGATCTACACATTGTCAGCAGAATATTTATAACACACCAACATGGGTAATGCAGCATCCGCTGTGATGTTAAAACACCCGGGAGTCTCAACTTTAACGGGATATCTTGTTAGCAATTGAAACTTGGTGAAAATGCAGCCACTCTTGCCAGTTTTCCCCCTTGAGACTGGAAGCTTTTGGAAAAGAGACCAAAGAAATCATTTGGCAACAAAACTACCTGATCAGGCTGTTCACTTGAGAATATTGCTGAACAGCTTGTCAGGCATCACAACAAGCTTTTGCTCTAAGCTTTCTTTTGGAGTCCTGGTTTTTGGGTATTTTGTCTTGATTTGCTCTCCATCAGACTTCCATATATCCCTAAGTAACCAAATAGTCTCTCCCAACTCAAAGGACTGCACTTTTTAATGTGAGCAGTGATCATAACCTTGCTGTTCCATTGTTGTTTTTGTTTAGGATGCTCATTTGCATCCTAGAAAGCACAGTGCTTCTACACCATTTATTGTGGAGCAGTGCTGCACATTGAATAGCTGCGTCATGGAGTTCAGTCAGCATATTAGCTGGTCAAGAAAGGTCTTATGAAGAATAACAATCGCCTTAAATGAGTTTGACATTTGAAGGTGACTGTAATTATTCATATTCCTGCTAGCTCTTTCTGTTCCTTGTCCTTGGAAAAAATGTCTTTTGAAATCCAGCTTTTGAATTATGTGAAGTAGGTGTTTGCAAATGCAAATACATCTCAACAGAAAGGCAATGCACCTTGTGTCTCATTGCTGCTGTTGGAGTTACAACTTGAACAGTCATCTGATGGGAAGCAGTGGCAGTATCTCAGTCTGTTTTTGGGAGGGATTATCTTCCAGTTTATCCTGTGTAGATCATTTAAATACCATACAGTGTGCATCTAAAATAAAGAACATTAAACATGACCCTTTGCATTATTCCTATTCCTATACTGTACTTCTGTGGGGGACAAACAAAAGAAAAAACATCTCTCTCAACCCTCTGACAGGGGTTCTTTTCTCTTACTTCATGAGGTGTAATCACTGGTATTCTCTGTTTTGTCAGGCCATCATCAACAGCACCATTACCCCAAACATGACTTTCACTAAAACCTCTCAGAAGTTTGGTCAATGGGCGGACAGCCGGGCCAACACTGTCTACGGCCTGGGATTCTCCACTGAGCAGCAGCTGCAGCAGGTAAACATGATGAATTTAAATAGTGCTGAAGGCTACTCATATTATTGTCCAGAACACATAGAACTTGTATTTTCACCACTATGCAGGTTCTTTTAGCGACTAATTTATCTACAAGATTTCATCCCTATCAAAAAGGCTAGAAAATGGTCAGATATGACATTATTACAAAAAAAAAAAAAAAAAAACCTGAAATCAGATTCAGAAATCCATATTAACTTTTCTGCCATGACCCGAGTCTGGAGTTTCATCTCTTTATAACTATCTGGAAACTATAAATTATTTATTAAGAAGGGTAATTCATTTGGCGTCAGGTCCATTCATTAAAAGATAATAAGTAACTAGACGATCCTATATCAAAGTACATTCAGACATCAGTAAACTAACAACATTACGGTGGTGACAGAATCTAAATGAAATGTAAATTAATGCACCAAAAGCACCATAATATAATTAAAATGAAAATACAAAGAAAATTCTGAAAGGGATCATCACAAATTGCCAACAGCATTAAGTGGCTTGATAGCTGAGGGAATAAAGGAATCAGTGTATCTATGTGTTCTTCGAGGTGGACCATGGTGTTGTGGAGCAGAGGGCTTGGGGGAGAATTCCCATGCCAGTACATGGTCAGGTTGGTTAATAATATGACTTGCCTTCTGGACTGCTCTTTTCTCCCAGTAGGTCTTCCTGCTTGGCTCCAGTAATCTTAGAGCAGACCTGAATGGTGCCATGCAATTTATTTCATCTCCTTAAAACCTTTAAACCTGCATAAAGATGAAAAAGTTAATAAACTTTCAGTGAAGCACTGGTAGAAGTTATGTAAAAAGGTATTGACTTTCCTCAGCAGGTAGCCTTTTTGACACTCCTTTAACCACAGATTATGTTCTTCTCAAGTTTTAACTGTGACTCACAGGCGGTTCCCAAGTACATGTCGTTTTGGACTGCTTAAACCTATTTGAAAGGGGCGAAATGTAACTGGAATTTCTATGATATAATTTATTTTGACTTCTGTCTCTTTTCTTCCTCCACCTTCAGTTTGCAGAACATTTTAAAGAAGTGAAGGAAGCAGCTCGTCTGGCCAGAGAGAAATCCCAGGAGAGGTTTGAACTGGCCAACCCAGGACTCAGCATTGCTGCTCCACAGGTGAAACATTAAAGCAAACAAATTATCTGCAGGTTATCTTGCTCCAGGCAACAAGAATAAGAGGGGAACAAATGGAAAACAAATCAAAGCCAGTCTTATTGCTGTGATTATAACCATCCCAACACACATATCAGACTGTAAAGCCAGAATAACTAGAACATTCACATTGCCATATCAGAACCAGACAAAGATCACATGTTAATTTGCCCGTCTGAAAGCTTTCCCGAAACCAGGAGCTAGAAAATAATTCATATATAAATGCACTGAGACATTACTGGAGTCTTCTGTGATTTTGCTTTTATTTTAACTGCATCAGTGTGTCTACATGTATCTGGAAAGTATCTTCATAGTGCTCGTATTTCTTACCCACAAGCATTCTTTTTTTTTTTTGTTATGTAGGAGAAATGGACAGGTCAACAAGCAATTTTGCACTTGGACAAAAAGGATGTATTGTAACTTTGTCATGGAAGCTTCCTGATGAAAGTCGGTGCCTGATGGGAGAGGCCACATGCACAGGCTGTAAGATGGCTAATTATCCGTCCTCCAACAATCACTCTGCATAGACAGAGAGACCTCTTGATTTCTGCATCTCTTCTGACGTCATTAACAGATGGCAGTCATTGCATGATGTAAATAACATGTTTCAATGCTACTTTTTGCAATTTTATGGAGTGTGCTAGGCGTGCATTTGGATAAAAATGAATAAACTCTAGTTTTTCTACCAAATCACTCTGGCCTTTAAAAAAAGTTTAACACTAATATTTTGTTGGCCCTTCTTGAGCACTGATTACATCACGCCTTTGTTTTGGCAAATGCTGCTGCTGACCAACTGCAGCAACCCCAGATCATAGCCCTGCCTCCATGGCTTGTAGGGCTTAAGACTTGTTGGGTGCACCACTTCATCTGCTACTCCTCTAACCCCGATGTGTCCATCATTTTACAATGGGCTAAATCTAAACTCATCAGATAAATTACCTTCTTCCTTTTCTCCAGACTCCAATCTTTATGCTCTCCAGCCTTTTTCTCAATTAGCTTCACTGATTAGTGTTTTTTTTTTATGGCTTCACAGCTGTTTAGTCCCAATCACACGAGTTTCCTTTGCATCTTGCTTGTGGAAATGCTTTTCCTTCCACTATTAGACGTAACCATGAATATTTTTGTTTTATCAGGGCTTGATTTCACCAAACCCTTAAACTATCACCGAAAGTAATTATTTAAGATTTTTTTTCTGACCACACTTTTAATAATGCATTAGAGGGTTCTTAACCTAATTTAGTAGTTTCTGCTTCTTCCTAAATGGTTTTATTTTATTTTATTTTTTTGCTTGAGACCAATAATGTGACCGTTCTGAGCAGATGAACAAGTTTTCCATGACCATAGGATGTGTCTTCCAACATGGTTGTTTATTGAATGAGAAACTCATTGCATCCAGCTGAAAGAAAATCATCCATGTATCAGTTATCCAATGGGAGGCTTTCACATATTTGCTTAGTTAAATTTGGGCTTTTTTTTTCTTTTTAAATCAACAATGTTTCATCATTGTACACCCAAGTAAAAGCAGAGAAATGGAAGAATACTAGCATCACATTTTACATTAATCAAGCAACAGGGTTTATTTCCGGTTGCTATAAACATGTTCCTAACATTATTATTAAGCAGATGCCAGTGCATAACTTATTAGGCTAGATTTCCTTTTGTTTTTCAGTTGTATTAATATTAACTCAATCCTTATAAAACTGTGCAACAATCTGCATGACTACATATTTATCAAATCCTCCACAAGTCCAAGTCCTCAGTTTTAAATGTCTGTAAAAAAGATTTTATAATTATTTTAACACCAGTATCTATCAGGCAGTAAAAGCTCTACATTTCCTGTTTCTGTGTCATCCTATGGAAAGTGCTTGCTCATGCCAGGCAGCGACTTGCATCAGGTAACCAGGTGAAATTAAATTGTGAACCCTTTCTTAGGGAAATGTTGGACCCATTTTACAGGAACCGCACTCCCACCATTAAAACCACTGACAGATATAGTGAGTACCTCAGCTTATCTTGTTACAATTTAATGTTTTGCCGGAAAGCCAGTCAATCGAGGACATCTTTAGGTATTTCTTATTTTACTTGTTTGTCTAAACCTTGATCCCGGAGGGCTCTTTTTGTGGCAGGAGTGGGACGCACGACATATAAGGGCACAATAATCATTGTATATCTTTTAAACATGATAGCAATAAATGGGTGTTTTCCCAATAAATAAATCAGGTCTAACTAGATTTCTTAAAATCCCTCAGTGAGAGGAAAAGTGATTACATGTGTGGACATGACTTTGGGTAAGCCTGGAAAACCAGTTCAGGTTATAACAACCAACCCAGTGGCCTTACAAAAAGACACAGTGGTCTCTGGAACATCGGGGTCATTGTGACAGGAGAGCAGTAATATCTAGAGCATTTGTTTCTATTTTAAAGATATCTATAGACATGGGGGATTAAATGGATCCACATCTGGCAGCTCCATTATTCTCTCATTGGTTAACTCCATTATAGGATTTCATGCATGACAAATGGAGATAGAAGCAGGAAGAAAAGCTGGTACCAAAGGTGTGTATAGGGGCTGTGATGACGGAGATTGAAAGAGAGAGAAGAATGAGGGACTGGGGAACGGAGAATAAAGAGAGGAGAACAGGAAAGGGAGCTGAATCATCTATAATTGAAGGGGATCTGGCTGCTGCTAAAGGTACAATGGCTAGCATCGGTTTCATCCCGCCTGTGTCAGTGGCTTCTTGGTGAACTTGATAAGGTTCGAGTGGAGGAATAATAGTTTGATCGCAGTTGAACATTTTATCTTCTCAGGAAAAACAACATGCTGCTCTGTGGTGACATTATAAATCAGTTCACAGACAACAGGATTCTGTTTTTGTGGAGCAGTTTCAGCTTCAGTGACACAACTAGTACACACCCTGTTTGGTACGCTGTGATTTAACTGTACAAAAATGAAGCTATTCTACTAATCTGGTTCATTAGTTACTTCTGCCAAGTGTTAGTGTTTGGTTGGTGAAGCAACATAGTTTCAAAATAGAGTGTATGATCTTGTGTTTGTGCGCTGTTCTAGCTTTCACAAAGAACAGGTCTGAGAGACTGCCGAGTCACACTGCCAGCAGCAACCTTAGCTCAGCTCTGAGACACTCAGATAAGAGCTGATGGTACATCTCGGCTATTTATTTTACAAGGCTGGGAGAAAACACTCCTGGATACGACAACACAGAGCATCAATACCGAGAAGGTCAACGGCACGAGAAGGCCAGAGCAGGAACGAGAAATATATATTATCATTTTATGTGACATTTAATGGCAAAGCAATATTGTTTTCAACAAAGCCTGGAGGCTTTTCTCGGTGGACTGGTGCTGAACTGAAGGGGATCTTAGATTAGAGGGTCAAAAGTCAGCTCAGCATGCAACATTGCCTTGATCAGGTTTAATCCTGGATGTCCACACATGTAACATTTTATGAGTTTCCTCTCAGATTTGAGAAAGGAAAACTACTTACTTTGACTTGACTGAAGGAGTTAATCCAACTCCAAATATTATCAGTAACAGGTAGGTCTGCAAGCTGCAGGGAAAGATGGCGGGGATGCCATGTCGTCCTGGTAACCTTACCTACTGTCACGGAGAGGTGGTGGTGGGGACCCAAATGCAGAGAATGGAGGCAGAAAGCTGAGAAGGTTGTACAAACCTTGTTTATTTAACAAAAGGCAGGGGACTAAACTCAAGCATGAACAGCAACTACAATGGACAGGCAACTCGAGACAGAAACTGAGGGTAGGGGTGGGAAAATCGAATCGAAAAATCGGAAATCGGGATTTTTTTCTTCACAATTTTAAAACAATTTTTTTTTGTTAAAAAAAACGATTTAAAAAAAAAAAAAAACTTAATCCACTATAAAAAAAAAAAAAAAAGTCATTTTCATTGGTTTTATTGATCTTTTTACTTTACATTATAGCAGCAGAATGATGACCTGGCTACTATGTTGTTTTTTTCCTAACTGAAATCAAGAAAAATTACTAGCAAAAAAAAAAGTTTTATGAAAAAATTTTTGTTTTTAATTACAAAAATCATCAATATTGAAGAATTTTGAGAATCGCAATTTAAATCGAATCGGCACCCAAAAAATCGGAATCAAATCGAATCGGGACAAAAGCATATCGTCACAGCCCTAACTGAGGGGTATAAATACACAGAACACAACAGGACACGGGTGAAACAAATGAACTAAGCGAACCCAGGTGAACTAATGAACACAGACAAAGGCAAAACAGGAACAAACTACAAAATAAAACAGGAAACCAGAAACTAAAGAAACATCACAAAACACACATCACGACGCTCAGAAGCTCTCTGTCCAGCTCAGATATTAAGCTATGAGCTACAGAGCTGTGTTAAAACCACATTCATGGATTCTTTACTCACTGTCTCGGATATAATTTGCATTCCGTCACTCTGTGTGATAAGGACACACTTTTTTTTACTCAGTGAGCAAACATAAAAATAAACAACTTGTCATATTTTCCATTTATATCAACACTGAATGACTCAGTTTGTGGATACTTTGACAATGTCCAACTGGATGATTTCCAATTATCAGGGAAAGCAAATACCGAACCTATCCTGATAAGTTCAAGTCATATGCAACCATGTGAAGGAGACAGACTGGATTTTGTGAGGACTTTCACCACATAGCAAGCCCCCTGCTATTAAGTTTGGAAAGGAGCCAATGTGTGTGTAGAGCAAGTAAGTCTCTAGTGAATCCGCTGAGTGAATGTGTGTGCTGATGACGTATGCTGGTACATATTTTATTCCGACTCGTTCCTTTTTCTCACTGATGTTGTGGAAATGTCTTCAATATCTAGTATTAATAACCTGAAAAGAACAGTCATCACTATGCATTAGATGGCATTTCTGTCTTTGATATACTGTTTAAAAGACTTCTGCTTTCTTCTCGCACCACATCCTCTACCTATGCACCACTGCAGAATATTTCCAGCTGAGAACTCATCTTTGTGTAAAATCTCCTGCTTTTTAGAGCATGTTTGGAAGAGGCACAGTGGATGTGGCTTAGCCATTTAGTTATGTGAAAGAACCAGTTAAAAAGGCTAAATGTAAAGGAAATGTAACCATACAGACAAATAAAGGAAAAACCATGTGGAGAGGACAGGAAAATAAAACTTGTCAATGCAAAAAGGAACCAAAAAAAGGTTTATCCTCTTTTCCACATGTGGTTAGTGTTGATACTGTAATTTTAGCAGCTTCATATGTGCAAAATGGATTTCTTGCCTCTGCAAGTTTCCTTGTTGGCAGGAAAAAATTGCTGCAGGATGTTGCCTCTGAGCTCCACCATGCAAACAGGCACATACAAAACACAACAATGTCCCTAAATGGAATGAAGTGCAATGAATAAATAAAGATTTCAGATTCTGTAGGAAAAAGAGGCATAAAACGTTTCACCTTTGGTGCACTTCTTTTCCTTATAAAACACCACACTGCCGTGTGATAAAGACATAATAACCAATCAATACTGTTTTGGACTACGATATCATGAGGGTGAGGAATGTCTGAGCTACAGTGCCAAATATTGATGGTCACTTCAGTGTGTCAGTATTGCCTGTTAAGAGCTCCATTAAGGTTGTTAACCTTTATATGCAGTTGCCAATATGTGTGAACACTTGAAATGTTCTACAAACACAGAGACATATTCTGTGTGGAGGCAAATAATTCTTGTGAAGAATGATGCTCAGAGTGTACAAATATTTACTGAAACGCTTGCTGTGCTTGAAGCCACTGAAGCTGAAGAGCAAATATTTCAAGCTGCAAAATGTTCCAGGAGAAGCACGATGCATTTACAGACCAATAGATGATGTTGGTATATTCTGTCTCGTGTTGTTTTTCTTTAAGTGTCTCTGCAAGTTTTGCATCATCATCATCATCAGCTGCTCAGTAACAATCCTGGTCAGTTCCAGTCTACAATGTTGCAGAGGTGTATCTTTGCAGCCCCGGGCTTTACAGAGTGCATGTTCTGCCTCTGATATGCGAGTGGCGGCAGGGGATCTGCATGCAGTGAAGCTTCAGCTTTCAGCCTTATTTACAGAGCTCCAAGTTGAGATGGGGGAGGAGATGGTGGAGTTAGTGAGATGAGAAGGAAGAATGATAAATGGCACTACAGAACTAACAAGTACAAGGATAATTGAATAGATTACTGGAACCAGTCACACTTGTTAAAATCTTTTCAAGAAATTACTTTATTACCCGTCGCCTTGGAAAGAATTAAGTTCTTAGCCATGAATTCATCATGTACTATGTAGTACAGTGCAGCTTCAATGATGAGGGTTATTACATGCCAGATGCTATCATTATTATTATTATTATTATTATTATTTATTTATTATTTTTTTCAAGGATAATTTTATTGAGGGAATTTATGTAATTTATAATGGTAGATTCTGTCAGTGTACCTAAATAGATCGTTATCGCTCAGTCTTTCTCATGAGTATAAACCTATATATCTATGTAGATAATATAAGACCAACATTTATACAGTAAATATCCATTTCCAGTACACTCTGAGATTCGGGAGATGACAAGAGCCTGGAAACCCCACTGAACTGTGCAGTGTGTGTAAATAAGCTGTGCATGCACAGCAGGAAGCAGAAACGCCTGTTCTCCTTGTAACAGATGTTAAAAGGAGGAAAGTTGTTGTTTGTGCATGCTGATTGGAGCTTTTTCCCTCCCTGCATCTCCATCTGTACAAGATGGACTTTACGCAGAGGATGACAAAAACACAAACGGGGAAGCCAACCATTAATATTTGAAACTACAGAACTGGCATTGAGAAAAAAAAAAAAAAAAAAGTCAATGTATGTGTGTGACTGCGTTTAGTTTATGGGACAGGTGAGTCAGGAGAAGTGTGTGTGAATGCATAGAGACATGAATAAGTAAAGTGGGTCAAAAAAAAACAAAAAAACGGGGAATGAAGCTAAGGGAGAAAATGGACCCGTGCTCAGATAAATAAGTAATCAGTGTGGATATACTTAAGACAAACAGCGACGCAGAGACGTCATGATGCTCTCAGCAAAACTGCTTAATAATTAATGTATCAGAGATGTGATTGATTATACAGCACAGTTTCTCTAAGTTTTTAGCAGCTTTTTGTGGGGGTTGACATATTGTTAATACGCTGCTTTCATATTTATTGCCAATTAAATCCTTAAATTCCTATTTATGTCGCATTGTTAATTAGGAATATAAAAACATGCATTGTGTTGCTAATCTGTCTGCTGTGAGTGAAAACAGTGAAGGTGGAAAAGTTATCTTGGTTTTTGTTTGGCTGTTCATGCTTCAGATGAAACCAGTACTCCTCTTTTCACTGCAAGTAAACCAAATATCTGAAGTTCTGTGTACAAAGATCTTATAGTGAACAGTGTGTGGATGAGATAACCAGTACAAAACATGGGAATGAAATGGTAAAAGTAACTGGAATTGTCTCAATTATCTATTAACACATTTTTCTCATCTGTTTTTCCCCCCCGATGCATCATGGGACCTGCTGATCCATCTCAGCTCTCTCAGGTGCGTGAAAACACTCATTTCCTGAAATGATCAAAAAACAAAACAGAGAAAGGAACCTTTTTCATTTTAGTCTTATCTGGGTAAGGACAACGTTCACCTTCTTAATGTTTCATGGCCTATCAAGCTCAATAATTTATCGGTACTGTGATCATAGCTGAGTTCAGAGCATATGTAGCTTCAGCTTCCAAACACAGCTGCACCAAGGGGGGTGCTTTGAGGATGCAACAATGCAGAATGTTAACTGTACTTGTATATTTATTAAAGACGTACATAATACGGAAAAATATTGCTAAATTTATTTATTTTCTGAAATGGAATGAATTGATCTGCTACATCTCCTGAGAGGAGTAAAAGTATTGATAGGCTCCTTAGAATTGGTACATTTTTCTCCAACTAGTTGGTTAAAAATTTACTGGTTTGCTGCATGATGTTGCTCTTATGTTTCCACAAGAGTCTGATAGGAAGAACATATGTCATTTATATTATACAAAGCTATCTGCTGGCTTTTTGACCGGATATGAGTAATTATAGTTCTGATTTTTTTTCTCACCTTTTGGTTTACATTCCTGTGGACAACGAGCTCATCGCCATGAGTCGGCTGTGCGTTTTAATTCTTCACCTGTCCGTAAGGAGAGAGTGAGAGCTGCTGAGCCATAGATAATAAACTGTTATCCACAAGGGGTTAAAGTCGGGCTTGCTCAAATTAATAATAAAAGCTCTTTCTACAGTAAGTGTCGGGTTGTAACCTTCAGTGAGCAGCTTGGTTGTTGACAAGTTCAAGTGGAGTGTTTTATTTCTCCAGGAAGAGGAAAAGCAAAGGGTGCAGAAATGTGCATGAGCTGCAGTCATTTATGTGCACTTTTTATTTAAAAGCAAAAGCAGGGCTGGAATGAAAATATCGAAGCAGACTGGTTAGAACAAGCTGGAGCTGAGCCATCTGTGTCATGTTGTATCTAAAAGTCTCTTGGTGTGGAAGATGAATTCTCTGATATGCCGTTCAGTTTATCAAAGCCTTACATGACACAGAAGGTCACTCCTTAGGAAAAAAAAGCTAAGAAAAACTGCTGAGCATTCGCTGCAGTTGTTGTCTACTATAGTTCATTTAAAGCTTGACTTGAAACTCTCCCCTAAAAAACCTTGATTGTGAGTCAGGGATCCGTCTACAGATCAAATTATTCAGTTAACTCTGTTTGAATAAAACATATCAGTTATCTGAGTGATCACAAAGACACCTTAACAAATATGTCAAATTTATTATTATTATTATTATTATTATTATTATTATTATTATTATTATTCATCTTTCTTTAAAAAAAAACAACAACAAAAAAGAACATTGTGGTTACATTTATTTGTCTAAATATGTTTTATCATTGATGTATCCTCAAGATAGTTTTTTCCAAGACTTTCTGTCATGGTTATTTCTTGAAACACTGATAACAACTTGACAAAGATAAAGAATGATTAATTAGCAATAAATTGCTACACAGCAGGAAGGTTAAGAATTAAACTGAATCATACTGCAGATAATAAAGGATTTCCTGAACACAAGCAGCATTTCCAGCAGAGGGACTTTTTCTCTTGGAGCTGGTTTGCATCCAGATTGCAGTGTAGCTGCTTGCAACCTAGATTCAGCCAGGTTGCATCACCTACCTTCTTTCTCTCCTTGATTGCAGTATTCATGATAACAAAGAAGACCCTTTAATAGATAGTTGTCAGAATTAGTTTGGCTTTCAAAATTTTAATGATCGCCATGTATTCATCAAGCATTAATATACAGGCGTATTCTTTTGCTGGTTAACTTGTCTTCATGTCTGTGTTTATGCATCTGTTCACAGTCCAGCATTTGATTTGATTTGCTGCTTCCAGCTCAAGATCTAAGAGGAAGAGCAAATAATACAATGCAGGATGTTTAGTCCGGTTAAAGGGCTTGTTTTTTTAACCAAACCTGATAACATTTACACTTCAATAAAGCATCTTTCATCAAAACAATGTCTGGCTGTAGATTTGCCCAGTCAACTTCCATAAAATTGACAGTTAGATGGCATTACAGAGTTAGTTATTGGTTTGTTATGGCTATGATTTGTTCACTGTGAAAAAACAAAACAATATAGCATTTCATACATCTACTTAACCTTCATCACACTGCATAAAAAATATTTTCCTTAAACTGCATTCTTTTTCACAGACAGAAAAAAAAAAATCATGCCCACCTATATCAAAAGCACATATCTTTCTTGTTTATTGTAATAAAGAACAATATAAGTTCACAGTGTCTTTTTCATTGTCTTTTGCATATATTTCGTTTAAAAAAAAAACAAACTCACACAAACAAAAATTTATTTGCAGTTTTTCTTTGGAACTTTTCACTGGTGAAGATCAGGGGTGCATTCTACCTTGAAATTCAAAGTGAGCAACACGACTCGATCGTCCTGCTCTGTCCCCCTTTGCATCTTTTACTTGGTCCGCATACCGATTAGTCTCAGGGACGAACAGAGCGATGATCTCTCTGTGGAAGAATAGCTCAAACAGTTCAGACACATCATTGTCTTCTAAATGAGGCCCTGCAAGTTCACGAACAGTGAACTGTCTTACTGTCTTCTTTCAGCACATTCATGCAAGATTCCTGCAAGATGTGTAGTATATACTGTTTTTCATCAGACATCTACAATCCAGTCTGAAAGCAGCAAGTGCATGATTTTTTATGCACTCACTAACACCAGATGACCCCCTGGAATGAGATTCTGCACATCAGTCACTTCCTGTTGAGTCCACTTAGATCTGTTAGGCTGTGTGAAGACAAAACAGCTGTGCTGCACACATGGCTGCTCACTATGCCCCAAGCTCGTTTACAGGAGCCCAGATGGGACACATCAAGCACTTACAGGTTGAGGTCTGTCCGGTGTTGCTGCTGTGTCGTGTCTGGTGTGTTCTCTAATGATGTGCATGGGCATGGAGATAATAATGAACTGGTCCGCAGGAGATTAAAAAAAAAACAAACAAACCAAAAATACCAGGAAAGATTCAATTACTTTATAATTTTATACATAATCCCGCGTCAGTACTTGTTGTATGTGAATATGCTGGAAGGTTGCAGCTAATCAGTCCAGATACAATATATAGTTTTACCCTGTCAATATATTCTTGTGTCAGAGGACACATTTTATCTGATACAAAACCAGAACCTCTTTTCTCAGGGATTATCCCAAACACCAGCAAGAAACATTCTTTTTGTTTAGCCATTTTGTCACATGCACAAATGCTGCTGGTGCATTTATCCTTTTCTTTTCAGAGTTTTACTAGAAGCACTTGTACTGAATGAAATTTGTGTTATATTACAGACCTGTCGCTGGTTTTTAACTCTACAATGGAGATCATGTTATAAGAAAATCTGTATTTCCATCCCTTGCTGTGCTGCAGGAGCTGTCCGAGGAGCGTCATTCTCCACCGCTGCTGACAGTCAATGGGCCCGGGGAGGAAAAGCTGTTTCGCAGTAAGAGCACTGAAGTGGCACTGACGGCTGAGAAGGAAAGGGTCAAGAAGATGCTGTCTGAAGGGTAATGATAGATTTTATTTGTCTCCTTTGCAGACACAGTAAAACAAGGAGTGAAGAAAACACTTAGATTATCTGTTAAGCAAACAAAATCCCCTCATTTCCAACTTCTAAAACGCTAATATGTCATTATAAACTTACCACAAACTAAGTAAATTTGCGTTTTGTTAATTTTTTCTCGCAAATAGTAATACCAGCAGTGGTTGTAAGACACGTTTTTAAACAGCTGGATTAGTCACCATTATAACGAGGTGTGACCTGTAAGGATTGTGCACACAACTAATGGTTTGAGTAGTAGGCTACTCTCAAAACCCAAAGGCCAACATCCCCCGTATTATCTTGTTGACATTCACTTTAGTGTTTTAGCCTCAGGTGTTGCAAAGTGTGTGCTGGTCACAGAGATATGACCTAATGGGCACCAAATTAATAAACACATGAGTTTCTGGAGCCTATGGCGATCCTATAACTCCACAATGTGGGACCTAACTGCATCCTCCAAGATGACAAAATTCCTCCAAAGAGCCAGGATCCTCACAGAGCCCCTCCAGAACAGAATGGAGAGGGTGGAACAGGCTGCTCTGTGTTTAGACCTTAACCCATATGAGCACTTGAGCATCAGCATGGTTGTGTTGAATGCGTTACAGTGCTTCACAAACACACTGGATGACCTGCAGCAACTGCAGGTTGTGCAATTAAGAATTAAGAAAGTGAAAAAACAGACAGTATGGGTTACTTTTCTTTAGGAAACATCCATTTGGGCAAGAGTATACACAAAAGTATGGACCAACAGGAGAGCATAGCGGGGATTTTACACATTGTTAGAGGGCTCTACCCACATCTGCACGTGTTATGCATTACAGAGAAGCACAATCTTTACAAGTTATACCTCACTGAAAAGTTGACTTGTCAGGTTTTCCAACTATAATACAACAGAAAGCAAATTATCAACCAAACATAAATTTTCCCACTTTTTGTGTTATGTTTATTAGGTTGTGGGAAATCAAATAGAAAAAATCGAATATCTGGATTTTTCTCTTCACAATTTTAAAATCAATTTCTTTTGTTAAAAAATCTTTTTTTCGAATAAATACAAATAATCCATTATATATATATTTTTTTTTTTGCAATTTTTCAATTCAATTCAATTCAGTGATACTTTATTCATCCTCAAGGGGAAATTCAAAGTTCAAGATAGCTCGTCCAAGATTTGACAAACAGACAGTGAACATTAATGACAAAGATAAACAGTTAGCCGGTTTTACTGGCGCCGCCTTACAACAGATAAGAACAGAGGTACATTAGGATGTATAGATTTATTTATCTTTTTACCATTTCTGAATGATGGTCTGGCAACTGTTGGTTTTTTTTTTTTTTCTAATTGAAATTAGGAAAAATGACGAGCAAAAAAAGTTTTGTACTTTTTTTTGTTGTTTGTTTTTTAGTCTACAAAAATCAGCAATATCAAAGAATCGTGAGAATTGCAATTTAAATGGAATCAGCTCCCAAAAAATCTGAATCGAATTGAATCGGGACAAAAGCATATTGTGACAACCGTAATATTTATGTCCAAATAAAGATTCATTCTGCATTTGCAAGATCACCACTTATATATCCCAGTTTTAAATGAACTAAAACCTTAATAAACCCCTTCCCAAAGTTCCTGTTCATGGAAAAGACATATGTCATCATCGCACAGAATAACTTTATCTTTTTTAGTGCATGTTCATACAGACAGCAAAGTGCTGTGTCTAAGTCATCCGGTTGGAACATATAGACCCTGTTATTTCAAGCTCTGTGATTAGAGCAGGCTCAGGTTTATTTTTCATGATAGCAAGTTATTGTAAATATTTCATAACTACATTTATTGAACTGTAATTTACATTTGCAGACAACCAAAACAAAAATAATAACTTCAAACCATAACCCATAACATGATGCACAGTAAAATGAAACTACAGTGAGAGAAGCCAACGTGCTCACATGAATGGAAATATCTCTGAGAGTTTTGAAGGTTACTACTCATGTCTCCACCTCCCAGACTGGGAGGTGGAGACTGCCCATTTAGACATACTGGGAGTCCCAGTATGTCTAATTGGGCAGATTTTAAATTATGATGTTATCTGCAGATGTTTATGCTCAACTTGAGATGGAAAGAGAATATCAATTTTAAGGCATTACCCTATGAAGCGATGAAATCATGGAGAGACACCTGCTAATTTAATCTAAACCTCAGTGCTTTTTTGACAGCTGCTCCAGTCAGGCATGCAAACATTAAGAGCAGAAAAGTCTTCTTATGGTGAACAACACATTAAATTCAACCCAACATACTAACTTTTCAAGATCTTTTAGTTCGAGAGTAAACCAGAAAAGGATTTTTCAGCACATGGCAAAGATTTTGTAGAGACTGCAATGAATATTTAGACTGCAAACAACGCCTGCTGTCATCTGTACATTATGCCCACAATGCAACTCAAGAATTCCAAGATTTTTCTTTTGTTTTTATAAGTGCTACATATTACCAACAACAAAAAAAAATTATAAAAGAAAAACTAAAAACCCTTTCACATTCATATTTCTGTTTCCCTGCACCAGCTGTCATGCCCCCCTGCTCCCCCTACTGGCCTCACCATGACAGTGCAAGGATGTTGGACTTGATCAAACTCAGACAAGCAGGGGTCTCAAACTCCAGGCTGCTTTCAAGCATGTTTTCATAGTTTCCATGCTCCAGCATATCTGACTGAAATGAGTGGGTCATTGCAAAGAAGTTGACAAGAAGCCATTTGATTTTATCAGGTGTGTTGGACCTGGGAAACAACAGAAACCTGCCGGATAGCAGTACCCCAAAACTGGAGTATGAGATTTAGAGGCATGCCTGGGAATGTCTGCTTTTGGAGCCCATTTTCTTTCTATTTAAACTCTTCCTTCTCTCATGACTGCTTACCTTTCTCAATTTTATTGTCCAGACTTATCTTCAGATAATTGTCATAAATAAAAATCCTGTTGTGTCTTCACTCGCTAAATAAACTCATTCTAAATGCTAAATAAATAGTAAGAACAGTTACATATTGGATCAGATTGCTTCTTACTCTCTTTGGCGGTGGGGTTTTGGTCTTAGAAAAGCAATAGTTGTTGATCATCAGTCTGGGAAGGGTTATTAGGGTAATTTCTAGGTAATTTAAAGCTGATTATTATTTACTAAGGTTAATTATTTACAAGTGGAAAATATTCAAGACAGCTGCTAATCTTCCCAGGAGTGGATGTCCTAGAAAGTCTGCATGGTCCGGTTGTGCATTGCTCAGCTACATTGTAGACTCTTCAGGCTTAAATAAGGATGTTACATTGTTAATGCTACATAACTGTGTGAATTAAATAAATATAATACTGGTTTGAAAGGGTTGCCAAGACAAAGCACTAAAATTAACTTGACTAAATACAGATGGCTTAGACGTCTGCAACAGTGTCCTTTGGACAGATGGGACCAAACTGGAGAGCTTGGATATTAATGTGCAGAACCACATTTGCTGAAGATCACACACTGCATAGCAGCACAAACACTTTATACGAGCCCTTTAGCACAGTGCTGGAGGATTGATGGGTCAGGCTGGTTTTGCAGCCACAGGACCTGGACATCTTGCAGTGACTGAGTTCACCACAAACTCATCTGTGGTATCAGACGTGATACCAACTGTCTGAAAGCTTGGCCAAAATTGTTACATGCAAACAGAACATAGGAATTATTCCCAGCGCAGGAGCAAATCAACGTCAGAATGGATAAAAAATAAAACAATCAAGGTGTTGCAGTGGCTCAGTCAAAATCCAGACACTAAGCTGATCAAAATCTTGTGGCAAAAGACAGCTGTGAATAAATAAATGCCTGCAAACTTCTATTGTCAGAAGTACGAGCTTCACTCAGGAAGTTAAACACAGAACTTTTTTTTTTTTTTTTTTTTTTTTTTTTTTTTAGTGCTGCATGCCCCAAATCCCCTGCAGTTACAACTGAGCATTAACTCTGGTGTAGTTAACCAACATGTAGTTAACCAACATGCAAAAAGAATACCGCTGAAGCTGTAACACAGAGATGCATTACTGAAGAGGTAGGATCAAACTACGGTAGGCTGTGATCCAGTCTAGTCATAAAGGCTCCATCAGATCATATTTTCACTTTGTCTTTGGATTAAATTCACCCCACTAACTGAATCACTTGTGTGCTCAGTCAAAAGATTACTCAGTCAAGAGTAATCACTTTTATATATACGACCCAAAAGTACAGTTTTACCTGTAAGGTCCTTAAAATCTGTTCAGCATAAAAAAATCTGTTCAGCATAAAACAGTCCATATGCTTTGGAAAGAAACAGACATACAACTCCAAAGAGGCTAGCATGGAACAGATGCGTAACATGGGCGTAATCTCCATAAAATGGCAGAATGGTGTTAAAAGAATAATGAATGATGAAAGCATTACAATAATTGCAAATATCAGCACTAAACACACATACACAATGTTTGGAGCGTGAGTTTAACTGGAGTCAGTAATGACACTATCAGTGTGGAAGATTTTGCTTTGGTTTTTTTGGACCATATTACAGACTCGTTTGGCTGCAATGAAGTAGGATTTACTTTCCCATCATAAGAAATAAATCAGTGGACTAGAAAAGCAACAGTCAACCGAACTGAAAGCATCTAACCACAGAATGACGAGTGCTGTGCCTGGGAACCACAAGCATACTACCCTGTTTCTGCAGTACTTTGTGTGTTTATAAAAAACAGAACACAGGAGATCTAATATTGTTAGATAACATTACCTAATATAATGATAATATAATGCCTTATGTTCCATGTTAAATCTTTGTGTGTCCCTAACTAAAGACCATTAGGGTATTAATGCCGCTCAGTGAAGAGGTACAGTCTTCATCATGGTGGTCTTTGTAGACCACTGTACGTTCCACATGACAGCAGGAAACAGAAGTCATAACCTGATTTACAGCCTGTTATTCCAGTGGTTTTATTTATGATTTTTATAAACCCACACAGGCCTTTCTGTCCTGTTGCTATGGTGAGCGGTTTTATGGTTGCCAAGCTTAGTATAGTCCCATGGCAAACACTACTTCCTAAACTCCATCTTCCAGCTGAAAGCTCTGTGCTTTATTAAATATCCCCCCTGAATCCTGACCTTTACCGGCACACAGCACATCTTTCCCACATCTTAATAAAGGAGAACACATTACCTGTCTTGTTGGATTTTGTATGTGGCCCAGTTGTGTAACTTTCCACAGTTGAAGGTGAATACTGCTCTGCTCTGGTGCATCTTGTCGACCAGATAAAGTCAACAAGAAAACATCTGCTCTGACTCATGTTGAATGCCGTTTTCCCTAATATTAAAGTAAACCTACTGAATTACTGTAATATTGCAGCAGAATATGATCAATCTGGAACATGGAAGGCTCACAACAGAGCAAGGCATGAACAATGAAATATATTTAAATAAAAATTAAAAGAATATAAAATGATGTATTTCAAAGTTTGAAACTAATCTAAAGTATGAAACCATCCAGATTTACGACTCATTAAACTCATTAAATGTCCATCAAGCTGCTTGTGCAGCATAATAGAAATGTTTCACTTCATTACCTAATTATCAGCTTCTTCTGTCGCACCAGCAACGTATCTTACTGACAGGAATTAATTTAAATTGTGTGGAACAATAATTAATTGTTGAAATAAATGTTGAATAAATGTTTAACGGTAACTCTCAGCTCATTGCAGGTTTTGGTGATTTGTGGCACATTTGTTGGGGTAAACATAGAGATAATTGTCTTTGGAGCAGGTTGAAACAGAAAGAAAAAGATTAGAAATATAAATGCAAACTTTCATTTCACACTTTTTTTTCCCTGTAACTTCTCCTCAGGTCCATGTGTGACATAAACTTGGAAGCTGAACTATTTACTCTGCAGGACAGCAATGCCAAGTTAGTCGCAGCACTGCAGGAAGCCAACAGCAGCGTGGAGCAGTGGAAAAAACAGCTGGCTGAATATCAGGAGGAGACCGATCGCCTCCGAGAGCAGGTGAGCACATGCAGAGGGTGCAGAGAACAAGCAGTACAGCAGCCCTGCAGTAGCATCTGGTACATGGTTAAACTGATCTTTTTTGCTCAATGCTTGAGGCGTGATTAGTGAAATACTTTGTATGTTTGCAAGAAATAGCTGAGCAACTGTACCAGCGCTCACCATTTCCATGTGTCAAAGGGGAAAAAGAGGTTGTTTATAGATGTTTGTTTCTAATCAATTTTGATTGTTGCCTGATATGGGAGAGGATGGTGCTGCATTTGTGTTGTTGCTATGGTTACTTGTTTATTTGCATGTCTGTAATCTGATGGAGGAGTTCTGGTATGGTTAATAAAACGAGACCGTTGCATGATTTTTTTATTTTTTTTAAAAATTTTTTTATGTTAATAGCTTAAGATAAATACAAAACGTAATTTTTTTTCTTCAAGATAAACTAAGTAGATATATATCAAAAATATAATATATAAACCAAATAATTGGTGTGGCTGAATTATCTCTTGAATAATTTGCCTGAAGTTTTTTTTTTTTTTTTTACACATAAGGGAGATTGAGACAGTGAAAAACGCTTGAAGGACTTCAAACAGCTCTTTTACAAACTCTGGCTGTTTCTGCTATCTTCTTTCTTTTTATCTAATCCCAGATGGCCTCTAAGGCCCAAGAGTTTGACTTCCTGTTGTTCTGTAATCTAGTGCTTTATGAGTGACTAAATGTTATAAGCTGCTTCAGAGTGAAACATTAGAAAATCTTTCCATCGTACAGTTTTATTTACCATTAAGTTAATCAGACTCTTTTAGTTTCTCTTGTTGCAGAGGTCCAACAGTTATCGCGTTAAGTTTCAAAGCATCATAATAATCAGGAAATGGTGAGAAAAGCAGCATACTCTACTCACAGCAATCTTCCGACTAATCGGTATAATATTGCATTCATGTGACTTCCAATGATAGACAGAGCTAATTATGTGATGCAACTTTAACATCCCAAGTAAGTGACTTTTAGAAACTTGGATGTAATAATTTATATAAAATCAGATAATCAGTAACATGCATTAATAAGCCTGAATGCACTGAGTTTTATGCCAGTGTTCTGCATACTGCATACAACATACCACAATGTAAACATAAATTAAGCTTCAATTTGAATAAAGTTTTAAATTGTGTAGATGACAAAATCCAGTAAAGAAATAAACCTTTACTGACATAGTGACAGAAAATCTGCATCTACACACATCTCCTTGGTCTTCCTGTTCTATATGACCTCCTAGACATTAAGTGGATGTGATGCTGATTGCTTGTTCGGCCCATACATGCAGTATGCAAGCAGCACACTGAATTCCCCCTGCAGCCTGCTTCAAAATGCAGATTCATTTTTCATCCTGCCCCCCTCCTCCTGTTGACAGGCTCCCATGATAATTGCAGGACCAGAATGCAGACATTTCATCTTTGATATAGAGAGAGGAAATGATGCCCCTGGTCAAGCTTAACAAAGCTTCTTTAATGGGTTGGAATTACGTGCTGCTGCCCTCCATAGTCTGAAGTGAAAACATTGCTGTTAGTAATGGAAAACTGACCCTTTTAATCAATCTGTAGTTTCATCAGTTTCATCCATCTCAACAAGTCCAGGTGAAGGTTACTTCCCCAAATACACACACGCACACACTCCTGTAGAACCACACACACACACAGAGCTGCAGCAAAGTCACCCAGGTGGCTGGAAGTAGAGCAGGCCTCCAGGGTTTGGCAGTGGGATATCTTATGGGGTGGGGGGTAGGAGTTTCTTTTTTTTTCTTTTTTTTTTTCCAATTTTGTGGGACAGGACACCCTATACTGTCCACCTCCTCCCCCTGCTGTCCCAGTTAGAGGAAGAAGATAAATCACCGGAGGAGCAGAAGGAGAGAGGCTGGCTGGATTTTTCTCCCTCGTCACACTCTCAGCTCCTGCCATGTTTGTGTTCATCCACTGCAGAAAGGCTCTGGCTCCATTTTCTGGGTTTCTGGGTTGAGTCTGACCTCTGTTTGGGTTTAATAAGAATTGACACTACGGAGCGAGGTGTTACATTGCTTTTAAATGAGAGACATTTTAACATTTAGATGTACTTGTGTTTTGTGTTGTTCTTCCCTTTGCTCAACGAACTTAGGAAAATATCAAAGTATTTCTTAATAGTGTTTCTTTAAAAATAAAATAGCAATACAAAGGTAGCATAAAATAGACACAACAATACAGGCGTATCTGTTTAATCAAATTTAATGCACAACTCATCAAAATTGTATCAATTTAATTTACAGGAGAGTTTAAAGTAGCTATAAGCAGAGGTTAATATGTATTAGTATATTTATACAGCATTTATGATTATGATTTAAAACATGTCTTCCTTCCAAACTTCCTTTTGCCAAATACATTTAATCCCATCATTCTCTATACATATTCATACTTCTTATCTGACCAATAGATTTGCTCTGAATATGACTAGAACTTTTTTTTTTTTTTTTTTTTTTTTTACAGATTTTCATGCTGAATTTGATCTTTTCATAAATCTAAAGACATTTTATTTTGCTTAGGTTCATAAATAACATATCTGTGACACTGTCTCCCCATTATTTCTAACTTTTTTTTTCCATTATTTAGTTTTATGAGAACAATCTAAGTTTACAATGTGACCTGTAAGATTGAAAAAGTTTCAAGGCTTTCTGTGTTTTTTCTGCACCATCATTCTGTATAAACACTACTTGGTTTTCAGTGTCCTATAAGGCTGTAAAGATTAAATTGTTCCTTGCAACAGTAATTTAGAGAGATGTCTCAGTTCTCCCAGGCTTTGTCTCTTCATGAATATTTGTGTGAGGTTCAGAGATGTAGCCCATGCCTCTGGGGGCCGTGGCTGTCACAAACACACACATTGAGTGGATAATACAAAGAGGCTAAAGCCACTGGGACTGTGTGGACAATTCCCCTTTTCAACTTGCTTTGGTTTTTCTCCGGCTCGCTTTGGACGCTGTGCAACATAGCATAGCGAGGAATCCATAAACTGCCACTTTGAAATTGTCTGTGAAAATGCATAGGGCAACTTGAAAAGAGAGAAAAGAAAATTGTGACCATGCTGGCAGGAAAGCCTCTCCATCCTCTCACACACATTTACATTTTACACAATAGCTGATGCAGTCATTCAGGGTGAACTGAAATGTGAGAAATTGGCAGTAACAAAGGCTGTAATGGTTCCTTCCACAGCAACATTGCAATAAATCAGAAGTAAAAAGGTCAGCGAAAGTCTCTTTTTTAATATTGATTTGAATTGCTCATCCATCATGATGTCAGCTTGAGGACAGCAGTCTTTCTTTGTATTTATGGCTTATTTAGCTAATTGAAATGATTGAAAATAGTACACTTAGATTATCTGTTTAATCGCAAATGGATTAAGCAGGTTAATTGCTTTAAGTAATAAAAACCCTTTCACACCTCACAGCAGATTATTTCTCAGGTATATGAGGAATTTTATATATCTGAGCTACTTTTAATTCAAGACATAAGGTTTAATGTCGTGTTTTGTGTGCACCATCCGACCTTCTGACTCGCACATATTCAATTTGATTTAATGCAGTACAGGTTCTTTGATTTGGTGGCACAAAACCATGATTAAAAACTGCAAATCAAAGGTTGTGGAGCCAGGGTTAGGTTTACAGAGCCATGTGCTGCAGTGAGAGCCTTATCAGCTTTAAAGTTGAAGTGTCTCCTTATCAAATGCTGCAGCTTTAACTTGTTGAAACACTTGGGAACCAATTAATTAAATGTTTTAAGCAGATTATTGCAACTGGGTGAAAAACGGTATATACTGCTTTCATTTGAGGTAAGTAAAACCTAAAGGGAACTAAACCGTGTATGTGTGTGCGTGTGTGTGTGCGTGTGTGTGTGTGTGTGTGTGTGTGTGCGTGTGTGTGTGTGTGTGTGTGTGTGTGTGTGGTTTGCTCTTACTGTAGAACTGCAGAGTCTTGAAATATGTCTGAATAGATGCATCGTGATCCAATATCATATTCAGACCCCACATTCTGAACAGTTTGCCCTTGTTTTGTCAAGCTTGTCGCTCAAAATCTGCAACTTTTCCATTAATGTGTTAAACTCAGGGAAGTGGGTCAGATTGGGAATTTTTCTCAATCAATTTTCCTCAAAAGCTTTTTGCCAGGTCACATCCCTCAATTATGCCTCCAAGGCAGGAGGTGTCATTTCTGTACCCGTTGGCAATAAAAGTCTTTTTCCACAGAAGCTTACAGTCAGTGTGTGTGTGTGTGTGTGTGTGTGTGTGTGTGTGTGTGTGTGTGTGTGTGTGTGTGTGTGTGTGTGTGTGTGTGTGTGTGTGTGGTGGAGTGCATCAACAGGAGAGACAAGATCAGAGACGGGGTGAATGAAAGAGATGTCAATGATTCATTTGCAGACTGCACAGCAGAGTGATGCCTGATGGATGTTTCTGAAAGAGCCCTGACTAAATGGACTTTTATCAGTTGTTAAAATCACTTCATTAATTGTGTGTGTGTTAGTGTGTGTGTGTATGAATGGATGTGTGGGTAGATCACCCTGTCTTGGTTTCCTTGATAATCCTAAATGGCCATCTAATGCGTATGTTTGTACCTGACTGTAGTATTGCATTTGAATTCATGTTAAAGCCTTTTTCTTATAATTTTGCACATTTTGCTTCAGTTAAAAGGTTCTTTGTTGCTCCTGTTTCACTAGATATGAGGTTTATAAAGAATCCAGCTAAGCTAACCCACTAAACTCCAGCATTGTTCTCTTCATGAAAAAGATTTGCTGTGTTTTTTACTCGTTACCTATCAGACAAATCATTTCTTATTTCTCTTTTTGCTGCTTAATGCAAAAACTACAAATCATTTTGCCGTGAGACCCGGGACCAGATGCATAAAGGATGCAGTAACAAAAAAGACCTGTACATCTTTTCATGCACACAGACTAGTATTCATAAAAGAAAAATGTGGTGAGACTGTTCACCTCATGCTCTGTGGACCATTTATACACATGCTCTTGAAAACAGCGGACTTTATATGGTGACGTGGACACAAGTAGAAAACTATGTTGAATGAATGGATTTTTTTTTATTGGATTTTTCTCTTTTCCATAAATGACTGGAGCCATGCATTGTCATGCATAATAACAGTAAAAGACCTTGTTAATGTGATATTGAAAGGGAAAAGATTCGTCTATTTCAGATAAGTGATTTTCTGATCTAAGATTGGTTTCCTCACCTCGGGGTTCCTGTTTAAGACAAAACAGTCAACATACCATGATCCATCTGTTTCTGGGTTTTCTTCCTTGTCATTTAAACACAAGGCTGTCTCCTGTACAAGCTCTGTGCTCATTGTGTACAAATACAGCAGAATTTACCCCTTGCTCTAATATGATCTTTGTACGTGCTGAAGCATATCTTTGCCTGTTTGTAATCTGACCTCTTATTTTTCCCCTCTGCAACGTCCCTTCTGTTTCATTTTAGTTCACTGCGTCTGAAACCGTTTCCTTTTCAGTAGTTTTTATTTGACCGTGATTATGTCCACAAATAAAACACACTTCATTATTTCATGTTTGTGGGGATCTTGGTCTCACATTCAGTTATGATTACTCTTCTTTACTGTTGCTTTAACCATTGTGTCTCTTAGTTTTGGGGACTAATAAGACAAATCTGCATCTGATAATAAAAACATGAGCGATTGGCTGGTTTGTGCACATGCGGAAAGTTTAACTTGGCTAGAGATTTAAAAGAGGAAACTATACAAACATGTCTTATATGATTAAGGGAATGTGTATAATGCACTCTTCTGCTTTTGTTAATGAACACAGGTTTTGCATATCTGTTTTCTGGACTGATTAACTTCAGACTGAATAGTGTTTAGAGTTTCAGACAGACCCCCATGAAATTAATATTACAGAAAAATGGAAGACTTTCTGGAAACGTTTGGGGTTTTGTTGGTCTGGTCTGTTCCTGTTCATTTTGCTCCGAACATGAGTATGTACTTTGGTGCATAAACCTTTCCTGTGTGGTTCAAAATTTGGCTCCACCTTGTTTAATAAAAGGTGATCTTGGCTGATCTGAACATAAGTAGACTTCTGTTTCTTTGTTCATAACTCCATCTGCATCTCCAGATATCGAGTTACCCCTACTGATGAAACTTCCATGCTCTTTATGGGAAATAAAATCATGAAGCTTTGCTCTCCAGAGCTGTCAGGTTGACGACAAACAAGACATTAAAAATGGTTCTTTGTGAAACTGTCTCTTTTCAGCTTCACACATCTACCTAGCTTCTCCATAGTAAGACTGTGGTGTTTGATTCTGCACCATTTTCCTTTTTCTACTATCAGCCAGTAAGATCTGTCACTGTGTGCAGGCATTAAATGATAATGTGTCATGTTGCAGAACTCTGTGTAATTATACCTCTACCTTTATACCTTTCATAAACTTTGCTTTACTTTTGCTGCACCCATCTCTGTGCAGAAATTTGAGGAAAAACCTGCAAATTGTAGAAAAAAAACAAAACATCAATACATCCCCTCTATGATCTCCTCTTGTCCTGCTCCTTCATTCAAAAACCCTTAAAGATGGATTCAGTTTACTCACGCTGCATCCAATACAGGTATCTGTCAAAACACAAGAGATGCCTAACCTGTAGTGAGACAATTCTGCTCCGTATTTCAGTATCAACTCAACTCAACTCAACTTCATTTATAAAGCCCTTTAAAACAACCAGAGTTGAAACAAAGTGCTGTACATAATCGGGAAAAATAAAAACAGAACAAAACAGTTCAAATGCAAATAAATAACATAAAAACAATAGGTCATACAAGGAATATGGAATTAAAACAATAAAACAAGCTAAATAAATAGTAAGTAAAAACAAATAATAAAAATAAGGCACACTTACCGGAAGCTGTCTTACGTTGGGTTAAAAGCCAAGGAATAAAAATGGGTTTTAAGATGAGTTTTAAAAATGGACAGGGAGGAGGCTTGTCTAATGTGGAGGGGAAGCTCATTCCACAATTTTGGACCAGAAACGGAAAAAGCTCTGTCCTCCCTGAGCTTCCGTTTGGACCTCGGTACGTCCAGAAGCAGCAGGTCAGCTGACCTGAGGCACCGGGCAGGAGTGTGGGGGTGGAGGAGCTCAGAGAGGTAAGGAGGGGCCAGACCATTTAAAGATTTAAAAACAAATAAAAGAATCTTAAAATGAATCCTGTAGAGCACTGGCAGCCAGTGGAGGGAGGCCAGAATAGGTGTTATGTGCTCCCTCTTACGTACTCCAGTTAGGAGGCGTGCAGCTGCGTTTTGCACCAACTGGAGATGTGCGAGGCAGGACCCCAAAATAAAGGGCGTTACAGTAATCCAGCTAAGATGCAACAAAGACGTGGATTACTGTTTCTAAGTGCTGTTGTGCAAGAAAAGGTTTTACTTTAGCCAGCTGTCTGATGTGGGAAAAACTTGACTTTACTACAGAACTGATTTGCTGATCCAATTTAAAATCATTGTCCATCTTAAAACCCAAGTTAAATACTGTTGACTTTAAAAAACCTGCCAACGGGCCAAAATCAACAGGCAGGGGTTCATGAGCTCCACTGGGACCAAAACACCATTACTTCAGTTTTTTCTTCATTAAGATGTAGGAAGTTTAGAGCCAACCAGGCTTTGATGTCTTCCAGACATGCTAAAAGAGGACCAATGGAGAAGGTGTTTTTCTTTTGAAGAGGCATATATATCTGACTATCATCAGACATTTAAAACTCTCACCTTTCACACATTCCAAGCTCTCACTAACTACCTAATCTGTTGTCACCCGATTTTTACATAAGTACTTCCTGTGGATTTGTGTTCCAGGTGGCAGAGCTGGAGACCCAGCTGGGGCATCCTACTGCTGGTCAGCCTGGCAAAGAGGAGCTGAGACGGTCGCTAGATGAGCTGGAAGCCTTGCTGAGTGCCAAAGACCAGGCAAGACACTACGTTCTCTTCCTGCACTGCATGCTGTCTGAATCCATTTGCCACCTAATCAAAATTAGAGTAGCGAGCTCACCCAGAATACAAACATGCATAATACATATATTTCTAGCAGTCAGTTGGATGTGTTACATTTAATCTCTGTAATATATTCAAGTTACTACAAGAAAATCTTGAGGAACATAAAATAAATCAGTGATTTGTGTATACAGCCGGGGGGACAGTGCAACTGTCAGCCTGAATATTTTTCCTCTAAATCATCTTTAGGTTTTTAATTAAATCTTTTTGGTTCAGTGATCTTGTTTCTGTCTTGTCCAAAAGGTAATGACTTTGCAAAACTATCAAAAGTGCAAGTGGACATAAACAAAAAGGCATAAAAGAATCTTCTGGTTTTAAGTGAGATCTGGTTTCATCATCCAGCTGAGATTTTTTTAAATTGCTGTGTTTAGTTCTCTTAGCACTGCTTCAGTTTTTCTTTATCAGTAGTTCTCAAATCAAATCAAGTGTAGAGCTTTACAAACAAAATATCACATTAATGGCAAAGACTTCCCTCGGGATTTAAGTGCTATTTATATGACTAGTTGCCATCTCTGTGCTCAGCGATGAGACATAATGTTGCCTAAATGAAAATATTCCTTAACCCTATAAAGTCAAACATATCATACATGACACATACAGTTTCTGAGACATTTTGCGTCACTTTATGATAGAAACTTTACTCTGTTGTACTCCATATGACACTGGTCTATTGCCCCCTGGTGGGCACCAGAAAGCAGAACTTTCCACTACAATAATTTTGACCTCTTGCGGCAGGGTAATAAATGGTGAAAATACCTAAAAATAAATTACTTTTTTTTTTTTTTTCAGATTTTATTAAAGACTTCAGATTTAAAACATTGGACTTTTCTGACCAGTGGTTCAAAGGCTGAGCTTTAAAGGGTTAAAAGCATGTTGTTGGTGACCTCTAGCCTCAGGAGCACAATGCCTGTCCTGTCATTTAAACAAGCCTGGTATACATTTCCATGGATGCAGAACTTTTTCCTTTCCTCAGAACATCAAAGTTTCCCAACTGACCCATGGTGCTCTGTTAAATTTTCAATTTTAACCACATCTTGGCATTGGACTAAAACATTTCTGTTCAACGAAGGGATGAAATGTTCACATGCTAAAAACAGGGAAGGTGGCTGTGGAGAAAATAGGGAAGCAGTCGCCTAACTATTTGGAGTGTTTTCAGGAAATTCAAAGCCTACAAAGCAAGAAAACAGATGTGGGTGAGCTGGAGAAGGGAAAAGAAGAGGCAATGCAGAGACTTAAGGTAAGCAGTCAAGTTAAATCTGCAGCATGTGAGTACTTCAGATCACTTATAAAACTGCTCTTCTTTCCTGATGAATAGGCAACTATACTGATGATCAGTGAGCATTTAGATTTTTTTAAACTTTTTTATTCAACAAATGTAAGCATTTACTGCTTTTCTCGATCTTTCCCATTGAAATATTAATAGAAAATATTGATAAGAGCGTTCCACTGTTCTGTAACATTTAATAGAATGATTAAGTAACCATTATATTGGGAATACTGAGAGCAATATTGCATACATATACTGTATTACAAGTGCATTGTTATGTAATTTTGGAGTGTTTCAGTTAAAAATCATTATTCTTTCATTCATTCAGTTATTTCATTTGTAAACATTTCTGAGAGGTACTTGATTCTGCCACATGATTATTTACACCACGTGACACTCCTGACAAAGAGATTGAGGACATTTCTACTCTGTTCTAGAATTATATTAGCTTATGCTTTTATCCAAAGCGACTTGCATACCCCGGTCGGTACATCGTATAGCAACTTGGGGTTAAGTGGACACTTGAGCACATAGTTGGGGAAGCCTGGAATGGATCTCCCAACTTTCCAGTTGAAGAACTACTGTTCTTCCTCCTGAGCTACAGCCGCTACTCAATCTCTGTGTTGCTGTTGTTTCCAGATCATACAGTGCTCTTTTCTTTCAGATGTCATTAGACCTTCAACATGTCTGCTGTGCTGGTTCTGGCTTCAGTGGATTGCACATTTCATTATTCACCAGATACATTTCTCTTTTAAATGGGAAGGTGTTTTATGTTTGCCCAACTTTAATCTTTATCTGCAGCTGAAAGTCACAGAGCTGAAACTTTTCTAGAGTTCTTTTGCATGATGTGACTGAGGCAGCGACAAGATGGGTTAAAGCTAGATGTTGAATATATTTGATGTTTGAAACAGAGAAAACGATAAAGATCTGTCAAAAGGTTAGTCATGCAATCTGATTGGCTGGTCCATGCACTGCTGGCTAAATTTTCACCCAGCAAAGCCAAACGAAAAACCCACAACTCAATAAGTTTATTCCTAGCTAGACTGATATTACAGAAATATATCACTTTGTAGCATATTACTTAGTATCTACACTGATAGAAAGGCAGTTTTTTTAAGGGTTCTTTGTCTATTCCTTTTTCTAATTCTATTCAGACTGACTTGAATCAGAACAGGTGAACTGAGAGTTTCAAGGAGAAAACAAATTATTCTAAATGTCCTCATTAATGTGGGAGATTGTATCTGATGCATATTGCATAGGCTTTATTAGGTTCTCTATCATTCTTACCAGTGGTGTCAGTCATGAATTATGCATAACCATTTTTGACCTCTGCTGTTCTTGTGCTCATTCCATGTCCATTCTGTGGTGCTTGCTTCACAGACCTTATAAAACACAAAACTACATATTGAATATTACAGTTGTTCCAAATAATTTTAGAAGATTTTCTTAATTCTTTTGAAGTCAAACGTTAAAACAATTATGAGAAATTCATATTTCAAGTAAAGCAGTTTCCTTTCCAAACCTGCAGGACTCCATAAATTGTATCTGACGTTATGCATCATGTCTCACTTGCAAGTTCTGCAAAGCTGCATGATCTGTAATTAAGATGTGCATGATAATAAAAATAAATTCATTTAAAATAAATGAAAATCAAGGTGCTACAAACACCTTGTGTATTCATGCTAAAATAAAAAGATGCCAAGACTTGCAGAAAGCATCCAGTAAATATACATGATGACACAGCTGTCAATGTGTCTGCAGGAGATGGAGAGACGAAACACTGAGCTGGAGAATCGTGTTCAAACTGCAGAAAAGACACTTGCTTCCAGCCAGGAGGAGCAGGAGCAAGCAGTGGTTGAAGTCCAACGAATCATCGACGTTCTGGACATCAAAATCTGTGACCTGAAAGGCCTGAGACAGAGTCTGGCAAACCTGGTCGATAAGTAGCCACAGCTTGAGCTGGGGTGCATCTCCACGGTTGGCACTTGCTTCCTCCATGCGACTCTGATTAGTGTTTAACTGGTGCAACAGCAGAGCCATGATCAAAGCAATATGGTGGAAGTCATACTGGAGTTTACCTTTATTTGTTCATTTTTAATGTCAATGCAGGTAAAAAGCAGCTGTCAGGAACCTCTTAAAGGTGCTATGTGCAAAATAAATCACTTGCCTTCTCTATCATTCCTTCCAAATTATTATTTTTTTGTTTGTTTTTGTTTTGTTTTTTTTAATCATTTTTCATCATTTGCGAACCACAAAGTGTTAAATTTATTTGCTTTGGAAAATCAGGCACTTTAGCTTTATTGTGCTAGCTATTTCGACTAATTCTGAAAAATCTATCCAGAAGCCTCTTGTAAAAGCAAGTTATTAGATTTATACTTAAACTTGATCTTATTAATTAAAGTGTTTATGACTGCATTCTACTCGTCAAGTTTGTAAAAGTTACTAATTTGCTATAAAAAAAAAAATCACTTGTAAGTTACTAACCAGTGGTTTGTAAATCTAATGGAGAACAGCTTTCATAAATAAAAACCTAGATGTCAGTTTATGCTTAAGTCATATTTACAATAACGTAATCAAAGGTCAGTTTTATGAAAGAGGCCTCTGGTGGGTTTCAGCAAGCAGAAGCTGCTGCCACAGTTATCATTGTCATGTCCCACAAGAAATGAGTTGATGCTAAAGTCATAGCTAATTTTTCCCTAACATCTTGCAACAAGACGTTTAGACTTCAAAATAAGGTTGCGATGGTGTGCAGGTGCCAACTTACAAGAGGCATTTAATGAATTTTAGTAGTTTTTAAAACATTTTTTTCTGCCGAGCAAAAAATATCTTTGTGCGTTAACTTCTTCTCTTTCTTAAACAAGTGTTCAAGTTGAACTATGAAATAATCAAGTGTCAGGGTTGGGTTGGATGGGCAGATAGTGAAATCCTTGTTATAAAAAGCAAGAAATAAATCCAGAAAAGGCTTTATCTGAGTTCAAGATATGTTTCAAAGATGCTGCTCAGTAAATCCTTTTTACGGTTTATTTAAGGCATTAATCTTGTTTAAATTCAAATGAAAGTCAAAAGTCCTTAAATAAATTATGAATAGATCTTTTTTTCCATGTTATTTATTGCTTGCAAGAATTTTTAAAAAAGTCCACATATATATGTAAAACATCTGCTTTAACAATAACAAGCCACTGTGGAAATGCACCCTGCAAGAGTGTGATCGGGGTGAGGACGCATTAAATCACCCTGAGAAAAGTCAGCTCTGGTTCGCCATCATCAGCAGGGACTGAAATCAGACCTGCCAGAACATCAGCAAACTCAGAGATGCAACAACCTGCTCATGCTTCGTCTACTGAGGATCGCCAGCATAAAACGGTTTCTCTCCATGTTTTATAAGGATTGCCCCTTCCTCACCACTTATTCTATTATTCACATTCATCAACGGTTTGATCTCAAACAGGATGGGAAGTCAGCAAAAAAAAAAAAGAAAAGAAAAGAAAAAGACAAAAAAAAAAAAAAACACTCAGCATATCAGGATAAAGTCCTGATATGTCTGAGAAGCTGCTTCCCCTCCATGATGTAGAGCTGAGCCTGTGATTGCACTTGATCATGTTTGTGCCAAATTAGATTTTGTTTACATTTGTCAGTGTTCACGAGAATATCCAGCTTGACTTTATTTACTTTTTCTCTGTTGCTAAACACTATAATGATAAAAGTAGTCCTAGACAGAAGCTCGGTAGAGCTGCAGAGCATAGATCACTATGAGAGCACTGCATGAGCTCTGCAGAAACTCCATACCTGCCAAGTAATGTGAAGCTGTATGGATGTGTGTGTGTGTGTGCAGCGCCTCAGACTGCTTGAGTTTAGCAGCACAACTGCAGTAGTTGTAGTAGATCGGTACTTACCTGACTTGTCTGTCGGAGTTAGATGTGAACCTCAGATGCACAAAATCTATTGATCTTTGCTTCTCAGCCCTGGATGAGTTATTGATTTCTTCATATGACATAATATAGGTACAAATAAGGTGCAGTTCTTTGCAGCTGATGATGCAGTGACTGCCAGAATCATAACATGTCGATGTGAAATCTGTTTATGTAATAAACTGCAATATAATGTAGTAGCACCTATTATTACATAAACGTGCATTTATTGCCTTATAACATGTTCTGCTGATAGTGTGTGTATTATTTGGCTTATAGTTTAGGGCTGGCTTGTTTTAAATCTCAATTATAATCAGAATAATCGCCTCAGCAGCTCTTATGATCTCAGAACAGTCAGGATGCATTATGATGTTGGGGATCACATTAACACCAGACATTTAACCACTTTGAGAAGTTCTGACTTTTATCTGGGAGTTCCTCAATCAGCTGCTTCATGCAAGTATTGCTGAATTAGTAACATTTCAAGCTTAGTCATCTGTTAATAGATTAAATGGGTCACTTGGGGAGAATGAGACCTCGGCAAAGTCTGTTTGGTTGGTGTTTTTGCCATGTCAACAGATAACCGGTTTCTACCATTTATTCTGTATCATGTAGAGAGACTATCAGTTTCTCTCCACAAGCCTGTCAACTGATGTCAGAGGCACCTCACAGCAGCCAGTGCTCGACAACTGCAAAATAACACTGCAAAGACATTTTGAGTTGTTCCTATATATGCTGAGAATGAAAGGGGGTCCATTAACTTTCAGGATCAATCGATTTGTTGTAAAGCACAAAAGTATTTTACTTTCATAATAGAAAGTAGAATTTGCAGTGTAATTTTGTAGCTACAAATGAAGTAATCACACCTAAGAGCAGAAAAAAAACTTTTCAACTCCATTTTTGTTACATGATCTTGGAAGTGTAGAAAATCTTAAACAGTAAAGACATTTTCCTCACAATTTTCTGAACTATCTGGTGGATTCCTCCTTTGATCGCTGGTAAAAAAAAAAAAAAAAAAAATTAACAATGGATACTGATCATGATGTCCATCAAATGATCAATTTAATTTCTGTTATTGAAAACATTTGACCTTTAAGTACAACTCCAAATACCTCAGAACGCTTGGTTATTTCAGGTTGTCTCTTTTCAAGTTTTGCCTGGCACAAGTTTCTGAATCCGAGGGGAAGTACTGGTATGGGATTTGACTATGTGACATTATTTCCTTATATTTGTATTGAACTGATTTAAACATTAAAATTGTGTCATGCAAAGTCAGTTGTAAGTTGTGATGAAAGACTGTTTTCCCTGAAATTTTCACCCTTTCATTTCAGCTCATCTGAGAAAGCCTTGACGTTAGTCATCTGATAAAATTACTTGTCAGCATAGTGAACACTGTTGCCGACACTATTGATAAAACCATACTTCACTCATCTGCATGCAGCCACCACCAGATTTCCTCAAAGTTTGCAACAATTTTTTTTTTTATAAATGACGGTTTTCCATTGTCTGACAAAACCTTGGCTAGAAATGAAATACTATACCTGCACTAAGCAGCAAAATGATCAAGTAGCACATCAGCTTCCAACCAAGATCAAGTTTTACTGAACAATTCCACAAGTAAGCCTTTTGATTTTAATATAAACACATTTCCAGACTATTATCAGTAATTTTTCTCTTAAATTGTTTACATTTAGCTGGCAGTATTGGGAGTTAATCACATAAGTAGCTTCTTCTTAGTATTATTACTTTGTATGGTAGCTGCATGACTCTGAAAACATTCACAACTTTCTCCTGCAACTGAATAAAAAGAACCACACAGGCAGCATCATTTTCTTATATTTATTTTAACACAAAATGGCAAACCATGCCAATTTAACCAATATGTTTACTTCAGCTTCTTCTTAGGGCGAAGGTTGTTGGTGTGTCCGCACTTCTTCTTGCGACAGTTAACAGCACGAGGGTGCAGACGGGCATAGCACCTGAAGAACAAAGCAGTGTTGAAAATAACCAGTTTTAGCTAATCTAAAGAAGTCTTATCTGTCACATACTGGCTAGATTATTGGAAAAATAACCAGCCATGGTTAAGGTCAGGGTTGGACTTACTTGCGGCAGATCATCTTGTCGCAGTTGTATTTCTGGGCCAGCTGTCTAAGAGAAGGCTCGATGATTCCACCACGCAGACGAAGAACCAGATGGAGGGTTGACTCTGGTGTACAGGTAAATATTAGCCTTTATACTGCTAAGCATGTCAAATGTATGATAATGCTGACATTAGGCAAACAGTGCATTAGCACATAAAATATAGGTAACGGCCCAAAATTGCTGTAAAGGCTTCAGACCACAATGTATTGTTTTTCTCTTAAAACAAAATTCAAAATCAATTTAGATGGTTTACTGCTGCCGTTTTGTTATATGCATTTTGTGTAATTGAGCACCTACCTTTCTGAATGTTGTAGTCTGACAGTGTACGTCCATCCTCCAGCTGCTTTCCAGCGAAGATCAGACGCTGCTGATCAGGAGGAATTCCTGCAAAACAAAACAGTTATAACCCAACATGCATTTCATCCTCTCCAACTCAAATAAAATAAATAATCACTAACCATTATGGCCAATAAAGGTGCCAGTTATTTAAGCTAAACATTTATGTTGTGACGGCCATTTAACACGACTCAATTTTCAGTTTTGTTTCTAACAGCACTGCTAATAAAGCAAAACTGCTTCATGGACCAGAAATCCAATCTCCTTTTAGTTCAAGCCAACCAACTGAAGTTAGAAAAACACCTGGCAGAGTTAAATCAAATCACACTAAAGTTGAGTATTTAAATAGTTTTATTTATTTGTTCTGCAATTAGGTCTATGTTTGTGATTTAAAAGCGTGCTGTATTAGAATCTGCCAGGGTTCAAACAGATTAATTTTCAGAAGACAACTATCTGTCAACAAACCCAAAATAAAATTAAATGAAAATTACTTTAATTGATCCCAAAGGGAGATTAAAATATAAAGCAATCATCAACGCTGCCTTACCTTCCTTGTCTTGAATCTTTGCTTTGACATTTTCAATAGTGTCACTGGGCTCAACCTCAAGGGTGATGGTTTTCCCCGTCAAAGTCTTCACAAAGATCTGCATACTTGCAGGCTGGAACAATAAAAAAATAAGTTATCTCCTGGAACAAGAAAAAGTAAGTTGTCTCCATACCGCGAAGTGTAGCTAGCTAGCTTGTTCACTTCAAGACAAATGACAGGACTTCAGGTCGAACATACATAAATAGAAACATGTACCCGTGTTTGATACAAACTATATTAACTTTATTATAATACTTAGAATTATTTATACCGCAGTACTTAAACTGTGATTGGAGGTAGGTAAGAAATTATGCATTAGCTGTTAGCATAGCAGGACTCGTTGCGGGGCCTTGCCACATGCCCGCGACTTTATTGAAACTAACGAACAAATATCGCTTTTTACTCTTCCTAACTTTACCATAACCTTTCAAAGTGAGTAACTGGGTTCAAAACGGATGCCGTGTTTAAAATTATTATTAATCAACTGGAACAAGGGGGCAAAAGTTAGCTGAATATATTCGGGATAAAACGTGTACACACCCGGCCGATCGCGGAGCCTCAACGAAAAGAGACCGGAAAAAGCTTCCGCTAAAGTACGTCACTTCCTGTTTGGTAAGCTCCATCACAATAAAACGTTTTGTTTCAATATGGATATACAGTAAAATTGTATTTATTTAAATATTTCATTGGACATAATAAGCAAACTGAAACAACAGTCAAGTAAAAGAAAAGAACAGTGTCGTCAATCCGGTAATGGATATTTACTCCTATTTGTTTGATCTACTTTTCAACTATTCACTAATAAAGATAAATTCGTTTATCAGTCAATGTTGTCAACCCAATATTGCAACTATGGAAAAGTTGAGCTACATGTTTGAAAGCCTTCAAACAACTGAGTCATCTAAAATGTGACTGACACCTGCTGTTGTATGACGGAACTGTTTTTTCCCACATAATTGAAGTACCACGCTCTGGATTGGAGTGGGTGAGTACATCGTTTATGAATTAATCAATAAATTAAAGAAGTAATACTAAGTTATGCATGCTACAATATAATGTAATTTAACAGTGGAATATTCTAGCAAAGAATGACAGAATTATATAAAGGTGAGCATTGATTATATATATATATATATATATATATATATATATATATATATATATATATATATATATATATATATATATATATATATATACATATACATATATATATATACATATATATACATATATATATATATATATACATACATATATATACATATATATATATATACATATATATACATATATATATATTTATATATATACATATATATATATATATATATATATATATATATATATATATATATATATATATATATATATATATGTATGTATATATATATATATATATATACATATATATATATATGTATATATATATATATATATATATATATATATATATATATATATATATATGTGTATATATATATATATGTATATATATATGTATATATATATATATGTATATATGCATATATATATATATGTATGTATATATATATGTATATGTATATATATATGTATATATATATATATATATGTATATATATATATATATATATATATATATATGTGTATATATATATATATATGTATATGTATATATATATGTATATGTATATATATATGTATATATATATATATGTATATATATGTATATATATATATATGTATATATATATATATGTATGTATATATATATATGTACATATATATATATATATATATATATATATATATATATATATATATATATATATATATATATATATATATATATATATAAAACCATAAGCATGTATCAATAAGCTATATGCTGCATTTGAAATGCTCTGAAATTTTATGAATTTGTGGTTTTGCATAAAACAATCAAATAACACTTGACTTTTAGAGACACGTACCATGAAATAAACTATACCATAATCATTTGCAACAAAACTTTTGATCATAATGGTTGAGCAGGACTGGATAACACATTCATACTACAGTTGTGCTCAAATAGCATCTTAACATAACTGCTCCACCATGCACACATTTTCAATCTCATGCAAAGATTTCTCAAGGCTGGTTATCCATCATGACAAAAGGTGTTAAGTCTGAGATCTTTGAAATCCATGTCAAGGAAGTAATCCATGACTTTAATTCACTGCTGAACTTCTAACACTGATCTCTCAGCATTATAGAAACTATTCATTCTTACAATTCAAATGATATATTCAGCTCTATGCACTCGTTCCCTTGCCTCAACAAACTGAAGAGGAATTCTCATAATCTTCTAGGGCTGAAAAATCAACTTTTTTCCTGGTACAGAGCAGTGTGAAATGTTGAAGCAGAGTGTAACTGGATCTAGCAGTTAGGTAACATAAACCTTTAGCTTCACGTGCCATATTTAGGTGGGCAAAGTAACTGAATTTTACTGACCTACTTCCCCTGTGATGGTCAAAGCTGATTGCTAACTGTTATGTGTTTTGGACAATGATTCATATCCCCTACTGATCAAATTTCACCCTGTTTACACTGTCAATGCTAACTGCTCAGTGTCTGTTTTGCAGAAACATTTTTCATTCCCTCCTTCAAGCATGACTGCTCACAACACTGCATAAAGCCCCCATGTTATGACAATAATGCAGGTTGTCCTTGATAAGTTTGAATAAAGGAATACATTTCTTTTAAAGTTGGCAAACAGGCAAGCATATATGTAACTAAATGTGGTGTCAAAGAAAACCTGGTGAAAAGGCAGCAGTCTAGGTATTGGCTAGAATGAGAGCTGGACAATAAACCAAGGGTCCAAGGTCTAAACACAAAGTTCAATCTCTGGGGTAAAAGAAAAACACAACACAAGCACAAAATAGTCCATTGCTTCCAGAAGCAAGACAAGTCCAGCAAACATGTTCAATCATTGTCTTCATAGGCTTAATTATACACAATTTCATCCATAGTAAAGAGGAAACAGGAGAAGGGCATGCTCCAGCAGAACACGGATGACCTTTATCCAAACAAGATATCCCACCAGGGCTCCATGAAAACATCCAATTTTATTAAGCACAGTTTGGCTGTTTTATCCTAAGTGTTGTGCATCTAAACCTTAAACAGACTCCATGATGGTCAGATCTATGTAACTGCTATGTGTAGAAGCAAATAGCCCAATAAGATTAACAAATAAAATGCTTTCTTATAATTTTTTTCCCCCGATATTCTTGTGAAACCTTTTTACACAACAAATGTGTTGTACTTATTTTTACTTATTAAAAAATACCAAAACTGTGGAAAAACCTCAATGAAATAAGAATTATTCACAGTTTTCCAGCACAGCAAAGCTTCAGTCGAGTCATGTTCACACTTTTTTTTTTTTTTTTAATCTCTTCTTTACATTAAAAAAATACAAAAGCGACTGAAGCGTGATACACCAAAGCGTGGGTATGAACTGTTTTCAAGTTGCGTGATCTACAGTCAGCCCTTTCCACGCGGTCTCCCTCCTCCGTGACTAAGTGGGCGGGCATGACGAGCATGCGCTCGCTTTCATTGGTTTAAACCAGACTGTGAGTGTTTTCTCTGGGCGGTGAAACCTGGTCCACTTCATAAGGAGCAGGCTGCCATTGAACACACGCTTGAAGAGAGGACAGCGAAAAGTCCCTGCGTGGAAACGTCGCGACCATCACGTAGCCCTCGTCCTGTCGGTGAGTTGGGACATTTTATTTTTTAATCAAACAGCTCAAAGCCTCGCGAGCGTCACTAATTAAAAGGTAGCTGTGATTTCACACCGTGATTGGCTGAGACACGTCCACGTTCATTTTGGCACACAGGGACCAAATTCTGCTGAAAGATCCACGGAAACCATCAGGAGAGCTAATGTAAACAAAGCTCTTGTCCCTGGTTAAATCACTTAGACTATGTGTTTTACTCTTTGAAAATAAGCTCCTTTATTAGTTTTATTTTCCAGTTATAAAAATAAAACCAATATTCACCAAATTCAATGAATTTGCGTAAAAATCTTAAACAGAGAATTACATTATAGTTCATTAAACTGCAGCTGAATGAGTATTTCATGTGCAGCTCTGCTGTTCCTATAATAAACCTTATTCAGTTGTGTTAAACAGCATAAAGAGGATTATTTTTACATGATTAATAAGGACTTTGAAAAAAGTGTCTAAAACAGTCTAGACGGCTGTAGATAGTGACTGGACAGATACCCCTAGTAGCTCCACCCAACCCCACCCTGTACATGAAAACATTCCAAGAAAACAACAACAACAAAAAAACAAACTAGCTATATTTACTTCAACATTGTATTAAATAAAATGTTAATATTAGAATAGTTTGTGTTTATTGAAAAGTAAATAAATGTTCAGAAGACGTATTATTCGTCCTTTGGTGTTTTTTAAAAAGCAGCATTAGATCTCTACACACTCTTGACATACCACTCTTAAACTGTGTTTATCTTTGCAAAGTTTACCTCTCAAACCTGTTCAAAATATGCCATTTCTTTGTCTCCACATGCAGGAATGACGCTGAGCTCCATTAAGTCTTTCAGCCTGGAGCTGGATGGTCCCGCTGATGCAGCATTCATCAGTGGGGAGGTGGTGGCCGGCCAGGTGGTCCTGGAGCTCCGCAGGGACACCAGAGTGCACTCCATGAAGGTGCAAGGGAGGGGGGTGGCAACTGCGCACTGGCTGGAAAACCGTGGAATGAACTCTGTTTATAATGACTACACTTCCAAACTCACCTACTTCAGGAAGAGACAACATTTGATTCGAGGTGAGTTGTGAATAGAAAGAAGACACGCATTGCACTGTAAGAATCACAGAGGTGCATTTTTATTTTGTCTTAGATAAATTTTAAATAACTTCCACGTTGTATTTAGAAAGAAATGTACAAGAAATGTCCAGACCATTGGCTTTCTTGATATTTCTTTATTTCCCACTGTGTTTGTGGAGTATTGCTGTGTAATCCGCAGAGCTTTACTTGAGATATATAATTATAGTACAGTAGTTTTATTTCAGGATGCAGCTGATGCATGAAAACATGTTCTCGCATCTCTAAAAAATGAGGTGCAAAACTGCTGATCTACTCTGTTGTGTGCCAAGCTGGCGCCACTTTGTTGTCTCTGCAGTATGCAAAATGTAGCCACTTGAGCCAAAATGTGTTGCATGGAAACCTGGGAGAGAGTCCAGATACACCAGCCAGATAACATAATCTTTGACATTAAACACAAATCCATTAGTGCAGAGTCCAGAAACCACAAACTGGTTTATCGAGTACAAAAAAGAGAAATTCCTCCACGGGGCACTGGCCAGACAACTTAAAATCAGAGCAATGTAGAATATAGGTGATGGTAGATGAGTAAATAAACTGTAGACGGTAGTTAATGTTTCATCAGCTGTTTTGTAGTTGGTTTGACAAATCATCTTAGAAGAAGTAGGGTCTCCTAAAAGGCTAATATTTGAATTAGTGATTATCCATTAGTTCATTTATTCATCATGGACTTTAAAATATTGAAAATCTTATTTTGAGTTGCAAGAACTGGTTAATATTTTTTAACAGTCACACAAAAACTTTATTTTTTATATTAAAAAGGAAGATATTAAAGAGAAGTAGACAAATTTTGGTGTTAATTACAGTTACTCAAAATCAACCACTTAGCATCTGAATCAATCTTCAAGTGGCAGCATCCTGTTTATAATAATAATAATAATAATAATAATAATAATGATAACAATAATAACAGTTTTTAGTGTAGTCCTGATGGGGAACCTGCTTACACCCGATGTGACTGAAAGCTTAAGCTGACACATAAAAAGAGAACATTTAGTTATTTTTTTTATTTCTGTCAACATCAGCCCTGCATATTTTGTATTGTGTTTTGGAAGAACAGCAAATAGGTGGTTATACACTTTAAGAGAATAATTATTCTGCAGTCAGAGATTTTTTTTCCAAGAAAATTTCTATGCTGGTAGTTCTCTCCCTTATTCTTCTTGGATATTTTCATCTAATAACTGTGTGTACTGTTTCAATCTATTTTTTATTAGCATTTAATTCTATATGTGTTAAATCTGAATGATCCTATATAACATATTTAAATGTGGCCATTTACAGGAAATAAGTTTTTATGTGCCATAAAATATTTATTATTCTAAAATCACATGCTCTGCTGTAAAGGATTTAATTAATTTAAACTGTGAATACAATATAAAAGATATATGATTTCTCCACAGTTTAGACTCTTATAAATGAAAATGTAAAAGAATTCAATAAATCCAAAATATTTTTGGATATATTCAAGATATTCTAATGTCCAAGTGCCAAAAAGTCAGCGGACTTTTGGGTATTATAAAGATGTGTGATAATTCAAATGCCAACTGGTGTGCATTATTTTTGTATATACACACCCGTAGTTCAGCAACTTCTCCGTTATATTACTCCATAATGGGCACCACCATAGCAACACTTGATCAGCTGTTCAGATCAGCTGCGTTTGACAGGTGAATGTGAGAAACGCGCTGTTGCTTCTTTAGTGGTTGTTTAGCATAAAAAGTACATTAAGGCCAACATAAAATACTTCCCATTTCTTTTGCACATTAAGCAGGTATTGTTTAAAAAAAAAAAAAAAAAAATCATTTGTTACAAAATGTTTACTATATGGGGACGATGGTATAAGCAAATTAAAGAACTCTGATCAGTTCATTACATGGTTTTAATGCACTTCACAGCGGAACACTTGCTATAAAATCATATTTTTGATGTGATGCAATGGCAAATGTATTAAAAAGTATTCTTAAGGACACTATTTGTTGTAAGCTTTTAGTGAGGTTGGTACATGTTCTGGTAGAAATGCTGTGCTGCTGTTGGGAGATGCTAGTTGTAAATTACTCTTGTATTGTTTCTGTTGGTTATCTGCTATCAGCAAGGCCGAGTGAAAATACTTGTTTTCACATATACATGTATCAACTGCTGGACAAGCAAGCATCAGACAGCGGTGAATGAAAGTGGAGAATGGATGGCAAATGGAAGGAGGAGGAAAGGGTTGCGAGGGGTGATTTTAAAAATGCACCCTGTGTCACCATGGCAACAAGGAAAACATGTGCCACTGCTTGGCCTCTCACCATGCAGCTGCTGCACTCCATACATTTTGCATTGTTGTGCTTCTTTCTAGCTTCTGCACATTTTCTTTTAAATTCTTATTATGTTTGTTTTTTTTCACTTTACAGTTGAAAGATGCAATTTTCAGTCACCCCTAAAAATGTATTATCAGATGAAAACTAAGGAGTTAGGTTTAAATGTGTCTTAAGATAAGTTAATTATATACTACAATATTGAATTTCCCTTTTGGGGATTAATAAAGTATTTTTCATTTAATTTCATTTCATATGTAAACCCTTTAAGAAAAATAGTATTCCCTCCAAAATCATTTTCCAACCCATCCCATAGTAATTGCTTTACAAGACTATAGAGCCAGCAGCTCTTTGCTAAACTAAGAGGAACTGTTGTTGTACCTTTAGTTTAGTTTCCAGTCGTGTATTTAGCTACAGTTGGAGCAATCATACGGAGTCTGGGGGTGATTATCTGGCATGTTCTTTTAAGATAACTTCTTATCAGTGTTGTACCAGGAAGTTCTGGTACTGGAGACCTAAGCTGCTGTTTATTGCAACCAGCAGATGGCGTAGTGGTATTTGTATCAGAATGATTTCAAAGCCGTTTACCTACCTTGCATATTCTTAACACACTGGCTGCCAAATATATACCAATGGCTGGTAGCTACTGAGTTAAAGATCTCCAATATTAGAAATGTTTCACTGAATTTATTGAATAAAAAATGGTGCTGTGTGCTTGGTACTGTCATTTTCAACCACTTTAACCGCTGGGATTGAATGTTTTGGGAAATTTATTTGGCAGAACCCTTTTGCCGTGTTATAAAAGGATCACTGACCTAAATCTTTACTATTTTTCCTTGTTTATAAAAACTACCTTAATGCAGATTGTGTGAGGATGCCGTTTGTGTTTCCCAGCCTTCACCAGTTAGTGTAGTTGGCCAGTTGGTGGCGATGGAGTGCTGAGTTCCCATCCGAGGGAACAAAGGAGTAAACAACTTTGTTTTTCACAGAGCAGCCTTGATTTTTGTCCGAAAGCTTTTGCATTGTATGGAGTTTAGAGATGAGCTTAGAATTTTAAAGATAGTCAGTCTGTTGACTACAACAACAGTTTTTACTGAGTAATAACTTTGTTTGGAAATATTTTAATTGCATTTAAAGTAAGTCTGCATTGCTTATATAAGTCATGCTGTAAACTAGGTGCTGCAGAGTTTTTTTTTCTTGTCCAATAAACCTGCACTTTTTCAACAATATCTCTTTGCTTTTCTATTTGCTTTACTCTGGAATGTCAAATGGCAGTTTCATAAGGGGATTTGTTGGAATACCTTTGTGCTTAGCTGAGTGTTTTTGTGTGTAAGGGAGCTGGAAATATGTACCAGTATGTTCAAAGTGACATGGAAGCTGTGGTGTAAACAGCTTTGGTCCGCAGTGAAACATTTTCTCTGAGCTTTGCCAGACTGAGGCATGCTCAGTAAGCCTGTTTTCTTCTAAGAACCTGTAACCATCAATCATCACCAGGCCCTGCTTTCCTCTGCTGCCTCCACACCCAGTCTGCGTGTTTATTGTGCTGCCTTCAGGGCTTGGTCTGGAAACAGGAGTTTTGAGTTTTCCATTAAAGTGAGCAACAGCAAAGCAAGTTTATTTATATACCGCAATTCAACAACAGGGTGATTCAAAATGCTTAACAGGGACATTACAACAGTTTAAAAAAAAAAAAAAAAAGGAGAAGCATATTTTAAAGCTAAATAAACTGGTAGACAAAGCTGAGGAAGTGGGAATGTAATGTGCAAGCATAAGTGTGATTATCACACGTGCAGGTGTTTTGTTTTGTTTTTTTTCTTTTTCATGCTGGCTTATTTTCACTAAAGACTTCATGTCATGATCTGAGCATTTGTCCGGACATGTCTGAGGCTGTAACTTCGACATTGAAGTGGTCTAACTTTCTTCTTATATGCGAGTTTCAATAATTTCTATGTTTTTATTTTTTAAGTTTTTAAGATGAGAATAACTAAATCTTTTTTTTTCTCCAAACATCGCTAATCAGTGCTTTGGTCAGTCATCCAGTCATTAAAGTTGTTTACAACTTGAATTAAAGTAGATCTTGTTTACAACTTCACTCCTGCAGAGTGCACTGCCAGGGAAGCGTCCGTGAACGCAGCATCGCTCAGCCTTCAACTCTCTCCTGAGGCCTTACGTAATAAATTCAAAGGCCACGCCCACTTTCTCAACCTCCAAATAGGACTGCTGGCTGACAATGCTCGACACTTAGAGCTTTCCACATGTTAAAGACACACCGCCGCAGCGTAGAGATACCAGAGACCAGAACATTCAGACACTCTGCGGGTCAAATTGAAAAGAGACGCTCTTTCGCTCTTGAAGCATTGCATAATTAGCTAAAACATGATTTTCGACAAGTTGAAAAAGTTTGACATCGTCTTCGACTCCCCGGAGATGGACTGTCCTCCTGTTTACAGCAGCGGGGACGTTGTGTCCGGACGGGTAGTGCTGGAGCTGTCCGGGGAGACTCGCGTGGATTCCTTGAAACTTCACGCCGAGGGATTTGCCAAAGTGCACTGGACCGAGTCCCGGTCCGCCGGCTCCAGCACCGCGTACACCCAGAACTACAGCGACGAAGTGGAGTACCTGAACCGCAGAGAGGTGCTGCTGCAGGCAGGTCAGTCCGCTGTGCAGCCGCAGTGATGCAAGAGGGTGCAGCTGACTTTAAACTTCAGCCAAAGCTGCAAAAGTTTAACTCTCTCATTGACCAAATGGCAAGCCTTGAAACTAGAATGCAAGTGGTTCATTTGTCTGGGAACACTGAGCCAGTTGTTTGTCTGCAGACGGGGCATGGTGTGCAAGATAAATGGCTGATGAGAGGATGTTTTTGTGGAAAGAACTGATGAAGCCGAGTTGGTTTTTCTGCTTTTAAAAGTGCCCAGTTGTTTATTTTAAAATCTTATTTGATGTTGAAAGAACATTTTTTGTCACAAATAACAATAATGTAAAACTTTCTGAATTCAACAAAAGGCTAAAATTTAAGTCATTTTGAAGGTGCATTGAAAAGCTTCTTTAAGTTGCAATAGCAGGATTTGTTTTAACTTTTAATAGGAGAATAAAAAACACTCAAGCAGCTGTCTTCTCATTGTGAAAACATCTGTTGAAGGAGTAGGCACTGACACCAGACTTCTCCCCCATTCAGAGCAGATCCTGGCTTGTTTTTCTCTGCAGTGGGGGAGCCTCAGGTTTCTGCCTTCATTCACTGGGCACAAAGCTGTTTTGGTTTAAAGGGCAGGCAGGAAACGCACAGCCGGGGCTTTGTCAATTTTATGTTGTTTTTTCCTACCCTGCTTAGTTTTGTCTTTTTGCAGATAAGCTCAAAAACGTTATGTTCTTTCCAGAATTGTTCAAAAGAAGCAATCGGCTAACAAAATGAACTCTAAACAAATGGAGCCTGCTAAATGCAAACACGTGTTCCTGGACCTGTTCAGCAAGAGTGAAAAAAACAGAGCGGTTGAGAAGGGCTGTATAATATAGCTCGAGGAAAACATGTTCCCAGTCAGCACAATGGAGGAGGTGCCTCCTCTCTGAGCAAAAACAGAAACCATGTGATTGCAGAGAAACACAGAGAGATTTCAGCAAGAGTTAAACAAAGCATGTCTTATTTATTGAGAATTCTAAAGAATACTTGAGGTTATGGCATTGATACCTCAGTTTTGTCAGGAATTCTTTCCTCTTAAGGTGTATTAAGTCACTGTTTAATGTGGCGTGACTCCTGATTGCGCAGTTGTTTTTTAAAAACTCAATGTTCATCTTCCATATAACCACAATACCACCAGAAAAGGGCAGATTAGGAATCAATTGTAAAATATTCCTCATCATTTAAAAGATAAAATTAGATAAGAATTAACCAAATGGAATATTAATACTTGCAACTTACATGACTTGTTTTTTTTTTTCTCTCTCCCTCTCTGGTTCAGATAATGGTGAAGTGACCGTCCTTCCTGCTGGCAGGCATGAGTTTGCATTCAGCTTCCAACTTCCAGAAGAGACACTGGTCACGTCGTTTGAGGGGAAACATGGCAGCATTCGTTACTGGGTCAAGGTGAAGCTACACAGGCCGTGGACCACTGTCAGGAAGATCAAGAAAGAGTTTACAGTTATTGAGCCCATCGACATCAACACTCCAACCCTACTGGTGAGCAGCTCATCTCTTAAATTAAATGATTGTGCTAACACAACATTTGACTAAGATTGGTATATTTTAATTTGTTTTTATTTGGTGTTTTTAGGCACCACAAGCTGGCACAAAGGATAAGATGGCGCGTGCGTGGTACCGCAACTTCGGACAAGTGTCTGTCACTGCAAAGATTGACCGCAAAGGCTACACACCAGGTAAGAGTCTTACTTTGACTCTTCCACAAGCAGTATTTAGCTTGGTGAGAAGAGTCTGCATGTCTGACCACACTCTCTTGTTTTTATCTTTTCTGCAGGCGAAGTGATCCCTGTGTTTGCGGAATTTGACAACTCCACCTCCAGATCAATTGTGCCCAAAGCTTTCATCACTCAGACACAGACGTTCATCGCCCGGGGCACCATGAAGCAGAAGCGCTCGGTGGTGGCCACGTTGTGTGGCGACATCGTGAGCGCCAAATGCCGCGAGACCTGGCATGGCCGCGCCATCAAGATCCCGCCTGTTGGTCCGTCCATCCTGCAGTGTCGCATCATCAAAGTGGAGTACACACTCAAGGTGAGCTTAGCCAGCAGCCGCCGGCTTTATTTACTGTTCATTCTTTTTAGGGATGCACTTTGTACAGATGGAACTAAATATCCCTTTCTTTTTTTTTTTTTCCTTCTTCAGGTTTGTGTTGATGTTCCTGGGACGTCCAAGCTGTGTCTGGAGCTGCCACTAGTCATTGGCACCATCCCTCTCCATCCCTTCGGCAGCCGGACGTCCAGTGTCAGCAGCCAGTACAGCGTCAACCTGGAGTGGCTGCGCATGGCCATCCCAGAGCAGCCTGAGCGTAAGTGTCCTACACTGACTGAAAGATATTTGAAGTGACTGATTGTACGTACTGTAGGAGTGTTTTAAGACTGGAACATCCTCCATAATAGTTTCCAAGTAGACTAATTCTTCACACTGAGACAGCAAGAGTGTTAAAACTAAGTTTAGATTCAGCTGAGATAAACGTTGGATCAGATCAGTATTTGTCCGAAAGGCACAAGTTATGTGGGTTTGAAGAGTTTTGAACTCCAGCAGTGAGTCAGCTGCTTCATGTTTGGATCTGTTCTGTTCTTTTGAGTCAGACCAGTAGATTTACTGTGCCTCTCTCCCCGCAGCTCCTCCAGATTACAGCTCTGTGGTGACGGAGGAGGAGGCCGAGCAGCGCAACAACGCTGTGGTCCAGCAGCCGGCTGAAGACCTGAGTGGGATCCTGGAGCGACCCCTCATGGCGTTTGTCCAGGAGTTCCGTTTCCGACCTCCGCCGGTGTACAGCGAGGTGAGTCACTGCACTGCAAATGGGACGCACCTCAATTGCTGCTTAGTTTGACTGACAGAAGCATACCAACATGAATTTTCTGTTTTTACATGTAAATGATCTCTACTGAGTTGTATAACAGCAACAACATATAGCAAAATCTGGAGGTGTAGGCTGAATAACTCAGAGATTGACTGCATTTCCTGTTTACTCATACTTAATTTTTTTTTTTTGTCTTTCTCTGCCTACAGATTGATCCCAACCCTCAGCCTACTAACATGAGGCCTCGCTGCATGACATGTTGAACCATGAGCCCTGCTTGAGCGACATGCAACTTAACGATTGAAACAAATCTAAAAGATTTGTCTTCTCCCGGATTATGCCTCCCTGGTGAAGAGCACCTATTCCCGGCCTGCGTGGTGGAGATGGGAGTGCTGCGCCACGGAGAGTTCAGGAGACGGAGCTCACAGGAACTGAATGTTTGCAGAGCAGCTGCCACTTTGTTTTCGGTCCAGTGAAAGCGGACGTTTTCGGGTTCTTCTGAAAGGAAAGCAACTTCTCTGCATCAGTTCCTGTTCTCCACAAGTGATTTTTGACTCCCAGAGAAGTGAGCCACAAAATGCCCCCCCAGTCGACGATTCCCTCACGATAAGAGAATTTTTGAGACTTAAGGAGTTTTGGGACACATTGAGGAGGGGTTGCAGTTAAGATCACTTGCTATTTATCAGTCGGTGTTGTAGCTGGTAGTCAAATGTTCAAATGAAAAGAAGTGTTTTTGATACGTTGACTTGTTTTGAAGCACATTGTCCTCTTTGAGTGGCGTTACAAGAGAAGTGCAATTATCTTCCTCAGTTTATAACTTGCCCATGCTTGGCATCAGGGTCGATGTTAACCACCCAACTTGCTATGCATAGTTTGACTCAACAGCAGTATGCCTGTGATGAATTCTACTGTTAAGCACATACTGTATGTAAAAGTGTGACGTTGGAGCAGACATGTCAGATAAGGAGATGTTGATGTATTTTATGCATGCAGGTAAAAATATGTCAAAGGGAAAAAAAAAAAAATGTATGCCTTAATAATCTGCAGTAGAAGATTGCATGAGAGTTGGAGGGCGCTGCCCTCTCGGAGAGCTGGATACAGCTGAATGTATACTGAAAGATCTTAGAACAAAAACGGTCGCATTGTAAGTGGTTGAATTCCAAACGCAGTGCACGTCTTTAAGCACTGAAGTGTTAGTAGAGCTGTGGTAGTTCAGTTTGGCCGAGTGATAAAATAGGATGCAGCGGCTGGCTTCAGAAAGCTGCACGGGGCTTTGCAGAGGGGCTGTCCCAGCTGCTAAACAAGAGGAAGAGGAGAAGATGGAGACCTCTGAGCCATGTGGACTAAAACTCTTGATGGGATCCAGAAGCCTCTGTGCCGTGATGTTGAGCCTTAAGCTGGAGTTGCCACTGAAATGCAATGATGAAGAACATTCCAAATGACTGACTTGAGGATTTTTTTTCTCCTCAGCTTCCAAAAAAAAAAAAAAAACTGTCAGGAGCATCAGTTCAGGGTCAGCTGTGCAAGTTCAGTGGCGCACACTGAAGATTAAGATGAATAAGAAACATATTTTTTTACCAATGCAGTTGTTTATTGTGAATCATGCCAAAGTTTTGTAATTGTTTTTCCTAATAAAAAGATTAAATCGACGTTTGTCTTCAGCGTATCTTTAATTCTTGACAGGTCTGTAAACGGCGCACTGATGAGACAAATAATAGAAGAACTATGATTAGTACTGTGGCCTGGCACATCTTGTTCAACATGGTAGGGTTTTCTAGAGAAACAAGCTGCAACAAGTGGATGGAAATTATTAATACAGATCAAAGTTTTGTCCTTGACTAAGTCTTGTGCAATGTTGTTCCTTGGAAACAACATTCAGCTAATACTTGGATTTCATCCAGCAACCTCCTGCACAGTTTGTACTTTGTTTACATGAATATTCAACAACTATCTCAGTTATTTTTCCCACATGTAAACACATGGGAACAAACAAGCAACTTGGTGAAATATAGTATGCAAAGTGTCAGAGAAAGCTATAAACACTGCAGAGGAAATTAAGATTTAAACCAAGCGGAAGGAGGGAGAAAGCCGCTCAGCGCAACATGGACGCTGGAGAGAATGGGAAAAGGTTCAACTGTGGTTCTTTCAGAACAATGTAAACTGCATTTTTGTTTAATTTCTATCTATATTCTGCTATTTACATTTAAATGCAACGCGAAACAGTTGCATCTTAATGAAAACAAGTGGTGGAGCAGCACATTGCAGATAATTGCAAAAACAAACATGTCTTCTTTTCTACCTTTTCCTACCATCTCTTCTAAATACAATACAATTTACTTGTTTTTCATGCATTTTTTTGTTGTTTTGCTTTTGTTTTATTTTTCCTAATATAATACACTTTGAACTAAAATCTATTCATCCAATTATTCATCTGATTGGATTATTAAAAGTGTATTGGTTCCTCATGTAGCTGTTGCTTTCCAGGAACAGATTTTAAGTTTTGGATGATTTATTTTACTTCCAAGGATTTTAGACAAGATTAAGATAAAGATTAAATTATTAATTCTTTCACCACAGACATATGCTGTTTTAAAATGTACTCTTTTATCTCCTTTTATTTACTTCCTAAAAGTACTCACACATGAAGTTTCTATTTTTTCTTTATTAGTCTGTCTTTGTGTCAGACGTTTTACTGAGTTACATTTATTATAACCCAAAGTAGCATCATCCAAATCTGTAGTGCTTTCATTCTTTTTAAAAGGAAAAAAAAAACTTTCACCAATTAAACCACAAAGTACTCCATATGCACTGATTGAAATTTATCCTGCTGAGCATCTTCAGTGCTACAATGACAATATTTTAATGTTAAGATTACATTGAAATGACACAAAAGCATGTTGTCAGGATGTTCAAACAAGCGGGTTAGATGTCACATCTGTTTTGGTAGGAAACTGAAATTATAACTTGCAAGGCTCAAATTGTGCCCAAACATTTAAGGCAGACACGCACAACAAATCTCTAGGAACGCCTGCTTCCCTGGCCTGATCTGGTCAACACTTTTGTCTAAGTTAAAACTCTAAAGCTGTTTTTTGACTAAAAGAATTACATAGTTTTAATCTTGTACTTTTAAGAAGCAAAATATTAAACAGAAAAATAATTTAATAAATGCCTTCAAAAGTAAGTACAGGAGAAATTCAAGCAATGATTTTTTTTTGTTGTTGTCAGTCTAAGCATGTGATTGTTTTGATTCAGCATTTGCATAAAGTGGCTCAAATCTGGGAAAGTTTGAGAAGTAATTTGGTCAGTGAGGCACATCTGTTCATGCTGTTTGTGACTTCCCCTCGTGCTCATTCATTGGGGAAAAGGACTTGACAAAACAGCCTTTGACCACCAATCATTTCCTCTCATTCCTTTGTTCAGCTCCAAATTGGGTTAATGTTGGTTAACAAAGTCAAATGGAAACAAAGATTTTCCTTGACAAAAAGTCCTGGACATCTTGTAACCGAGTCGATTACACGTACACTCCAAATCACATTCAACCACTAATTACATTTCTAATTTCTATGTAGCAACAGTTAACAATGCAAGTGGTAGATAAACAAACCAGTGGATGTGTTTGGTGAGGCATGTTTAAAAGCAATTTATCTGAGGCTAAAGATGACATAAATCAAGGAAGGGCCTTCAGTTTCAGTTTCAGGAGAGAAACATGATCTTTCTTTGGTTCCACATACCTTACAGAAATATTTTGGACAACAGTAAGCATCTTTCAAAAAGCAATCAGGCAAAAAAAAAAAAAATTAACCTTCAAAAAGTAAAAGCTGTAAAATTCAATGGAATGAGGAGAGAAAATCACATTCCTGAGAGTAAACATGAAACAGGGCCTTCTCTGATCAAACACCACAGGTGAAATATCCCATAAGAGACGGTTTTACCTGAAAACTCCCTAACAAGCCTTTTTCTCCACCTACAGCCTTGCCACCTTGTGTAGGAGCACAGTAGAGTACTAACATGCCCTCTCCAACTGGTACAGCAGCCCAATAAGCCCCATTTGTTGTACTGTTATGTTTCCATTAATAATACTGATAGGATATCATTACAGAACAGAAGGGAAATTGGTCTTGTTGGCCATTAAACACAGCTGTATGCTTTCTTCCTATATCTTAGAATATGCACAGTTATTATTGCTGCTTTTGTTATTGTGTCTTGTTTGGGTGTGTCCAATCCTTGTTTTTCTCTGGAAATGCCCTTTTCATTCCTGTCGCTGTGGTATGTACACTTCCCCATTGAGGGATCAATAAAGTCTTATCTCATCTTATCCAGCAACTGACTTTTGTCCTTGTGTGTAAAACAAATATCAGAGGAAGATAGAAGAATAAGGAAATGTTGTATGATCAAAAATGAATTTAAGGTACATCAGTTCAATCCTTTGTAAAGATCCATTAATCCATATACTGTACACCCATCCTCCATAGTCTAGATCCAGTTACAAAAGTCTTCTTACTCTGGAGAGATAATACTGTTTATTAGGGGTGGGAAAATCGAATCAAAAAATCGGAAATCAGGATTTTTTTCTTCACAATTTTAAAATCGATTTTTTTTTTTTTTTTTTTTTTGTTAAAATTTATTTTTCTTTTAAATAAATAAAATTAATCCACTATAAATTTTTTTGTCATTTTCTTTGTTTTTATTGAACTGTTTACTTGTCTTCTTGGGCATTATAGCAGCAGAATGATGATCTGGCTACTGTGTTGTTTCTTCCTAATTGAAATCACGAAAATTATGAGCAAAAAGAAGTTTAATAAAAAAAATAAAATAAAATTTAAAAAAAAAGTTTTAAATTTACAAAAATCATCAATATTGAAGAATTTTGAGAATCGCAATTTAAATCGAATCGTCACCCAAAAAATCGGAATCGGATCGAATCGGGACAAAAACATATCGTCACAGCCATAGTGTTTATTGTGGAACCATCATCTGTAAAAATAGATATGAATGAACCCATTTATCACAAGAACTTGCTTTAGATGATGAGAAAGATTAAATTTTTAACATTTAGATCATTTTTGTAGCCTTCCAGAGTCATTTTTCACATGTTGGCTATAGTTTCTTTGTGGCTTTGGACTTACTGTTTTGTGGAAAGGCTTCCCATGGTTCTAGACCGCTCTCTTGACAACACTGTTGTGACAATTACACTGTAGTTTATTAATTACTTTGGCTCACATATTGCTTTTTTGTTGTTTCATTTATGTTAAATTAACTGTTTTGCCACTTTTTCAGTCATACACGTTCATTTATTTAAAATATTCCTGTCATGCACTTTATAGTGCTTAGAATTGAAATTGTTCTATGTCACATGTGTGGCAAACCATGGCAGACCAAGGACTCCTGATAACAAACTTCCTCTTTCAGGCCTTCTTGAAACTGTTTCGAGTCGTTTTTGTATCTGTTGTATGTTGAAACAGCATCATTCAGTCTTATCAGGACATATTTGGCGTCGATGTTAACTGTTTTTCCAGAGGCTTAGATAAAACCGAATGCAAAAAGTAAGCAACTGGCGCATGTCTGAGCAAAATCCAGCCATCAAGGTTGCAAAGAGGAACTGAGTACTCTAGATTTTTCTTTCTTTGCAGATTGGAAATATTTTTTTCAGGCTTTTCCCAAACAGATAGTAGAGAGAGAACGATGGCAGACAAACCAAAACAAGCCCAAGGTGCTTCAGCTCCAGTTCCTGGCACTTGAGTGGGAGGAAACAGAGCCAGTTTTTCTCTTTTTTCCCCTTGAGGACAATTTTAAATTATGAAATCTGTTATGATGAGAGGAAGAGTAAATGAAGTTGTCAGGGGAGTTTTGGTTTGGAGATTCATCTATGAAGAAGCATGAGCTGACTTTAGAGCTAACTTCTGGCTAGTCGTCTGTCTTGCATGGTGGGCGGGTTTTTGTTCTTTCAGGAATTAATAGTCCAGTTTTCTTGACTATAATATGCCAAGTCCGGTTAGTAATAATTAGCACAAGATAAAACTGTTACTCATGTGGTGAGGAAGGCTTCCCCTTCCCACACCAATCTGCACTGCTCAGGTGCAAGCCTATAAGGGGGCCTTATAGATGGGCAGGTGTGCAGCTCTTCAGTCTGTCTCCTGGTTCTACCCTGCTGCAGCATAGCAGCGAGCGTGGTCAGTTCTACCCATTGACAAATTGTAAGTAAATCTGTTCATGACTGTTCGCAATTTTGTCTCTGGGTTACTCACCGTGATTTCCTGTAGCGTGGGAGTTTGCCAGCTGTGGCTGCCGGGTGAGCTGAACCATCTACTTCTCCAGCATCAGTTGGCCATAAATCTCTCTGTGGGTAGGCTGCACTTGCCTTCCAGGTAGGATATCTACATGTCCACAGGGTTTTGCTCAATACGGAAAGTAAACAACCTTCTCTTTAGGCATACTGGGGAGGTGTGCACCACATGCCATTGCTCCAGGTTCCTTGGACACTGCTATCTTGTCTGGCTCACAACAACCATTGGTGTGGACCCGCTTCACCCTGAGGAGAGACCTCTCCTAGCGGCTGTGGTTTCTGAAGACAAACCATTTCGGCCCTCCCATATCTGGGTGTTGTTGGGCACGGTTGGGACTCATCAACCTGCCTTCAACATTTTGTATGGTTTAAGTTTTCATATTTGATTTTGATTTATTTTGTTTTGCTGTTCTGCATGTTTATTTCAGTTGGCAGGTTGCTCTCTTCTGCAGGCCCACCCCTGTGCTCATCCCCAGGCTGTGGATTCACAGGGTTTTATAGATGGTTTTTTAAATTTAACTTTTAACCATTTGTTGTATTAAATAAACTTTGCTTTTATTGTGAAACCCACAATCACTGTCCGGGCTTTTCTCAAACTTGTGGCCATGTTGGCCAATTGCTAGGGAGTCACCCCTAGCTGGTGTTGTCTTGTCGTCCTCTCTTCACTCGCCACACTCAGAATTATCAAGATATGGAAACCCAAGGTTTGATCCTGTTGGTGGTGTTCATATTTTTTGTTTTTATCTACCACTGTAATACAGTCTGGAAACACAATGATATTGGTACAGAAGATCTCAGTGAACAATTGCATCCACTGTGCCCCTTGTATAAGTGTAAATTAAAAACAATGCAGTTATTTGTAAATGTTTTAAACCCTGTATTCAACTGAAACAGTAAGGGGACTAAGTGTTCAAAGTAAGAAACCTGAATTTTATTAATGTGTCCATTTTTCCTTTATGTATTGTTTCATTGTTAACATGGTCATTTTAATTTAATGGAGAATGTTTTGAAAAAGCTGAGATTGGACATCAAAAGACTTAAAAGGTTGTAAAATGCTGAAATAAAAAAATTTAATAAAGTATTTGGGCAAAATGGGCAAATGATAAATTGCTAAAAAAAAAAAAAAAAAAAGAAAGAAAGATTTTAATCATAAACAACACATTATGTCCACGTGTAATATCCATGAGCTCTGATCATTCAGAGAAATATGTGTTTGCAGGTGACAAGACAAAAATATTAAATCACTGTCATTTTCATGCCTTGAAGGCAGCACTGCATTAAAACAGATGTAGTTAAGTGGAAATCACTGCAATTATCCACAAGTAAAACTTAAAAGTCTTCCTGGCAAAAAAAGAAAAAAAACACTATAGAACATAGAGATTTACCACCTGTCTCTCTGACCAGGGCGAGTCAGGATCGGTTATTAGGAATCCAGCTGTAGAAAAAAGACAAAATCAGAACAAACTATAAATAAAACTATAGATATCTTATATAACGACTTTAATTACAAATGTACTTGAATAACTTATTTTTCAGGAAACAAAAATAAACTTGTTGGAGTGTCACATTTCCTCCTACTTGAAAACTCATTTTACCATTTGTAACTATCTGTAATCAATGGCATATCAATACGCTGTATAAATCTTACTGCTGGGTCCAATATACCACTTTGTTTGACATGCATGTCAGGATGTCAGTGCTGGTTCGGATCAGCGTCCTGTTGACTCGAAAGGGAAGAAGGCATATCAGTTTGCTGTCCCCTCCCCTTTTAATGCTTCATGGAAAGCAGTGTAACTTCAGAGGGGTCACAGTGCAGACAGCAGAGAGCTGCACAACAAGCAGCTCCCCAAAATATTCTGGAATTGAAAAACCGCCATGCATGAACAAACAGCATCCTCAAACAACATGCAATAAGAGCAGCTTTGTTTATGTCCGCTCCGCCTCCAGCTGTAACCCGGAGTTCCCTGAAATCTACTTTGTGGTGCTTATGATCTATCTCTCTTTGCTTCAGCGCTGTGCGATGCTCTTTGTTTGGTGAATCTTCTTGAATACAATGGAGGCTCCACACGGAGTCCAAAATGTGTGATGTGAAATCTGAAAAATGAATCAGTCTTCCATGTCCCAAAGGGCCATAAAACTGGATGTGATAAAACATAGAAAAATATAATGATATAACAAACTAAAATCTCTGAATTCAATAAATAAAACATTTGAAGCAGGTATTGTTCCATCGTTTATGATCATACACCAAGTGAGCCACACAATTTATTTTAGATTGTCTTGAAAGTGATTTACAGCTTTGCAGAGTGCCACTTGAGGGGATCCATTAATACACTTTGGTTCTTAGTAGTCAAAAGGTAGAACGGATACATGTAAACATGAACTCTGCTTCAGGCCTGCGCCTCATCAGATTTAAATTATGTTAAGTTGCCACAAATGCATCACAATGTTCTGAGAAAACTGTTTATTTATTTCAAGCTCTCTTTTTAACTTGATCATGTTTTTAAAACAGTTTTTATCTGATATTCTTTCTTTTTCTTTACTCTTTTCTGTGTTTAATTTGAAATTATTCTTATTTTCTGATGATTTAGTGTCTCTGTAAATCACCCTGTCATTTAATTGTGCTATACAAACAGACTTGCTTTGCCTTTAGAATAAGTATTAGTTAGAGCTAAGAATAGCTCCATGGTTTTAAGCCATGTCAGAATGTATTTATCAAAAGAACATGTTTACACTTTTACTGGACAGTGACAAATATAGAGGATTTCAATTTACAATACAGAAAAAAAGTAAAACTCTGCATCATTGGTCTGGCCTAAGTTGTGTGTACCTCTGAGTGCACATGAAAGTCAAGTGCGAAGTCAGTCAGCTCAGGTTGAAACCAGTATTAGTCATATGGTGTAAATGTATTCCCTCTGTGTTATGTGCGTATATGCAGGCATATGCAAGTTATGCATATGCCTGCATATACGCAGCAGTGCACGAGTTGAGCTGTTTGGTTGGGAGACCTGGCTTCCAGCCAGATTTACAAGGAGAAACTTTCTCCTCCATAATGTGACAAACATGAAAGTAGTGCTCAGGAATGTATTTTTCTTGGAGTGAGCACAAGATTAGCACATAGTGTTGCTCTCTCAGAGCTGCAGAGGAGGAAAACAATGGTGGGGGTAAGCTGATGAGACAAGTAAGTTTTGACTGAATGCATTGCCCAATCGTCTCGCTTTCCGCAGCCAAAAGAACACGATGTTCAACGAAAGCAAAACAAGTCTGATGTAAATGCCATTTATGAAGAGAAAGGGGGTGTTCTATAGCTCAGATATCCTGGATAATGATGAAATGTATAGACAGAGGAGGAGGAGACATTACACAATCTCAGGCCTCCAATGGGAATGACTGTTTTGCAGTTTCTTCTCCGGCATTACACACTTTAAAACTACACATTTAAGTTAATACTCACAATTCTTATTTTTTCTTTTCTCCAACTTTCAGTCATTGTTTGTGTTCCTGCATGCCTTGAAAAGGAGGCTAACAGATAAGGACTTTTGGCTGGACAGTATTTCTAATCCTATCAGAGTAAACAGTTCAATCTTCTGATATTAAACAGCAGCTGAAACGCTCTGCACAGCACTTAATCTAATTTACACTCCTGTAGCAAGCTGGCCTCCCTTCAAGGAGGAGGGAAGGGGTTTGTTTAACACACCACCCGCTTGCTGTGCCATCTCAGGCATGTGAATTGAAGATTATTAAATTAAATCAGCTTTCATATCATAATGACAGCGTGAGTGTGTTCAAATTGAATAAAATGGAAAAAAACAAGAACGCTAGCTGCTGCTGTGCACTGTTGTCGCTTATAAACCTGATTTTTCTTAATATTATATTCATTGTGAGCTTTTTTTTTTTTTTTTTTTAAAAATACAGTGTAAGAATATAATAATTATATGTTAAAAAGAAAACACACCTGAATGTTTGCCAGACGATGCCACTTTGTAGGATTGTGTAGAATAGAACAAAAGAAGATCATGAGCCAGACACACACACATGAAACTGATATAGTCTAAGATATGCATCAAAATAGATACTAAAGCTATTCTTTTAAAAGTGAAAGGAAACCTCTGAAATAGAAACCAACCCTACACTTACTTGTTATACACCTGTTCAGTTGTTTGAGAACACAAATAGTTATCCAGTTAATCACGTGGTGACAATTAAATTCATTTAGTTTAGATGGTAAGATGGTAAGATGGCTTGCTGAAGATTGGACAGACATCACCTTGTCTGATCAGTCTTGATCTCAGCTGGGACATTCAGATGGTAGAGTAAAAGAGCAGAGGTGTATAATCCAGGGGGGTGCACGGCGGCATAGTGGTTAGCACTGTGCCACCTTCTTCACAGCAAGAAGGTCGCTGGTTAGATCCTCGGCTGGGGCAAGGTTTGGACAGTGGCCTTTCTGTGTGGAGTTTGCATGTATGCGTAGGTTCTCTCCGGGTACTCCAGACGCCTCCCACTGTCCGGTTAATTAGTTTCTCTAAATTGCCCATAGGAATGAGTGTGAGCATGAGTTGCTTTTTCCCTGTGTGGCCCTGCGATGGACTGGCGAGCTGTCCAGGGTGTACCCTGCCTTTCGCCCAAAGGCTGGATTAGGCTCCAGCTTGCCCGCAACCCTTAATTGGATTAAGCGGTTCGGAAAATGAATGATTGAATGTATAATCAAGGTGCCACAAAGTTCGACGTGTCCAACAGCTGTTCCAACCAGTCACCAAACAAGGTGAACTAGCTCCACTGCAAAATAGATGAGCCTGTTAGTGAAAACACCTGTTCTAAATGCACAGGCAGATCCAAAACATGGCAGGATTTCTTTACTTTACTTCACTTTACTTTTACTTCCACTTTATACACCTCTGAGAAAGAGCAACTTTGGGATCTGCAGCCGATCATCATGCATGTCTACACGGACCAACATCTCAGTTATGCTTTCAACATCTTGTTGAATCCATGCCATGAAGAATTAAGACAGTTCTGAAAGAAAAAAGGGGGTCAACCCACCACCAAGGTGAACTTAATAAAGTAGGAGATGAGATATGTCTTGACTTATGTAGTATTTTTTTCAGTTCTACTTTCTTTTGGCCATTATATCCACACTGGAGGACACAATCCAATACAATCCTCCCCAGCTTTATTTGTTAGCACTTAAAAAAAAAAAAAAGATAAGACGAAATATAGTCAAAAGAAACAGAAAAGTGCAAAAACATCCACAGTAAAATAAATAGATAAATGAATAAAATCAAAGTCTTGAGAGATGTCAAAGGCCAAAAATATGAGATGGGCTTTTGGAAGAGACTTGAAGTCAAACAGCAACAGGTTTGTCTTACGTGTAGTGGCAGGTTGTTCCGCAGCTTAAAGGCAAAACCAGTAAAGGCACAGTCCCCTCTAAGTTTCCTCTTTGTCTTGGGGACTCTCCAGAGTAGCTGAGAGTCTGCAAACATAGGACCCTGATTCAACTGATGATGTGCAACTTGACCTTCATGATTGATTGTGGCTCACACACACAAGATATATTTGAATTTCTCTGACCTCCCTCTGTGCATGTTTTCACACATGTCGCCTAGTGTGTAGCCTTAAAGTTAGTCCCTGACTGTAAAACTGTGAATCATCGTCTATTTTTACCACCAGGATTGTGATGGTTAGCATGACGTATCAGGCCAGTAGACTTAGGTCCACAGGTGTCCCAGCAGTCCCATTTTAAATAATCACCTTCATCTTTTTCTCATTGAAAATCAAGAATTTAAAAGCCATCCAGGTTTTAATGTCTTAAAGAGACATTAGAGTATGGATCACTTTTCTTCAGGGGCGCATACTTTACATCTCACAGTCATCAGCAAAACAGAAAAAGAAATGTCAAATTTCCTAAAAGTAGAACTGAGTGGGAGGACATGGGGGAAGAAGAGATGGGGTCCAAAACTGAACCTTGTGGGACCCCACATGAGTTGAGCAGATTTGGAAAATTTCTGTCTGCCAGGTGAGATCTGAACCACTCCAGAGCTCACCTCCTGGTGCCTCCCCACTGTTTCACTGTTGTGTATGTGTCTGTATGCGTATATGCTCTATTGAAAACACTGGGATAGGGAAACAGGATGATTGTTAAGGGTAATCATTAATCATTGGAGAAGCGGTTGGAATTAATAAGTAATACTTCTTCCTACCTCTTTTTGGATTTGTAGACTTAGTTCATGGGTATTGTTAAATGTCTATGTAAGTATGTATATGTAGATAGGTGTATGTATTTATATATGGAGACATATATATGATTGTATAGTTTTTTTTTTACCTGTCTGAAATAAATCTACTAATCTAAACCAGTCATTAAAATTGCTTTGGTCCACTGTGTCAAAACTTAGTTAATCCTAAATGAGTCATTAGCTAAAAGTATTAAAAGAGCTGATTTGTGCTGTGCAGGGTTTTAAAACCAGTTCAGGTAGTATACTTAAAAAAAATGCAATGGGTGAGTGTGTGCTATCTTATCTAGGATTTTTTAAAAGCAAGGCAGTTAAGAAATGTGTCCTAAGCTGGCAAGAACTGTAGGATTGAAACCAGGTTTTCTAATCAGAAGTTGTACTGTGGCATATTTATTTTGGGACTATAAATTGGACCAGGTTGCTACTAATAACTGCAAGAGCAAACAGGCCTACAATGGGAAAAAGCTCCTTTAAAAGTTAAAGTGGGACAGCATCATAAGGCCCCTCCCTGAGCCGTCACCTTATCGTGGTGGAGGGGTTTGTGCGTCCCGAAGATCCTAGCAGCTATGTTGTCGGGGGCTTTATGCCCCTGGTAGGGTCACCCATGCCAAACAGGTGTCTAGGGGAGGGACCAGACCAAGCACAGCTCATAGACCTCTATGATGACGACCAACCTGGGCATGAATGTTCCCTTGCCCGGACGCGGGTTACCGGGACCCCCCTCTGGAGCCAGGCCTGGAGGTGGGGTACGAGAGCGAGCGTCTGGTGGCCGGGCCTTCGCCCATGGGGCCCGGTCGGGCTCAGCCCGAAAGGGTTACATGGGCCCCACCTCCCGTGGGCTCACCATCTGTGGGAGGAGCCGTAGGGGTCGGGTGCAATGTGAGCTGGGCGGCAGCAAGAGGCAGGGACCCTGGCGGTCCGATCCCCGGCTGCAGAAGCTGGCTCTAGGGACGTGGAACGTCACCTCTCTGGTAAGGAAGGAGTCTGAGCTTGTGTGCGAGGTTGAGCGGTTCCGGCTAGATATAGTTGGACTCACCTCGACGCATGGCTTGGGCTCTGGAACCAGTACCCTCGAAAGGGGCTGGACTTTCTTCCACTCTGGAGTTGCTCATGGTGAGAGGCGCCGAGCAGGTGTGGGCATTCTCATCAGCCCCCAGCTTGGTGCCTGCACTTTGGGGTTTACCCCGGTGGATGAAAGGGTAGTTTCCCTCCGCCTCCGGGTGGGGGGACGGGTCCTGACTGTTGTCTGTGCTTATGCGCCGAACAGCAGTTCAGATTACCCACCCTTTCTGGAGTCCTTGGAGGGAGTGCTGGAGGGTGCTCCTTCTGGGGACTCCATTGTTCTGCTGGGGGACTCCAATGCTCACGTGGGCAATGACAGCGAGACCTGGAGGGGAGTGATTGGGAGGCATGGTCCCCCCCCTCTGAACCCAAATGGTGTTTTGTTATTGGACTTCTGTGCTCGTCATGGATTGTCCATAACGAACACCATGTTCCAACATAAGAGTGTCCATATGTACACCTGGCATCAGGATTCCCTGGGCCGCAGTTCGATGATCGATTTTGTAGTCGTATTGCCGGACCTGCGGCCACATGCCTTGGACACTCGGGTGAAGAGGGGGGCGGAGCTGTCAACTGATCACCACCTGGTGGTGAGTTGGCTCAGATGGTGGGGGAGGAAGCTGGTCAGAGCTGGCAGGCCCAAACGTGTTGTGAGGGTCTGCTGGGAACGTCTGACTGAGTCCCCTGTCAGAGTGAGCTTCAACTCCCACCTTCAGCAGAGATTCGAACATGTCCCGAGTGAGGCGGGGGACATTGAGTCCGAATGGGCTGTGTTCCGTGCCTCTATTGCTGAGGCGGCCAGCCGGAGCTGTGGCTGTAAGGTCGTTGGTGCCTGTCGTGGCGGTAATCCCAGGACTTGTTGGTGGACACCAGCAGTGAGGGATGCCGTCAAGCTGAAGAAGGAGTCCTATCAGGCCTTCTTGGCCTTCTTCTTTACCAGTCGATCTACGTTCCTACCCTCACCTATGGTCATGAGCTGTGGGTCGTGACCGAAAGAACGAGATCTCGTATACAGGCGGCTGACATGGGTTTCCTCCGCAGGGTGGCTGGGCTCTCCCTTAGAGATAGGGTGAGGAGCTCGGTCATCCGGGAGGGGCTCAGAGTAGAGCCGCTGCTCCTCCGCATCGAGAGGAACCAGTTGAGGTGGCTACTGGTCAGGATGCCTCCTGGACGCCTCCCTGGTGAGGTGTTCCAGGCACGTCCTTCTGGGAGGAGACCCCGGGGAAGACCCAGGACACGCTGGAGGGATTATATCTCTCGGCTGGCCTGGGAACGCCTCGGGATCCCCCCCGCAGAGTTGGCAAATGTGGCTGGGGAGAGGGAAGTCTGGGCTTCCCTGCTTAGGCTGCTGCCCCCGGGACCCGACCCCGGAAAAGCGGCTGAAGATGATGATGAAGATGAAGCATCATAAGGAGAACCTGAGAGCTTTAAAAGCCCAACAGTCTTCCATAGAAAAGACAAACTGTCCTAAGTCAGCAGAGCAGGAGAAAGGGACTGAAAGATTACATGCAGGAGGTGAAATGAGATGACACTCAGATCTACCTTTCCATGAAGCCAAATGAAACCAATCTTAGTTTTTTAGATTACAAAGATGTCTTGCAGACATCAAGACCTGGATGACTCTGAATTTTCTCCTTCAAAACTTATACAAGGCAGAGATCGTTATCTTTGGGCCTGAAAAACTTAGAACAAAATGATCCAGTTATGTAATTAATCTGGATGGCATTAATCTGGCCTCCAGTACCACTGTGAGAAATCTTGGAGTCATTATTGACCAGGACTTGTCTTTTAGCTCACATTTAAAACAGGTTTCTAGAACCGCCTTCTTCCACCTGCGTAATATTGCAAAAATTGGAGCATCTTGTCTCAGAAAGATGCAGAAAAATTAATCCATGCCTTTGTTACTTCCAGACTGGTTTACTGCAATTCCTTATTTATGGGTTGTCCCAAATATGCCCTGAAAAGTCTCCAGCTGATCCAAAATGCTGCAGCGAGGGTTCTGATGAGGACTAGCAGGAGAGATCATATTTCACCAGTTTTAGCCTCTCTACACAGGCTCCCTGTTAAATCCAGGATAAAGTTTAAAATTCTTCTCCTCACATATAAAGCTCTCCATGACCAAGCTCCATCGTACATAAAAGATCTTAAAGTTCCATATATTCCAAATAGAGCACCTCACTCTCAGATCGCAGGTTTACTGGCGGTTCCTAGAGTCTCAAAGAGTACTATGGGAGGAAGAGCCTTTAGCTGTCAGGCTCCTCTCTTCTGGAACCAGCTCCCACTTTGGGTTCGGGAGGCAGACTCCCTCCACACAATTACGATCGAGCTGAAAACCTTCCTTTTCCATGATTCTTATAGTTAGGATATGAGCATCTCCTGAGTTGGAGTCTGCATGTATGGGACCCAACTATCCAGGTTATGCCCGTTGCTCTTATAGTTATGGGTAGTATAGCCAACCATTACTTATGTAGGGGATGTTACCTTATGCACTGAGAAGTACCTCGCTCTATTTCTCCAATGTATTAATGTATAAATATATGCCAATATTGCCATCTCTAACTTATTTCTCCTTTTTTCCGCAGGGCTTCCTGAATAAGTGCAATTGTACATGTTTATCTGTCTTTCCTGTGTCTCCACCCCAACAAGTCGAGGCAGATGGCTGCCCTCCCTGAGCCGGGTTCTGCCGGAGGTTTTCTACCTGTTAAAGGGGAGTTTTTTCCTTCCCACTATCACCGCGTGCATGCTCAGGATGGGGGATTGGATCGAAGTCATGACTCGATGCAATCAGTTGGTTTCTATTATAGGACATGTATGGATTGGCTCGAAATAATGTGTATGTTGATTCGTGTATGTAAAGTGCCCTGTGACAACATTGTTGTGAAGTGGCGCTATACAAGTAAAGCTGAATTTAATTGAAATTAAAACACCTGAAGAATTAACTTTATCAGTAAAAGAGTAAAGAAAATCCTGACAGGCAGCACGTGAGATCTCCGTACAAACATTGTGTGGAGCAGTAAGACAAGAGTTAATAGTTTTAAACCAAAGTCGGCTGTCCTGGAGATTTTGGATGATTCTGGTTGGAACACATTTGATTGAACAGAATTTAATAAGCTGTTGTGGAGACTCATTTAATTAGAATCAGGTATGATGGTTCAGAAAAACATCTAAAACCTGCAGGACTGTAGCCTTCAGGACTGCAGCTGGACATGCCTGCTTTAAACAGAACACAAGGATTGTGACAGTAGGACACAATAATGTCAATGGCGCCAGCTGTCTCTTAACATCTGGAATGATGTCTGCAGCTTGTCCTTTTTCCACTCATGCTTTGCGTTGTGACACTTCAGTTTGGCAGTACAAGTCCTGTCATTTAACCAGGAGTTGAGATTTAGCAGTCGTCTTCCAACTGGAAAGTTGGGAGATCGATTCCAGGCTTCCCCTGACTATGTGCCAAAGTGTCCCTGGGCAAGACACTAAAACCCCCAAGTTGACCCTAAATGTGCCTATCGGGATATGAGTGTGTGTGTAAGTCGCTTTGGATAAAAGTGTCTGCTAAATTACTGTAGACTAGAATAGTTTCACCGTTCCTGGATTTTTATGGAGCAACAGTTTGTCTGTTTTACAGCAAAGAGTGACCTCAAATGATACAGGCATATGATCAGAAAACACTGCGTCACAAATGTCTAATTTAAGAACTGGGAGTTCATGTGATAAAACCAGATCAAGAATATGTTTGTGTTCATGTTTAGGTTCAGACACAAAGTCAATAAAATCTAAAAACTCCTTTGCCACAGGCTTATCAGGACAGCACACGGCAGACTATAGGAACATGGTTATACTCTGGACAGCCAAAAATCATAAAAGTATTTTATTGAGTTCTTACTGTATTTTAGCCTCCGGTAGACCACAGCACAACGTTATGTGGGAACGACTCTACTCACACAAGCTCAGCTAAGAGCTGGAAAAGAAAAGACTGTGGCAATACAACAGATGAGATATTTCTAATCAATCAAACTCAAGTTCTTATAATTAATTTTCCTAATGCACAGAAGCAAAATTGGAAAATCCTATAAAGGAGGACAAGACAGGAAAGACAGGATCTTTATCTAATCTTTATGATTTTTAGCCATGACACCTCTGCATGTTTCTAAAGTGATCACCATCAGCAGTGAAATTTGCCAAATGTGATATGACAAAATATTTGTGATATCAGACTTGCAGGTTTCCTGACAGTCAGGAGTAAAATGTCAAATGTTACATGAGATTTTGTGCAAAAACAGATATCAAGAGCAGTGAAATTGAAATCCTAAATGTCAAGTCTTGACGACTAATACTGGTAAATAATTCATTTTAAAAACAACTCACATTAGATTTATATTAACACTGCATAGGATGTTTTTCACACTTATAAAATCTGACTGATTTCTTTGAACAAAGGAAAGGAACATTTCTGATGGCCACACATGTACACTTACTGTACAATGAGTTGATGTGAACTCATAGGAAGTTTATATTAAAGGCCACTATGTGTTCTACTTCCTCTAGTGCTGTTTTATATCTTTTCCTAGAGTCTTCTTCTCACGTTAGTGCTGACAGCTCACTGTCGTCAGTAGGTCTTGTTTCCTGTTATGCTGAGTTGCAACAGGACGTGCACTCCTGCACGCATCCAAAAAAACTTGGGATAAGGGTGTCAGCTAAGCATGTGAAAACAAAATGTTATCGTGAGAGTAATTTGACTCCCTCTGTGCAGGACCTCTTATTGCACTGCCATGAGAGTTTCTTTGTTCGGAGAGATCTGATCTGATGGAGCGAAGTTTATTCCCAGCAGGGGTTGAAAATGTGTTGTGGATGGTTAAAACATTAAGGTTTCAACTGTTCTTACTGTAGTAAACAAGCGCTGAGCAGAACAAAGCAGAACAAAAGCAGCAGTTGATTGAAAAAAAATGGTTAAACTGTTTGATTGGTGGAGAAACAAAGCTCATCTTGGAATTTTTGTTATAACTTAGTAGGTCAGTAATCAGCATGATGCTAGGGATTGTTTAAGAAATCATCACATAGATGAACCTGCAATGAAGATCAGCTAACAAACTACTTTTAGTGTGCTTTACTACATTTTTTTACACTGATTATTTGGATGAATCTTTATTATCTTTGCACTATAGGTCTTTAATTGTCGTTCAACTCCTCCCCAAAAGGTCACATTTGATCCCAGTGTTCTACAGACCCATATCTAACTTTCATTTTATTACTAATATCATCCATCAATTTTTTCATATTTGCTTCATTAGTTAGAGTTAAGAATGACCTTCTTGTTGTCTCTGTCAATGTTCTTGTCTGTTTTAGTCCTGTTGGACCTTAGTATTGCATTTGACATCACAACTTCTTATTATAAAAATCTGAGGAAAATAATCAGTTACAGGCTTGTTTTGCAGATTTTAATGTCTGGATGACCTTTTAATTTTCCACTTTGAATTTAGACCATACTGAGGTTGTTTTTGTTCCTAATAACCTTGGAGACTTGCCTCTGTAAGGAACCTTGGAGTCATTTTTTGCTGGGATAGTTGTTTAATTCACATATTACACGGGTTTCTTTTCTATGAAGAATCTAATTTTAAGATTAGCCTTTCCCATAACAAACATCTAAAATCTGGTCTCTGCATTTGTCACATTGAGGCTTGATTAGTGTAATGTCATTTTGCCTGAACAACTCACTGAAAACACTTCACCCCTTTATGTTCTTTATGTTTTTAATTTATAAAAAAAAAAAGACATACATGGTAATTGCTCAGTTTGCCTGATAAACAAGAAAAGAAAATGATGCAGTAATATTTTGATTTACGTGATAGAAATATGGCATGTTATCATAACATCAAAACACATTGAAACTGCTGATTCAGTATGTTTTTGGGACAAATTTAAAATGAGAACTTTTTGAAAGACTCTTAAGATGCCTTTTAAGTTCTTTTAAATTGTTCATTATCAGATTTTTTAATCTGAAAGTTGTTGCTTTTATTGCTTTTATAAATGCTTGTGAGTCTAAGTCATGTTTTATTGTAAAGAACTTGGGTTACATTTGTATGTAATACACATTTCATAAAATTAATAAAGTTGAGTTGAGCTACAAAAGGCTCTCTGTTCAACAAACAGCCAAAGATATGTTTGGCCAGAGTTCCTGCTGGTTGAATACATTTTACATATGACATAACATTGTTTCACATTTTCCACCCATGTGTTGGTTGTTTCAAGCCCCCAGACAAAAGCAACAACAAACATCACCCTGGTCAATTTTGTCCATTATTTCTACAACTTTTGCGGAAAGTTTTCCATTTATAGATCATATGTCAAGAGAAACATCTGAAGTAAGTTTTTAGGACAAAACAAAACTTTTCATTATCTGCTGATGTTACAGGATCGGAAATGTGGGGCTTGAAACTGTCTCTGCAAAAACTGTTTGTTTCTTTATCTTCTTAAAGTTATTTTGAGATGAAATTCAACAATATACTGACTGTATGTATGCAGTAATGTTGAAAATATAATCGGCTGCAGATGATTTTCCTGGAAGAACTCAAAGCTGAAGAATTTAAAGCTTGTTCCTCCCACAGGGTCCCAGATTATCTATGCTCTCCAGAGTCCTTGTCAGGGATCCTGCAAATCATGTCTGAAAGGGATTCTTCTCTTTTAGACCTGTATTAAACATGATTTTCAAACCTCAACCCTATTTTTCTACAATTTAATTATTATATTTAACACACAAGCTGAAGAGCTCAGTTGCTAACCTTCACACAGCTGATTTGATCAAAGCAGAACCAAATTGAGTTGGTCTGCATTTAGCTGGTTTAAAAAGTTTGTATAGATGTACTGAAAAACTTCTTTTTTTAAAAAATCAGTAAATAAAAAATGTGTGGATGCATTAAAAATAATTAAATATGTTAAAGACCATGTGTCACATTTTGAAAATAATAATGCCCATCACTTCTTCTGTGGCTCTCTGTTATAAAGGTCTGGCTCGCTGTAGGTCTTTAACAGTGTTCACTTCTCTCAGCTCATCCTTCTGTGGTCGCCCCCAGGGAGGAAAAGCTATCCTGGGTTTTGACGTCAGTCTTTATGGGTAAGTAAACAAAGTGTAATTGGGGGAAGAGTCTATGTATAAACAGAGCTGTTGTCACTGTCAGTAAGATGCAGATGAAGAGACAAACGTGGGCTTAGGTCAAATTTGGAGATCTGGAACACAAAACATTTACTTTTACATATAATTCCTTTTTCTTTGAAAACGTGATGAGAAAATGTTTTTCACATTTGGTCTCGCTGATATGTGATAATGTTTGTACAAACCTACTTTCTTGCCAGTGGTGAAGTGCCTTAAGATAACAACCCCTTGAACAATATAATCGACTTTTGGTTAAGTGGTCATTTTGCTGCATGGTAGCAGTGGCTGGTTCAAGCCTGAGCTGGGGGGACACTCTAATGGTGGTCTTTCTGTGTGGAGTTTGCATGTTCTCCCCGTGTATGTGTGGGTTCTTCCAGGAACTACAGCTTCCTCCCACCATCCAAAGACATTCATGTTAGGTGAATCTGTTCCTTTAATTGGTCCCGAGGAGTGAGTGTGTCTTGGCCCTGCAACCGACTGGCAACCTGTCCAGGGTGTACCCTGCCTGTCACCCAGTGATGGCTGGGATACGCTCCAGCTTCCCTGCAACTCTTCATTGGACTAAGGGGTTAAGAAAATGAATAAATGAATGAATGAATGAATGAATGAATGGTCATTTTAAAAGCTGTAAAAAGCTGAACTGATATTTCTGTTTTACACACACCACACAGATAAGTATGATTCGACGGTTTAGAAATGAGCATGTAATGAGTAAACAGTGACTGCAAGTTAATTTAATCCAAATGTAATTCAGTGTCTCCTTCTTTCTAAGTAGAAAACCTTCACTGCATCAGAGACAAAGCTTTCACACTCAATTATAAATGGATTTTAATTAAATTTTCCAGAAATCTGAAAACAGAAAACAAAACAAGTGATTTGATGTTGGGGGTGATCCAGATCCCCGCCTGGATCCAAGAATTTCTCAAAAGATTCTTTAAGATAATTTTTGCTTTTAGAACTTCTTGTTCAAAAATAATACCCACAGCAAATGGAAATATAAAAATGATAATAGCTTTGTGGATCTCTGAGTCTCTGAGTGCTCCTCGTTTTATTACTTGCTCTCTGGGAAAGCAGCCTCAAGACCAGCATGTTTTGTTTTCTTCCTCTAAAATCTCTCTTTCTCTCTCCCTCCCTTACTTAGCTTGGCGTGCAGCTGCCAGGTTTCAGTTGTCAGTCATCTACTCTAACTTCTGGCTGCAGGATTGTTGTCTGCATGTAGGTCTGGCTCTGGTCTGAATGTATTATTGGTCTATGAAGTCCTATTATCAGTGTTCTTTTTTAAAAAAAAGTTATATAAGTGTCTTATATCAGTCACGATAGGTCAGTCATGATTTTGGTTTTGATTTGCTTTTCTTTTGTTGCTAAGCATAACTGTGCCTTGCAGGATGTTTTGACTCCTGTACAGGCAATAAGAAATTAAAATCAAGATTCTATGAATGGTTCAAAATAAAGACAAAGGGAATCAGTCCCATCATTTTGTCCAAAAAGAGGAATCACATCTTGATCACAGCTTCTGTTTGTTTCTCAGCAGCAACGGACATCCTGCTTCAGACTCATTTTATTAGTCTCTAAAGCAAAAGTTCAAACCTGCCTTTGTGTGACTAAAATAAGTTTTCCAGTAACACGATGAAGAAACTGGAGCTGAAAACAATTGTATGTATGTACAAAACTGAAAAAGAAAAATGAAATAAAAGTAACTATTGATGTAAAACCTCTTTTTTATTTATATATGTAAAAAAAAACTTATCTGTAGAAGGTACAACCCATGAAAATATGGCAGGAAAATGAAACATTTGTTTAATATGAGGTCTTTATTTAGCCCTTCAATAAAAGGCCATTAAAGGGTATTTACAGTTTATAATCATGTGACTTGTCAAAATTACTGTCGTGTCATCTTCTGCTTCCTAAGGAGCAGCAGCCAAATATCAGGTTGTGTTCAACACGACTATTAGAGGTTTATACCATAAAATGATGCAAAAGGTCTCAGAAGCTGTGTGTATCAAATATGTCACAGTTATTCAGGTAAAGATTCTTACTCCCATACAACATAAATGGTCATATGAGTTTAAAATTGTTTGAGCCTAAATATGTGATATTTAGGCTGGAATATGTTCAAAGCATTACCACCCCCATCAAAAAAGCTCTTTATTTCCAAACAAAATATCTTTTTCCTTTTTTTTTTTTTTTTTTTTTAAAAGAACACATTTCCAAAAAAGTATTTTCTGGTCATTTAATCTAAATGAACAATCTGTTTTGTTTTTTTTCAATAAAAATATTTAATATTTATGAAAAATACACTTTTTCTTTCTGGAAATTCTGTTGTTTTTCAGAATTAGGGACTTTGTCCTGTTCAGAAGTTGCATCATGTGCTGTATCATATCTGAAGAAAGAAAATGTAACACTTGTGGTTTTTTTTAACCTCTATGATGAAGGGACCAGCATGCATATTTTACAATCTGCTGCGGGATTACGTTTGGGATTTTCATGTTTCACATGTTACTTCTACAAGGACAGGGACGTATTCTTCCAAATTTATGTTTCAGGTTGTTGTTGTTATTTTATTGTTTCCTAATTGTAATTTTAGCATCTCAAATGTGTTTTATGTACTTTAATAACACATTGAAACAAAGTTTTTTCACATTTCATTTTGCATCAACAATTCTGCCACTTTTCTGTTGAAGCTTTACCTCAGACCTTTACTTTGACTTGGAATTTAAACTTAGCTGATATTAATACACAAAATGTTAATCAAGAACTTCCTACTGTGTCCTGCTCTTTTCACATCTTTAATGTTAGTTTAGCTTTTATACTGCAACAGTTATGTAACTGCATTACCCTGAAGTACATCGAATCCATGAAGCCATTTTAACTGACCTTGATTTTTATGTCCTCTGTCTCAGTTGATTTCCACCTTGTGGGATGCATACAGGTTATAAACGTAGCTGAAAAAAGCAGTAAAGTGGACTGATGTATGAAATTTAAAGAGCCTGTAAACAGGGAAAAGACAAAATGGGTGATAAGGGATAGAGAAAGTAAAGGTTTGAAATGGTCCTTCTATCACTGTTAACGAACCAAAGTTAAATATTTCCTGACTTTTTCAGCATTTACAAGCCATACGCTCTGTTTTGAGTGGTGAGCTGAGAGCCTGTGAGCTGTAAACTGACTTTGGCTCTTGTTTGCTGTTTCACTAAGAGAATTTAGCAGGATAAAAGTGGTTCTTTGCTGTACGTTTTGTTCTGTAACCAACTACAGCGTATCAAAAGTCAAGACAAAGCTTTCCACATCCGTATGAACAAGTTTGTGATGTTTGATGACAGCAGGGTATAAATTAATAGTTGTCAACTTTTGCCTTTAGTTTTTCCACACAAAGCACGACCCATTCAGGATAGCAGAGGATTTCAAAAAGTTTTAAATTTCAAGTGGTCAAGTGATGTTTGTAGTTGGGTTTTTTATGAAATTTCCAAGAAATTGAGATTTTAGAGAACTACGTGATTGTGAGAACTATTATCTTATATTGAATTTACAAAACAAGTTACTGTAATTGTTGGTGTAGAATATTTGGGCACTGGCATTAGTACATTGCTTAATTATGATGTGATCCAATGTTTATTCTTTTTTTTTTTTTTTTTTACCAAGCCAATCAGTATGTTTTATTTTCAAATTAAATCTCTCTTAATAATTTTTGCACATCCTTCCTCCTCCTCATTCATTCATTCATTCATTATCCTAACCGCTTAATCCAATTCAGGGTCGTGGGGAAGCTGGAGCCTGTCCCAGCAGTCGTTGGGCGAAAGGCAGGGTACACTCTGGACAGCTCGCCAGTCCATCGGAGGGCCTTCCTCCTCCTCATTTGTACCTTTTCCAGCTGGTGAGGTGTCCAGTGTGGCACCAGCTCCCTCTGGAAATTCATTGGGCTACCTGGGTGCCACCTCAGGTGGTCACTACACTGTTGAACAAAGACTGAAAGTTCTTTCCAGACAAGCATAGATCATCAGTGTCAATAAACCAATGTGAGGCCAAATTGAAATTAATGTCGCAATAACTGAAAATATTGACATTTGATTGCATATTTCTACAAGTAAGTGTGTCCTTGTGCAAGTCCAACCACTGAGGTTATGTAAGACTTATGAGCTAATGTTAGCATCAACACGTAACAGTGCTAATCTAGTTATGTGGTAGCACTAGATTAGTGGGATAATGTGGGGAAACCATTTCATATTCAATTTTCAGTGACTGTATTAATGGATTATACATGAACTCATTCAAGACTTTCATATTTGTGTATTAGACATTTAAAAAAGTATTAATAAAGGCAACTTTTTGGCTCATCCATCAGATTTGCTACGTAACCTGGTAAGGCCCTGGTCTACCATTTGGCAGAGGTAAATTTGCACTGACTATGATAGGTTTCTTTGTTTTTTTTGTTTTTTTTTAAAAAGTGGAATTAAACCTGCCTGAGCCATCTGTACCAATGTTTTGGATACATAAAATCCAAACTAAGTGTTTGTTATAACACTGCTTAAAATTTTGTTCATTTTTTTCTTTACCATCTCAGTGTTATTATGTTGCTACTAACTTTCAGCCATTTATTCATAAACAATTATTCTGATATTTCTTGCCCAATAAATAAATAAATAAATAAATGAATAAATGAATAAATGAATAAATGAATAAATGAATAAATGAATAAAGAATGAAAGAAAGAAAGAAAGAAAAACACAAAGAGACATTTTTCTGTGACCTTTCTCTTAGTGTTAACTTTATCTGGTTATAGCAGCACCCTTGGTAAATCCATATGCTGCTATAGTGAAAGATCCAGTGGACTTCCTTTATCAAACCTATGGCTGTTAATTGTTTACGCTGGTGCATGCAAGACTTAAAATAAGAACTGGTGTAAATAACCAAACAATTGTTTCTTAGTGAGAGAAAAATATATATAGGACTGAAAATATTGTTGAAGCCCACAAAAAAAATTTACTTTTCAAATTCATTAAGTACTCAGTATAATGTGCTTGATTTAAGACAACACTGACATAACAAAAAACATGCACTACTCATCAGTACACAGCAAGTGATCTTATATAACTGTCTCTCCAGTTCTTAATATGTTTACCTGGGATTTACATAACTTCAGTCCAGATGGAAAACAAATGATGAGGTCAATAGCAAGACACAAAGGATGGTAATGACATGGCTGTCGTGCGATTTACTGAGTGCTTCTCATGAAAAACACAAACTAAGGATGAATTCCAGATGATCTGATTCATAGCAGAACAGTCCTTGGAGTCTTTGGCACGCAACATATGTGACATGAACTACATGCCTGCTCGTGGTTAAATAAGTGTTTAAAGGAAAATATGAGGCAAATGGAAAGCTGGTAAAATCATGCTTAAAATGAAACAAAAACAAGATTAAAGCATAAGAAGCTTGAAAATTTCAAGAACCATCAACCTGAACATTATTGCAGACAAAGCACAACCCTACCTGAGGCAGCACAATCCCTGAGAGCAGAAGTGTACACATTATTTTATCACACCACAAATACCACTCAGAAATGTATTGAGAAATAACCCTTCAAACTTTGAGACCTCATATAAGTCATTTTTTATGATGCATCAGAGTATGGTGGGCCCAAAAAAAACCCATTTTACAACACACAGGATCCAAATGATCTTCTATAATCCTGGTACCAGCCACAGCAGATGTTACAAGACTGTTCCCTAGTTTGTCCCTCTCATGGTTCTTTTTCAAACTTAGCCAGTCGATCACACTATAAAGTGGAACTATTATGTGCATTTCAGGCTAATTTATTTTTATTTCTGAGACCAGAAGGGCTGGGGTTGATCCAGTTATTGTCACAAATTGCTTTATTGCACTTCATCGGGAGCGCGCACCGCTCCTGCTTTCACCGTCATTGTAACATCTCATGAACAGAAGGATTAGGCAAAAATGAACTCAATAAAAAAAAAAAAAAGTACAATGTCAACACATAGCAAACAGCCCTACATGCTGGAACCTGAATCAGACCCTGAAAGCAAAGTGGAAAATAGCAACCCACAGCAACAAATGCAGCAGGATGTCTCTCTTTGGTAAACTCACCAGCCATCGTTGGAAATAACTTTATCCCACGTTTTCCACCCGCCTGATGTATTTGTACATGCCCTTGTTAACCAGTAGAAGGTAACCAATCACCGAACCTTATCCCCCGGGACGTCACAAGGATTTCCAAGTAGAAAAAAACTCTCTAAAATGACACGTTTTTTGTCGCCATGGAAACCGAACGGAGAGAGTGGTGGAACTCAAACTCAAACTCAAACATGCGTTTAGGTGATAAAAAACAGTGTCGTTCACATGTCTGATGAGGATTCAACACTGTAACACTGCAACACTGTAGAAAGCTCAGAAAACTCAAAATACCATAATAGCACCCCTTTAAGGTTTTAAGTTATCTCAAATCCTGTCTTACCCTCAACCTTTGACCCCCGCTGGTTCACCTATAAAAGCACAGAGGGAGCAGTCTCCTTATCACTGCAGTATGTTCTCTCACCTGAACTGCACCCACAAACCAGAATACTGTTTATGGACTTCAGTGCAGCATTCAGTTTGGTCATCCCCTCCAAACTCATGACCAAACTCACTGGTCTGGGCATCAGTGCTCCCATCTGAAACTGGCTACTGGATTTCCAGGGCTGTGGGACCACTCCATTCCTGTACTTCCTCTTCACTCATGACTGTAAACCTGTATATGACAGATCACCAAGGTAATCAGTCTCATCATCATCATCTACATTGATGAGTTAGCCAACAGGGAGGAGGTGAATGGTCTGGCTGAGTGGTGCAACAACAACAACACTCCTGAACACACCCAGAGAAGAAAATGTGACTCATCCAACCATCAACATCAACAGTGTAGCTGTGGAGTGTGTTTCCAGCTTAAAGTTCTTGGCGAATCACATCTCTCAAGACCTCTCCTGGACCATAAACTGTTCCAGCCTGGTCAGAAGGCTCACCAGCATCTGTTCTTTCTGAGGACCTTAATGGAAGAACCACCTGTCCTCAGATGTCCTGGTGAACTTCTACCACTGTACCATCGAGAGCATCCTTGTGACATGGTCTGAGAACAGCTTTGCTGCTGACCAGAACACACTTCAGAAGGTGTTAAAAACAGCCCAGTGCATCATCAGAGCTTCACTTGCTGCTATTGATGAAATTTACTGGTAGCGTTGCCTCAGGAAAGTGAACATCATCTGCAGGGACTACCTTCATCCTGTGCATATACTGTCTGCCCTCCTGCCCTCTGGTAGGCGCTACAGGAGCCTCTGATGAAGGACCACCAGGCTTTGAAACCATTTCTTCCCATCAGTAGTGTCCCTGATGAACCCTGCATTTACCTTACTGACCAAGCTGTCATTTTTTTTGGATTTGCTGCTGGTTTTAAATGTATGATAAGGGACCCATGTTGTCACACTGTCCCATTTTCATAGTACTTCTGCACTTTTTGCATATTTCCACCCGTACTTGGATGCTGACTGCGTTGTTTTGAATTTGCGTCGGACATACAATGATGATAAAGCAGAATTTGAATATGAATAAGGAAAGAAAACAAATGGGGTAGCTGGTTAATATGAAAACTCGCAAAATTTAGCTCAGCTTCTTCTGTAAATAGGCAAATGGAAAACAGCACTGAATTGCTCCTCATTAGTCAGTGCAATTTCTGATACTGAGATACTGATCGCTGATGTAGAACAGATTATTTGTTACCATAAACACAATGCTCGGGTTTAAATGCAGTTCTTTGCCACAGATGAGCAGATAATATCTGTTTCTTCCTAGCCTCAGGTCATGAACTGCTCCATAGTTGCAGCTGATTGGATAGTCACTTCTACTCATCCAACAATGTGTTTTTAAACGTGCTGCCAGCATGGCTTCAGGGATGGCAGAATTTATATGTTCACTGCACTCATACATTTTATAGAAACTTTAGCGTTGACTTTCATGGTCTCTAAACTATGAATCATGTTATGTTATGTTATGTTATGTTATGTTATGTTATGTTATGTTATGTTATGTTATGTTATGTTATGTTATGTTATGTTATGCTATGCTATGCTATGCTATGCTTTACTATGTTATGTTCTGTAATGTTATGCTATGCTATGCTATGCTATGCTATGTTATGTTATGTTATGTTATGTTATGTTATGTTATGTTGTGCTATGCTATGCTATGCTTTGTTATGTTGTGCTTGTGTTATGCTATGCTATGCTATGCTATGCTATGCTATGTTATGCTGTGCTATGCTATGTTATGTTATGTTATGCTATGCTATGCTATGCTATGCTATGCTATGCTATGCTATGCTATGTTATGTTATGTTATGTTATGCTATGCTATGCTATGCTTTGCTATGTTATGTTATGCTTTGCTATGCTATGCTATGTTATGTTATGTTATGCAATGCTATGCTATGCTATGTTATACTATGCTATGCTATGCCATGCTATGTTATGTTATGTTATGTTATGTTATGTTATGTTATGTTATGTTATGTTATGTTATGTTATGTTATGTTATAAGGGTTTAAGTGTGACATCACGCTCACTTGTGCTATTGATTTTTGTTGGCGCTTTCTCCCCTTCAGTCTCTTTATTCCCACCAAGGCTCAGTGCTGAAGGAGGAACAACAACAGGCTGTGATGTCACGACTGGAGGATTGTGGTGTTTTTGTTCGGCTCACCCCCCTGGAGAGGATATAGTGTCAAGGGTTTGCACAGAGGAGCAGGGTTGTTTTTGACAAACCATAGCAGCAGCCTCAGACATGTTACTTGTGCAGGAGGACGTCTGTATTTATTTACTAAAGTCTTGACTGTTTCAGAAAAGCTGAAAATGGAAATACATGATGAGGAATTACATTTTGGATAACAAGGATGTTACTGAAATAAATCATAATAATTCTCGTTCATGATTTCTGCATGGAAGACTTATAATAACTGGTAAAGATCTGCCATATTTCCACATACTTTCAGAACCCTACGACTGCTTTTGCCTTGGCTTTTATCATCTGATTCATGTGATTTTCTGCTCCTGACATGTGCTGTTGTGTGATTTATTTGACAAACACAGGTGTAGACTTTTTGAGAGTAGATGCAACTTTGTGGAATTATGACCTGTTTGCTAGCAATATACAGGGTCAGTGAGGACAGCCTCCCTCCTCTCTCACGATCACTGCTTGCTTCTCTCTTTTTAAAACTCCACCTCCTCTCACCCACAGCAAACTGCTACTTCAGAAGAAGTCCTGTTGGTCTTGTGTCAAAGGCCAACAAAACAGGCTCTTGTCTCAGATGGTGACAGGGCCAAACAGCTCCTCATCTTCATGTCTTACTTTTCATTCCTCCCTCACGCTCAAATCTCTTCTGCAGTTTGTTTTTCATTGAAAGGAAAGCTGAAACCTGGCTGGTTTGTTTTTTTTTTCCCTGCCTCTTGGCTTTGTGTGTGCTTTTAAAGCCCAGGTGGTGGCGAGCAGAGAAGGTAGCTTACAGAAAAACATGAGGTAGATCGCTGGATCATAAGGGAGGAGAAGATAAAGGATGACAGAGCTGAGTTTTGATACCTCTTTCATTTATGGATGTTTTCAACTTTCAGACTGGTTGTGCGCTGCCAGTGAAACTGTCAAAACCACATTCCTCTTTGCTCACTCCAGTTGTAGCCAGTACAAGTTTGTTTTCTTTCTGTTTTGTCTTAAATAACTTTTGTGTTTCCTTTTACATCATTTGTCAGTCTGTCCTACTTAGTTTTGTGTGAGGATAGTTTTGCAGAGCATTAGAGAATATTTACCTCTGTAAAAGAGTTTTATCTCCCTTAAAAAGAAAATTCTCAATTAGTTTTACATCAGCTAAGGTTGAAATATTATTATTATAACTGACTGATCTACTTATAATTCTCTCAAACTTTTGAGTAATTTAGTATATGAAACATCAATGGTGGGATATATATATCTACTGTTCAGCAAGGCATAAAAGTCACAAGTTCACAAACATGTTCAGAAACATGTTTTGCTCATTGAGTCCATAAAACACAGATATAATCATTCATGCTTCTCATAACTGAGTTTTGAGGTGCAACATTGTGCAACATCAGAGTGATATGTTATCAGTTTTGTTTGTGATGCACAACATGCACCTGTCATGTCTGATTCTGGGATTAAAACTCTGTTTTATGTATCTTTTCTTCAAATAAATGGTTAACTAATCATAAACGTCATTTTATATAAATTCGAGCGAACAGGCAGTTTTTTTCTTTTGTTTTGTTTTGGTTCCAGTTTCCATTTCTAAAAGCTATGTCAGCACTTTTAAAAGACACATGTTTTCTGTGTAAGAAGCATTTTTCCCAGCATCTGACATTACACAAACACAATGCTTTTCCAGTAACATTATGAATAACAAGCAGTGCAGACTAAATACTCTTTACGTCAATACAAGGGAAAAACAATTCTGACATAGCTTGTGTCAGATGTGCAGCACAGCCCGGGAGTTCCCAATATTTAAAGACACAGGATGATTGTAGTTCCCCTTTAACCAGAAGACAGATATTATTTTCATATAGTAAGTCTACTGCAAAGCTAGATGACAGTTTAGTGACTACAAAGCTGAATGCTGAATGCATAAATGACTATTACATATGCAAGAGAAAAAACAAAACAAAAGAATGAATGTACATGAAGGACAATAATAGGAAAATGGTCTTTCAGTTGTACTCTCTGAATTACCATCTGTCACAGCATGCCTGTGTCACTGACAGTCGGCTGGAAAAAAGAAAGTCAGTGGGGGTTCTTTTAGGGAAACAGATCTGGGAAAACAGATTCAACCCATAATATACCCCCTGACACCCATCAAAACCGGAGCCTCATGAGAAACCACATCGCCTCCTCCTCCTGCTCTCTGCGTCTGCAGCCAGCAGTCCAGCTGGAGAATCAGGAGGTCACTCAGCTGATCTAATCCCTTCCCGGGGTCACATAAACACACAGCACTGGGAAAATGACTTATTAAAGTTGCCATAAGTGCCAAGAAGATTATTATGAAGCTGAGTTTAACTTTGGTGTGAAGAATGCTTGTTTATCGTAGCTGGTAGCAGAGGAAGAATCAGCATGAACTGATGACAGAAACATTCACATAAAGTTTTTTTTATTTTTTTTATCAAAGACTATATTAACCTGCATAAAAAGATCAATTCTTTTTGGAGCTTTGTAAAACAAATTTCATTCATCCGCCTATTTTCTTCACTGTTTAGTCCAGTCAGGGGTCATGGGGAAGCTGGAGCCTGTCCCAGCAATCATTAGATGCGAGGCAAATAGGTACACCCTGGACAGAGTGTCAGTGGTACAGTTGAACAAACTGTTCAAATATAACTTTTATCTTATCTTTTGATCTGAGTTTGTCTTTATTGTTGCACTTCACTCACTTCAGGTTTCACTTTAACCACTTAAAGCTGCAGAATGAGACATGTCATGTTGACTTCTATACATTTAAACACTTATACAGTTCATATGTAAGTATTAAAAATACATACAATGCGGGCATGAATCTCTCTAAAAGTGCTGTTAGTGATCATGTAAAATGTTCTGTTCACACACCAGAGGACAGAACAGTCATGCACTGGTGTTGGTGAGGTAGTGAAAATGCGGTAAAACAGAGAGAAAGAACTGAAGGAATGAAACAAAAAAACATGGATGAATGGATGAATGAAGTGTGAAAACAAAGTAAGAGTGAATCAACAGAAATAGTGAAATTTTATGTTTTCTTTTTAACATGTGTTGGTGTGCATCCTATAAAAAAACGTCACTTTTAGAAAAAATGGCGATTTTTAGGTAAAGCCATCCAGGCGTGTGGTTGGAGTGTGATCAGGACTCACTGTACCTGAAACCAGTGAAGCACAACAATACCCTGATACAGAAAGCTTATTGTGTCATATCTGATCTGAAAACAAGCAGCCAAGAGGACAGACTAGCTGATGGCAGGATGGAAGAATGAAGGCAAACTAACAAACTTTGTGAACTGTAGGAAGAACACACTGTCCCTGGTTGTCTGCTTTTGACAGGTGGAATGAAAATCTTGTAAATGCTGCATGTTCAACTACTAGTGCAGCAATGCATAAATTAAAGGAGAACACGTGAGAAATGATCATGATCAACATTGTGTGGCAAGCATCTTGTTGAAGTCTTGGCTTTTATCTTCAATATATTCACTTCAATTCAGTTCAGTAAAGTCTTGATCAGTGTGACATTTAACAAGGAAAAACAGGTTAAAAACCTACACACCTGATAGGCTTAGAATCACATCTTTCCATCTGTGGCTAATTATTGTTCTTACAGTAAGTCTTTATCTACTTTTAACCTTTGAAATCTCAGTATTGATTTAATGATCTATGTTTAAAATTCAACTTCAAATACAAAATATACTTGACATTATGTCCATGTTTGGAAGTACGTTGGAATGTAATGCTTAAAAAATTGATTACAAGTGCAGACCAAGAGGTTTCCAAGCATATTTCTGCTTTTTTGTTGTCTGCTTGTGTTTAGATTGTAAGGTGCCATTGATGTGATTTATTGACGATGTTAAAAATATATTCAAATTTACATTTATTTTCATGACTGAGTTATTTAACTGCTCCGATGTGTTTATTATTGACGATTAAGACATTAATTGAGTCAAAAATAGGTCTACAACACAACACATAATCCACAATATATTTCTTTGACTATTTTGTCTGCACTCTTCATCAGATGCGTCATGTGACCACTGTGATGTGTCGTTCATCAGCTGTCATTCATGCCAAATTCGCCAGGTGAGGCAAACTGTGGCCTGATGCTAAAGTTGTTGAAGAAGAAACTTAGCAGTACAAAAGTTGACTTCTGGAGGAAATCAGAATAATAATTAGAAAAGAGGTCAAGAACACTATCAACAGAGACAAGGAAGCTTTTATTTTCATACAGGTGATCATCATCATGAGGCAAACGTTGCAGATCTGTCTGGTCCATCAGGTCAGCCACGCCATGGAAGGAGGGGCTTTGTAGAGTCCTCCTCAGTTTGGCTCTGTGTAGTTTATAATTCACCTTTTAAGGAATACACATGTAAAAGAGCACAAAAAAAACACCAATAGAGATGCTCACAAATCCCTCTGCACATCATGCAAGTACACTCTGGTATTCATGCTTCTGTACATTCAGATATACTTTTACATGCACACAACAAATGAACGCGGACAATGTTGCGCAATCCAACACAAAATGAACAACATGATTTACAGCTTGTTGATACACAAGAACACAACAGGCAGAGTGACATCTGTGTTGTGACTGTCAAGCTTGAGGCATGCATACAAACAAACACATGCACACCGAGTTCCTCTGCGCAACCACAGCTCAGGCTGCAGACATTTAAACGTAATAACATATGGAGGATGTGGGTGCAGCAGCACACGTGCTCAATGTTTCTTTCTTTTGTGTAGGCGTCCTGCTTGCAAGTTTTTACATGTCAGGTCTGCTATCTTTCTGTTTTCCTTTGTGGAAACAGTTATGTTTGCATGTAAAAAACAGAAAACTTTCCAGTTAAAATGCACTTACGTGATAAAAATAGAGATATTAAATAGCTGCATTAGTAAACAGAATGTCTAAACTAAGTCAAGTTAATAATAAAATAAAAAAGTGTACTTTATGTTATGTGTGGCATGTGCTGAATTTCACAAATCTGAACTTCTCATTAAAACTTAAAACAAGAAAAACAGGAGTCTTAAACATAACAGTTTCCTGCAGCAGTGAGCAACAAAAACAGCTCTGACCTTTGGCCCTTTTACTGCAAGCAGTCCACAGTTCTTATGATCAAGACTTCTGCACTGTTTTTACTTATGATATAGTAATAAACTACACAAAGTTTGGAAGAAGCTTGAATGGACAAAAGAGTATTTCATTTAAGTCATGGTATTCTGACAATGTTGCATTTCACATTAGTAAAAATCATTAATAGACAAGTTAATATAAAGACAACTTTTTCACAAATGACAAGCATTTCTGTGAAATTATTATTTCACTTTTGTTTTTCCTCAAAACTTAATTATTTGCAATAGTTCGTATCACCTAAGCATCGTTGCTCACTGTAATGCACATAAAAATGTTTATTGAACATTGTCTTACAATTAATATTCACCACAAAATCCACAAAAAGATTTCTTTAATCTTTTTTATGGCAATCATACAGCTGATATTGTATTTTCCTCGGAGTTCCCCATCTCATGCTGTAACTAAAACGTGACTGCTGTTTTCGCAAGGCTGACAAACTAAACACCGAGTTTGAGGAGAAGATTGCAAAGCTCTGGACAAACTTGCTTTCAGCATCAGCCTCGGCAACAAAGGGGAAGTGAAACTCAAAACTGTGTGGGTGTGCGTGTCTGTTTGTGTGCATCTGATGGCAGACAGCTAGGAACTTTTGGCCACACCCACATTACACTTTCCCATTGGCTGTGCTGTTGTCAAGGGCATTTAAAAAGAAAACTGCCTGCTAAGCCAATCAGAACAAAGGTAGAATTTCCCCTAACATGCCAGTCTTATCTGTGGTGACATCACATGGCCCTTTAAACAGTAGACGGCAAAACAAGTTTAAATGGCTTGATGACACATAACACACCTACAAAAGAAAAAAAAGCAGAAAAACTTGTTGTGCGTTCACAGGTGGCCTACTTAGAGTTTATTTAGTGTATTTGACCACAACATATGAATTATGAAAAGGAACTTTGTCTGCGGGTCATTTATTTACACTCATTAATGTGCCTGTAAAATAAAAAAGCTGCTGTGTAGCTGTCTCTGTGTTTTGCCTTTGGTTGTACAAAAGATATAAACATTTTCAGATGTGGTAATGTCTCTCTATCCTAAAATGAAGTTCTCATGTCATTGCTGACACTGCATTTCTTAGGGATCATTTGAGGTTGAATACAAGTGCTCATGAGAATGGCTAAACACAGAAATGTATTTTAAATGTGCAAAATAAACAAAGGATAAAGACAAGAACATGCTATCTCTATCAAAAGGAAAACAGCTGAGGTGCAAAATAAAGAAGATTTTCTTAAACACTGTACGTAGATCAAACTATAAATAAACCATGGTTTGCAGCCTGATTCATACCAGTGCTTTATAAAAGGTCTATCTGGGGCAGGGAATCCAGGTGAGGGGGTAGAAGGGTTGGAATAGCCTTGCAGAGGGAAAGGTCTGAGATGATGTCCAGCCACTGGGTGACAGGTTGTAGCACAATGGGCAGGGACTTCTTTTCTAAATGGTTGAACTGACCGTGCAAACTCATAATAGTCATTGTGCTGCTTTTTATGTACAATATAAGTCTGCATTGAGTCCCTGTTTGTTTTCTTTTCTTTCCAGAGAATATCTGATATGTCAGTTCTTATATTATGATAAACAGTTGCAGCACCTGCTGATATCTTTTCAAAGCTCTTCGGTGTGAAATACCAAAACATTAGATTTTTTCCAAATTTCTCCTGTCTGGGCATTTTAAACATACATTTTTTTCTTCACAGTCTATTTACCAACGCATTTATGTTTTAGTTGCAGTCATTTGGAGTTGACTACATTTCCTAGTTGTTCATAAGACTCTGGGGCAACATTTCATATGGTTCACAAAATAAACAGCATCAGATTAGTGCACACCTTTCAGACCTCAAGACAATGCAAATGAAATAAAACTAGATAAAAGATACTTTGGTCATTTTTGAAGGGAAATTATGAATTACGTTGATCTTAAAGAATGATTTTGTCGCAACTGAGTGTAAACTTCATGTTCATGCTATCAACAGACCTCCTGCCTGTTGGCTGCTGTCGGCACACACATTTACACGCCAGTACACACGCAAAGCTCTGGTGATACAAGCTGCACATGAGTAGGGTGAGAATAGTGTTTCCTGTGTTCTTCGGCGCTGAGCATGTGACTCTTTAGGAAGCGCTCCCCCACCCTGCTGATATACTGTATTTAGACTTCTGTACATTACATGCTGACGTTCACCCCCTTGTTTTTTCCGCTACTTCCTACCTGACCTACGAAGTATTTGACTCAATATATGCTGTCAGTCTGCTATGTGAATGTATGCTTAAGTGAGTTTGATGTTTTTCACACAAAAAAGTTTTTGATGTGAGATAAAAACAGAAGCCGAGATGATGTCAACACTGAGCATTTTTATATGCTAAGCAGCCATTTGCTTGCATTTCTGTCATGCATAACTCTTGTATAGTATAAATGACTAAAAAGCTATCATTCTAAGAACTGAATTTTTGCTCATTGACATAAATTTGAGAATCCATTTAAAACCAGATGGACACGGAAACTATTTGTAACAGAAACTTATTGATATCATGACAGTTTCTTCCACTTCAGCCCCACATCACTCCTACTCCTACAGCTTGTTTTACAAAAAAAAACACACTGCAACATCATTTGTTTTTTTTCATAGATATTGTCAAATGTCAGACTGTGTCTGAAATATGTTTTAAAATGTTTATCCAAATAATCAAGGCAGAGGTAAACCAGGTTGTCTAAGGTGAAATTATTCTTCCATTTTTTATCAGTTAAAGGGATGACTTTGTGTATTCAAGTAAAATAAAGATGTCTGACTAAATTTGTGAAACTCTAATGTGTACTCTGCAATGATACCATGATAATTTGCCTGTAAAATAATTGATGAATTGATATTAGCCATGTTTATATCCAGGCTTTTATCTTTCTAATTGAAATAATATTGATTAAATATCTCAGATCAACTGTTTACATGTGACCAACACCTGGTTGACATACGCAGAGCTATAAAACATAACATTATTTATCGTGGTAGTCTATCTATTTAGCATGCTAGTTACTTTGTTGTTTTCAAACTTTTATTAAAGCAACAAGGTGACGCTGCAATTTTATTGGAGATAATGAATAGAAGGTATACTAAAACAAAAATTAAACTTTTGTTTAAAGAAAAAGGTCTCCGACAGAGACCAGTTCAAGGTGCTATGTTTAGATGTCAGTGGGTAAGCATCACTGCGCACATCAAGACAGCGCATGCACAGACAGAGGGCTGCCTGATAACGTTGTGTTTCACCATGTACGTGACACAACTTGGCTTTTAATCAGTTTGGGTAACAGAATATCCCATCCCAATGAAACTGAATGAAACTGCATTTGTTTTAGACTAGTTTACTCTGAATGAGGGATTTATGGACGATTTTTATTCAGGCTTCTGAACCGATTCCATTTGGAAAATAAGGCGACATGTAAACTTGGCTACTTGAATATTTATTGTTTCTACAGTGTTTACAAGACAAACAGAAACACGTATGCTTTATACCCAGAAAAAGCATATAGGGGATTTTCTTTAACTATAGGAAAACTGTGTCAACTTTAAACTTGGTGAAGATTTTTTTTAAATGCAGGTTCTTTGTCGTTAGTACAGAAATATTTTATACAATAAAGAAAGAGATTTACGTATCTGGTTCTCTCTGCAGGTTTTTTTTTTGCCACAGGAATACAACTCCTATTTGAGCAGTCCAAGACTTCAGGTTTCACTAAATCCACAGCTTTTTGTGTGATCTGCAACAAATGGTCAATTCTCTGCCAAGAGAAGAGCAGATGTGCACCTTTTGATTTCTATTCTATTCTATTCTATTCTATTCTATTCTATTCTATTCTATTCTACAGTCATTTAGCAGATGCTTTTATCCAATGCGACTTACATACATACTCATACCCCAGTAGGAACATCATGGGAGGCAACTGAGGGTTCAGTGGTTGAGCAGACAGATTTGAGTCAAAATCCAAAACAATCTTGAACAAACATAATGCAGGAGGTCATCTGGCTACGCATGACCTGCATGCAACTTGCAAATGTTTACAAATACACAAAAAACACAGCTTTTAAATAGGAGAGAGTTTCTACAGAAAATATAAGTAGTGGAGAAAATTTTACATTTAACAACATCCGTGCCAGTGTGAAGCACTCTGTCAGGTTTTCCTCTTAAATGTCAGAAAAGGAGTCAAGCAAAATAAAAAAAAAAAAAAAAGAAATGTCCTTGAGTGGGACTTTAATGGGAAGTTGGCTCCCAAAATACCTCCCAGCTCCTTAACAACAGGAAGAGGGCTTATAAGCTTGAAGCACTGACTGAACTTCCAGTTTTCTCCCACAGAAACAGATTCTCACGCTAAAACGTTTTATCTGATCATTAAAAGATGCCTGCACATTGCACTGCCTTGCTTAGAAAAGTCTGTGTTTAAAGGTTGCAGAGTCCATCTTCTTCTTAGTCTAGAAACTGAGAAACAACCCAATTTCAAGAGGAACGGTCACCAAGACTTTTAATCCCATTTTCTGTCTTTGTATATATGCAGCTCAAAACAGTGTAAGCTCAGAGTGTGTTTGGGGAACATGGGAGAAAAACAGGTTGTCATTCAACTTTGAAAATTAGTATTATTTCTGACTGACTTTACTACAGGATGGAATAATTTTCCTTACAATGAATTCAGATTAATATAGATGTCATAATAAAATTTGGATCCAGGACAGACATTTGAATATAATTTGCCACCTATCTAAATACATTAGGATGCTTTGTGTGGATGAGAGAAGGTTTTTTTTGTTTGTTTGTTTGTTTTAAAAGCAGCACATTTTCTATTTACAAATTAAAAACAAATTTCCCACCTTTAAACCTTGCAGGTTCTTTAAAAAAAAAGAAGAATGCCCTACAGTCTAGTTTTGAGAAAGAAAATGATGTTAAGATTCAGGTTAAGATAGGCTATCCTCGAAAGCTAGTCCTCGTAAGTAGCCTAGACCTAAATAGTGTGTGTGTGATCGCACACATGAGCGGAAGAAGGCAGTGGAGGGGTGGGGGTAGACGGGGTGATGTAGCTTCTAGCACTGGCTCATGCCGGTTTGCACTGCTTCTTTCTGGCGCACCACGGCGAGGTTGAGAGGTTAGTCGAAAGGCGGGTGGATTTGGGGAGGAGGGGGCAGTTAGCGCCTCAATTGCCCTTTGCAGCTCTGAGGATCTTGGCAGGGGTCCCTGCTGACAAGTGAGGCACTTATCTACATGTAGAGAAAGCATGCAGCAGCCATCAGCCTGACCTCTGTGTAGAAAAAAGGATGAAGGTGCCTGCCTCACATCATATTGTGAACACATCCATGCAAATATGGGGCAGATACATACAGAAGCACCTACCATGTATGAAAACATGCACATATGCTGCGTAACTGTCATTCTTCATAGTCTTTTTAACGTATTTATTAATTAACTAATTTATTGACATTTGAATGAGATTAAAACTTGACAGAGGAAAGAAATGTGAGTGTTGAGTGATTAGCTGAGATCAGTAACATGCAGATTTGGCTGAAGCTGTAGATAAAAGAAATCTGTTGCCATCATAGCAGCATGATCGGCAGTCACAGAAATGATCATCACCAGATTTGTGGCACCACTTTATAGAAAACGTACCTAGCCAAATCATCAAAATTTCCATCAGTAGATTAATAAAAACAATAGATTATTTATAGATGGCTTCCAAGGAAATCATGCAGAGGCAACATAAGCTATCTTTATGTTTCACAAGGGCATTTGCACTTGCGATGTGTTGAAATATCTGAGAGGAGGGTCAGTTGCACAGCTGTTAAACTTGAACACCACCATAAGCAACAGCATTTACTGCTGGGGCTCGCACTCAGGCCAAACAACATACTTGGCTGCTTTTGCTCACATTGTTTTAGGACTACTGTACAATCTCGTGCAGCCACTGATAAGCCACAACATTAAAATCAGCTGCTTACTTAGGTCCTCATTGCCCTCCTGCCCCTGGGAAATCCATTGTTATGGGCGAGGTGTGCTTCAGTTCATGTCAAAGTAACCTGATTGCCAGAAGCATTGATTTCCCAGCAGTTAATTGTACTCAAACGGAGTAGTCAGTGTAGTTTGTTTAACCTAACAATGGATTTCACGTTGAGGTTGATTAGCATTACCAGATTCTTTCCTTTCATTAAGCCTTTTTCTCACTTAGCGGTCAACTGAAATTATGTCACAGACATAATTTATTACGGTATCTTTAATATTGTAGAAAGTTAAGTCCCTTTCTTTCTAAATCTCTCTTTAGGTCTTATTACTGTTCACTTGGTTGCTGTCTTGACTAAACAGAAGATTTTCAGTCATTACTGACTGTCAGTATGTCTGTCTACATGTCTAAGATGTACAAGTGTCGCAATCCATGGCTGTAAGTTTTAAAATAGTGACGCGTCCCTCGGCTGTTACCTTCTGTACAGTAGTGCTCAAGTGACATTTACTTAGCGACATGTTACAGTAAATTGTTCTAGCTGTATGCTTATAATGTCTAAGCATCTGTGAATCAGAGCACAGTAGAAAAGTAAAGAACTGCAAGCAGGAGAGAAGCAGAGAGCTGCAACAAAAATGTAGTGGAGTACAAGTCTGAAACAGACTTATAATACTTATAATGCCCAATTCCCTTATGTGTCTTCATGGTCAAGTTTGAACACAACATAGGAACATATATGAAGACAAAAGGTGTTGACATGGTGACAAATTGAAACTAATTTGTCTCTATGCAACAAGTTAGGGTAGTAAATTATGCATAGCATCACTCCGCAGCAATTACATTGTTCACAATTGTTTTATAGTAAAGGTTCAAGTTTGTTGATGTGGTTTAAAATGAATATCAGGCTCTTGGTACTTAAACTATATTCAGTCTCAGCAGAACATCTTTTGTACATATATTTATTTAGCAATTAAGAGAACTTTTAGAAAACAGAAATGCACGTAATGCCTGAGATCTAAAATATGTAATAAAAAGACACTTTTAATGTTAACATGTTAATATTGAAATTTATAATGAAGAAAATGGCACCTCCACAATAATACATAAAATGCAGCTGGAACGTTATGTAATGGGAAAACTAAATGGTATCGCCTTTGTCCAGGTAGAAGTGAGTTTTAGTTGTCTCTTATGGAGAAATCCATCTTTAAGTGTCCTTATTTGGATTATAATGCATTTTTATTCAGTCTGTGTTGTGGTAAGGTTCATATTGAAAATTAAAATTTGAATGTTTACACATAATTTCATTCATATTCAGGTTAACATTAACTGGTTTCCCTCATTGTACCTTAAGAGTTACTCTACTGTGATCATTTTATAGTCAACTTGAGGTTTTGCACAAGCAGTGTTCACAAACCTGACCTCAAGAACATTGTAGCCTAAGTTTACTTATGGTCAGCTCCGTGTACAACAATTAAACCCAACCACATACAAACTAAAGTTGTATCACCATAAACAGACAAAACCTGAGGAACTTGGCAAGCTCGAGTAGCTTTAGCACTCCAGCCTTCAATCAGACCTGCTGTGGAGAAAAAGGCTGTAGGATATTCAACCAAAGAAGAAAAATGGATTCATGATAGTACAAAGCTTTAAAATTTGGTCAATTTTGTTGAATATCTTTTTACACACCTGCAGGAAAAAGATTTTCTGTTCAGAATTACTGATGACCAGAAATAGTGGGAAGAATTTAAGGCTGACAGTAAAAATCCTCTCTCCCCGGCTGGTGGTGTAAAAGAAATGTAAACAGTGGATTAAGTCTGGCAGATGTTTACAGGAGGACAGATCAGTGGTTTTGTCAGTGAAAGAAACAAAGATGATTTTATTGCTGTTAGGACAGCAGCTCTGGGTTGCTCCAGCTGCCTTCAGTCATGCGTTATAAAACTTGAGTCAGCACAGGGGGGGTTGCTGTCTTCTCGCACCACAATGAACTGACGGCTGCTCTGCATGCAGGGAAGCTTCTGGCAAAGTTGGGGTCAAAGGTGAGGAGTCTGACCTCTGGCGGAGGTTGCTCCCTGTTTCAGATATCCAATAAGAACATCTAAATCAGTGGTCATAAACTGGATCTGGTTAGTGCACCATCAGCTGGGCTACAACATATTAAGCTGTTAGAGCTAGCTCCTCCTAGCTAGCCGCTTTAATAAACTATCAGTGTTTTGGCATTAACAATATAATTATTAGTCAAAAAGGTTTTCTTTTTGTCTTTTTGCATAATCATAAGTGATATTAGTTAGGCGAGTGGTACACTTAATAAATATCTTGTCTACAGCATCTGAGGTAACCCAAAATGGTAAGTGCGGCAAACTGTTGCTAACTGGCTGCCGTGCTTGCTCCCATCATTGAAGATGAGAATGAAATGTTTATTTTTAGGCTGTCTGATGTCCAGTGAAGACAGAGGCCAGTATGAACTAATCCATGAGAGTAAGTTTAGGACTTGGCGGATAGCTGAGTCAGAAAATAATGTCGGTCTTCATAAGCCCTATGACCGAAAGCCAGGTCATACCAGACAGAATTTGTCCCACAGACCAAGATATCATTACCTCTGACCTCCATGGCACCCAGTACCAAGGTTACACGACAGCTCCTATCTACTAATAAACAAGACCAAATTAAGGTGTTTTTACAACAAGGCTGCCCTATATCCGTCTGAAGAGAAACCTAAGAGAACAAACTTTTCTTTTTCTTAGTTTAATCCAAAATTATTGTAATGTGTCCGATTTTATCAGAAGACTTTAAAACCATGACAGAAAAATGCTCTTATTATGTAACAACCTCACCTCCATGTTGAAATAAGCTTTAGCCAAATGCATATTATGGAAAATTAGAATTGAAAAAGATCCGAATTTTCTGGGTGATTTTCTGAGACAAACATCCTTATTTCAAATTGTATCCAATTTAGGGGCATGGAGGGCTGGAGACCACCACAGCTGTCACTGGATGAGACGTGGGATACAACCACAACAAGTCAGTTACCCATGCATGCATCACAGTCCCACCTGTGGTCATTTTGAAGTTACTAGTTAACCAAACATGCATGTCTTTGGTTTGTGGGAGAAAACTCGAGGCAATTCTTGCACTGACAGAACCTCAGTGCAGAACGACATAAAAACTACTATTTTTATGAGAAGAAAATTGAGCTAAATTGTGACAACAACCACTGCTAGTGTCTGATATTGACACATTTTTAGTTAATGATTATTGCTACATTGTATTTTTTTAATTCTTATGTTGCAGTGGATCAAATTTCTTCAGGATGAAACAGAATGGGGAAAACATACTTCTTTAAAGGAACAGAGATTAAACAGACTTTTATTAAATGTAGAGAATATTTATGTAAACTAAGAAAAACCTTAATATAGACTGAGTTTACTGCGTATCTTGATAGTAAATTCCACAATTAATATACCAATTTTAGGGGGTTAGTTTATAGAAGCAGCCTTTGTTTTTGCTTCATTCAACTGATATCCACGTTAGGATTAATAAGGCTTCATTTTCTTATATCATGTGATTGTTCTGTGACGTGTGTGTCAGGCTGTCTCTAGTTCCTTTCCCACCTTTCCATGAGTGTAAGTCACAAATTATGTATTATTTTATCATTACAATGTTCCATCAGAACATTTTACACCATGAAGTACCCTTTCAGAAGATAAAATAGATCCTGATAGATCTAATGCAACAAACAAGTGAAACAGTAAATCACTCAAAGGAGATATAGTTTCTAGAGTGTCACCACTCGAGTTCGTCTTCATAGTATCCACATATAGATCTACAACTTACACCTAAGAATAGAAAAATAGGAACACGCCCAATGTAGGCAGGGAACAAAATGTCCCACCAGATGCATCCCACCAATCCCAAACATGCCTGCCTGATAATGAATACACCCAATTTTACTCTCCAAACACCTCCTGATTCCTTATATAATCTGCAGGGAACACCTGGCTGTCTCGCTGAGTACTGGAACATCCCAACATCACCACTCCTGCCCTCCCACCGCTCTGTATCCTCTTACACTTATTGGGAGTTTGAACCAGTTTTTTTCATGGTGACAACGAGCACATGACGGAGCGCTAAAAGAAAAAGTTCAGCCAGTCTGAGTCAGAGGAAAGACGAGGAGGAGGGAGGGAAGGGGAGGAGTATATAAAACCCGAGTCAGCATACGCTGGTTCAGACCGGTTTTTGCCCCCCTTTCCTTCCCCTTCCCTTGCTCTCCTCCTTACCTCTGGCTTACTCTCTTTATCACATTACGTTTCCTGCATTTGGCTTCTCCCTCTATTTTTGGCTACTTTTCACATTTTCCTCCCTCATTTCTTCCTCTTTTGCTTTTTTCTGTTGTTCCCCTCAATGATTCTGTTACTTCATTTCCCCTTATTTCCCTTTTCTAGACATTAAGTTGCAAAGTTGAGTCCTGAATATAAACAAAGAAAGGAAGTACTGCATGTCCTGCTACGTAGCGCTTTTTCATTAAAACCAAATAAATCAGTCTCTCACAAATATAAAAAAATCTGGATGTTGGCTCATAACATGTGAAAAGGTCATGAGCTCCTGTGTCCAGTTTGTGAAATTGAAGAAGCAAAGTTTCCACGCCGTTTATACTTCCAGACATGACAAGTCTCAACATTAAAAAAATGACCAGTTACTTTTTTTAATTAACATATTTTCAGCAAAGACTTGAAGAAAAATATATTTGAATAAAATCTCAGCAGCAAATTGAATACTGAAGAGAATTGATTATCTTAGTTTATTTAGTTTTTCATGCAGTTTTGATATTTAAAAGATGAATGAGCTTTGGCATTTTTTTTTTAAAACTGCATGTTTTCACTTCTCCAGCAAACGGCAAGAATTTATTCAAAGTGAAAGATGCAAACACTGCGAGGTTTACTCTATGTTTTTCATGCTTTAGCAGGTTTTGGTTGAGCAGATTACACACTGTCATTAGTGACATCTCCCCGACGCAGAGGAACAAGTCATCCAGCTGGGGACAAAGTCTGATGGATTCTTGACTCAAACGTATCATTTTATGACATGTTGTCTTCTCAGCAGAGCATGTTCAAGTACACAAAGCTGTTTTCCATTTGTGACCCCACAGATGAGAAGGTTATGTAGGAATATGTTGTGTTGTTCCATAGAGACATTAAAAGCATCTTTTATTTCTTACTTTCCAAATACCACAATCAAAATGTCCAAAAATAAACTTGTTCCGAAAGTTGTTTATGGCTGTTATATATGTGCTCTCGTGCATAAACAAGCAGCTCTGGTGACAGTGAGACGTATGTAGACTTTACTGAATGGTGACAGAGCTGCTTGCAAGCACAGCACCTGTGGATCTTACAGACATGCATCACAAATTAAAATACAAGGCTTTCTTGTTGTAGTATTATGTCATTATAATACTTTGCAATTAATCTGGCCACACTACAAAGCACACTTCTCAGATTTTAGTTAGGATTTTACTGTATAAAATGGATTGAAAAGAGCTCTTAAGTCATTATTTTGCTTTTTGCAAAAGAATTACTTAAAGACAAAAACCTTAGTAACGTAATGATGATATGTTTCGCACAATAAAAAGTTTACATGTCAGACACAAGACCCAGCTTGCATTTTTTAAGCAGAATTTTAGAGTTTCAATTATTAAAGGTTTCAGACTAAACAGCAATTTGCTTTTGAAAAGCTATGATTGAACAAAATCACCTCGTGTGACCACATGAGTCATGCTTTATTTCACGCCCTCACTTCATTACATGGCTGTGAAAGCCTGATGTGTCATTCTGCACGTACATAACGGAGGTCATACTTACAAGCAAAGCAATAAGCAAAACAATCAGCTTTGCATGTTAACACATCAGTTAAAGCAGCAGCCGAAACTAGGAGAAAACTCAATCAGCTTAACAGTGGTTGGTCTTTGATTTATGAGTTAACGTTTTAGCTTTGGTCTCTAGTAGTTTATCAAAAGTTCAAATCTGTCACATTTCTGGACACTTACTGCCAGAAAATATATGTATTTTTTAAGGTTTGTGGAAAAAATAGATTTTTTTTTAAATTGCCTTCAAAAAGGCAATTTCTACCTACTGTAAGTCATCTTCACGGCCTCCTCAGTACTGCACTGTCATCTCGCAACAGTAGCCTGGAGGGGAGAAGTTAAACGCAGACTGTAAAGTGGACCTTTTGATTTTTCAGACCCATAGTGGTAGGTGGCAATGTTTCGGGTTACATGGCAGGTTTTCCCATTTTTTTTATCCTGATATTCACACCATGTGCAAAACAAACGGTTAAAACCATGGTGGTGCATTTTCTTGTCAGGATATTTATTCTCTCAAGCCACAGATGAAGATCGCCAGGGTTTTATTATTTGACAGACCTAAGAAATCCAAGTTATTATAATTTAGTTATAATTATTTAGTTTTAATATAGTCAAGTTAATGACTGAACTTATCATTATTTACTTGTTTCATTTCCGCTTTTGTGAGGATCTTTACTTCTATTTTGCTGCACTTTTCTTCTCCGTTCATGTGTACATTTATCTGATCAGATGTACTAATATACTGTGATTTTGCTTGAAAATACCCAGCACTGGTTCAAATGAACATACATTTTTTACTTTTGCAACACAGCATGCAGCTGATTTCAGCAAAACCACAGAAGAATATGTAGTGCTTTACTACAGCTGTCGACCTATTGTAACTTGGGTACTTCACAGTTATTTTGAAGACAGAAATAATATTTGTCTAGCCATGACAGGGAGTGACTTTTTATGCCTGACATGACAAAACAAAATACACACAGGTGTTTTAAAATGAGTCATAGGCAACAAACTGTCTGAGACAGAACCACAACAAGCTGAAAATGTTCAGTGGTATCACACAGCTCTTTTGTCACATTAACTGCCTCATAACAACTTGGCAGTCTTCATTTCCATCCTATAAGTATTATATGATTAAAAAACATCAAAAGCAAGCTCTCTAACACAGTGTGTCATTTGTGATAGAGGTGCAATCAAAGAGCAAATGATAGTATTCTGACAGGAACTTAAAGAGTAAACCTAAAAGAGGATTCAGTGTCACACATATGCAGACTATCATGAGTAACAGAACAAGCAGCATAAATAAATCTTTTCAGGAAATCACTGCATGACTTGAAGGCTGTATCGGCTCAGGTAAAGAGAATACTGGAACGTTAAAGTGATTAACAATAATATTCCAATATACTCTATATGAGATGTGCTATAAGTGGCAGTAAATTTTAGTCATCAGCAGGATATTCTTTTTTTTTTTATTTCATCAATAATGAAAAAACATTGGGTGTGAATACTTCCCACGGTCACAGAACAGTGAACAAGTAATATACAAACATGCCATACAGGATGGAAAGAACGCTGTCATGCTGATATTTACAGAGGTCCTCTGGGAATACTTTTCCTTTCAGTCTTTTATTCTGGAATAATTTTCGTAAACTACAAAGATGTGAAAGAGAAACTCAGCTCAGCTGAAATTTAACTTTAGGCATGAAACATGTCATCGTACCTGAAACTTGGTAGTGAAAAATCAACAGGGACCAATTCTGAGTGATTAAAATTAGGTCAGAGTGGCGTCAACCTAGAACTCATTATTTTATCTTATTTCACTCCATTTGACACACACACACACACACACACACACACACACACACACACACACACACACATATATATATATATATATATATATATATATATATATATATATATATATATATATATATATATATGTGAGGATATAGATAGATAGATAGATAGATAGATAGATAGATAGATAGATAGATAGATAGATAGATAGATGTGTGTGTGTGTGTGTGTGTGTGTTTTGAGTGAGTGAGAGAGAGAGAGAGAGAGAGAGAGGGAGAGAGGAGCAGAGCACAGTCTGCTAAACTGTCCTGGACTCCAGACCTTGTGTCACGAGAAACATTTGTTGAATTGTGAAACATAAAAACAGTCAATGAACCCCAAACTTTAAATATATTGAAATCTAATGATTAACCAAACAAATACTTTTCTTACCCTACATGTCACATGCTAATGAAGGCAGATACACCCTTTGTGTTTAAAGATTACACAATTTCTAGAAGTTATTTCACAAAACACTCAAGAATGATGTATATATGAAGCTGGCAATGACACAGCAGCATATGTACATTTTAACCCTTTACCCCTCAGTACTTTTGTAACCATAACTAATTAGTTTTAATATTTTACCCTTGTCTAGTATTTTTCGTCACCCAACCCCAACCCGGAAATGACTAAATATTGTCATAGTGTGTCATATTTACATGTAACCAAGGAAATCAACAAAACAGCTTCCATGAAAGTAAAGGACATAATGTAATAAAGGTCATTCGTTGAACTTGAAAACACATAATGAATGAACGATTAAAAGCATTGCTCATAACATGCCATTAACAGCCCTGCTCATTCACCCTTATTAGGGCTATGTGGAGTGGAACTACTTAATAAGTTGTATTTCCTGCCATATGACATGACGCAGACATACATAAGTTGCCATTCTGTGAACTCTTTTCTTTGGCTCCGGCCTGATCCATCCAGGTCACCGCAGTACTTTTATTTCCACCCTCACTGCACTTTGGGTTATTGGCTGCTGGCAGGCCTTCAGGCAGACAGAGGGAGAACTTGAGTAAATGTGTGTCATCTAGTGTGGATGATAAGGGTACAGTGGGGGTGCCAGGGAGGGGGAGCTTTTAAAACAGAATGCTGTGTCACACGGCTACATATTCGGGATAACTCCCTGTTTAGACCGCTCACCCTCCTCCTCCTCCCACCTGCAGCTTTCCTCTCCATAGATATCATGTGTGGCCGCTGAGTCAGAGCTGCCCAAACTGGCTGAACTCCCACATGATCACTGCTATAAAGGTGTTAACCATCAGTGGATAATTGCTTCTTTAAATCCCTTCAGAGGCACACGGTATGAACTAAAAAGAAACAAAAAAAACCAAGACTGATCAGCCTGTGACGTCTTCTGCCCTGAAGCTCACACTTAGTGGGAAATTCTCAGGAATGTTTTAAACACGAAAAGTCTTCCCTTTTTGGTTGTTTCTACTAAGATAATCAGTAAAACCAAGATTAAAATTGAGAAATATACCAGTTTTCAATATACTTTGCCAATCCTCAATGATGATCTAATAACCAGTAGGTCACCGGTTGTTCCTTTCAACCAAACCAGCTTTTGACGTTATGGCACATTACACACATTTATAAATAAATGAGGCAAATTAATCTGGTTGCAGTGGCCAAAAGTTAGCTTCTGAGTGTACTTTCTTTCTTTTTATGGTTACCAAATTCTGGTTTGTGGGATGGTTTTTGTTACACTCTCCATTCATGGAAAATAGGTTGCACATCTTGTTTGCTTTCAGATTATAAGAGGTTACAGTCACTTTTAATGACACCCACTCATGACCTCGATCCTGCAACAGGTTGTATTTTAGATTTAGGTAATACCCCAAAATATTAAAGCAGCTGTAAGTCTAACATTAACAGATGTGTCAGGCTTTAAGTTTAGCATGCAGCCGGAGTTCCTACCACTTATTATCTTGTTCCAGTCGCTCTATCTAAAGAGTGTCTTTAAGTCCACAAGCGCCAGAAACTAAAATTAAGAGTCTGTCATTTTTGCTGACACAGCAAAGGGCTGTCTCTGTCAAAGACAGCAGCCAGAAGAAGGCAAGCTAAAAGACTTTTAAAAAATTGTATACTTAGCTTGGAGGAAAAACTTTGTGTTGTAAGTCATGTACAGGTTATATTCAGTAATAACACTTATATTATTGTTTTATTCAAGTTAATGAAATAGGAAGAGCAGATTGATAGATGGGATCTGCAGTGGATTTCATCTGGAAGTGAAGGTGGGACACAAAATGGGTAAAATATGCACACCTTAAATATAATCTCATCAAGAAGACAGAAAAGCTAAAATAAAGAGTTTAGCAGATATGTTGTGTCTTTTTCATCTTCAACTCAATTCTCTTTAAAAAAAAAAAAAAAAAAGTCACAATAAAACAGAATAACACCAGTTTACAACTGGTGGAAACAACATGCTTCACTACAAATGTTCAGTCTAACAAAAGCCAACTTATGGTGGAAACTTAATACTGAACCATGTCATAAAAATAACGAAAAGAAAAATACTTTTTAAATTTTTTAAATTCTTCTCATTGATATGATTCCTTCCAGAACATCTTAAAAGCACAAGACATCGTGAAAAGTTTAGAATTAGAGAAATGAAGTCAAATGGAATTTATCAACACATGTTTTAAAACAAACCAGAACAATATGATAAAATAATTACAGTAAGATTTCAGTTGTTCTATTGAATCTGTCCAGCGTGCTGATTTGCTACATCTAACATGATATTTCTATAAAATGTAAAAGTAACTGCCTCTCAATCATCATCAGGCAGAATATGTGCTTCCAGGTGGAGGGTCAGGGGTTGGATAACCACAGCATTTATGTGTCAATGAAGACATATAACCCCCCCAGCTCTGATATGTTCATTAATGTTACACTGTAAAGAGCCACATACTGCGCAGAATGTATATAAAATATGCTGTAAAAGTACTGCTTCAGTGTTGAGTAAACAGGTGAATGAGAAATATAGTAAAGTCCTTAGTTGAACTAAAGGTTTAAAAGGTATTATATGATGGTACAGTACTTAACTTCCCACACATACAGATACAAGTTCTTATTCAAGTACCAGCAGTCATCTTAGAGATGCATATTCAGAGTTAAGTGTTCTTATAGTATTAAAACTTGGGGTGGCAGGGCACATTTTTTGTGAGCAGTTTTAGGTAACTGACTACAGGCCCTTTCAGTACTGGAGCTCCCTCTAGTGAGTCTGATGAATATAATCAACAGAATCATTCCCGAGACTTTTTCTAGCAAATTGTCTGCCTGACCACAGAATTGTAATGGAATAAGCGGTTCGTAAAATGAATGAATGAATGAATATATATATGTATGTATTTATAAGAAACTTGTTGGTCTCTCAATTACTTTCCAGATTCAATTATTTATTTTCATCCCACACAAACGTAACTAATTCAGATGTTGCGATCAGATGAAGCTTTTAGTTTCATGGACATGGTTATGGATAGATTCCCCAGATGTTGTTTCCTCGCAGCAGTGTCAAGCCAGATAAGAGATAGAATCCTGAAGTTATTAGTTTTTATTTTGGCATAAATGGTCATGGAAAGGGTTGGGTTGTGTGCGTGTGTGGGTAACGTGCGTATGTGTTTTTAAGTGTGAAACTGTTTTTTTTATGCTGCTAAGCACTTTGATATGCTTCTGCATGAAAAGAGCTATACAAATAAAACTTGATTTGATTTCATTTGATTCATTGTCCCTGCAAAGAAGTGTTACACTGGGACTTGAAAATAAAACACTTGACCTTTACCAGTTTGAAAGAATTCATTTGTTTGAAACATCAGGTGATTTCATCTGATATATTTTCTGGTTAATAATTCTTATTATTATTATCTTTCATACATCTAGACAACATCTGCAGGATTGTCACTGATATTTTTGGTTGTAGCCTGTTAGCATGGAAGATGCAGTAGTCCTATCTAGGGATATGCTTTGGTGCAATTTATCAATAAAAGACAATGTACATCATAGTTATCTGTGAAGACATGCTGATGATTGGTGTAAACCTTACTTTGCTGAACTTTGTGTCAGTTATTTCCATCCCGCCAGGACTGGTGGAGGCATCAAACTTCTGAAAATGGTAAATGTTTAACTGAGCATCTAAAATCCTTTAGACTAATTGAATCTAATTGTTTTAAATAATCTGAATTTGCCAAGTCATTTCACCCAACTGGCTGGTTTATATTTGTTATGCAGTTATTTGTGTGTCATCCACAGTTTCCAAAGCAATAAATAAAGAAACTGATGCTTTTAAGAAAAAAAAAAAAAAAGAAAAAAAAAAAAAGCCAAACAGTAAACAGAGGTAGCATGTTACAAAAAAGATTTTTTTGTTCCCAGCATTCTGAACTAAAAGGTATCTCTCTCAAACTATATCTTTAAACAAAGAGCTGTGTCAAAAGAAAGATACTATCCATATCCAAATCCAGTTGGCTCAACTTTATGATTATCTCTGGAACACCATGTGGCTAATGTCCACTTTGTTTGACAGTAGCCTTTTGGCATGAAGCTCCAAGGTCCAAAATCATTAGATTGTTTTCCTCTGATGCTGTACTTAGCCCATTAATTATCATGCCCTGGCTTCCTGGCTTCACCTGCACTTATTGGTCATTTCGTCATTTGTACATCTCATTTGGGAGTACTGCCACCTGCTGGTTATTTGATGTACAGCAGTCCTGTCATGTTTTACATGTGGGTGACACACTAGTCTGCGATGGACTGGCGAGCTGTCCAGGGTGTACCCTGCCTGTCGCCCAAAGCCGGCTGGGATAGGCTCCAGCTTCCCCGCGACCCTGAATTGGAATAAGCGGTTTGGAAAATGAATGAATGAATGAATGACATACTAGTGGATCTGTAACCCAAGGCAAAATCAATTTATTTGCAAAGCACTTTTCATGTGCAAGACAATTCGAAGTGCTTTACATTAAACATTAAAAGCATTATAGATGGTTTAAATAAGCATAAAAGACGACAAAAAGCAAAAATCCCAATAAAATCTTAGATTAAAGTAAAGTAATTAAAAGAAGTTAAAAAATACTTTGCACATGTCATGCATATGCGCATGGAAAATAAATGTTTTAATCTGGATTTAAAAGGGTCTTTTGGTGAGAGTTTAATCTCCACTGGCAGTTTAAGAGCTCTGCTTGGTTTATTTTCTTTAAACATGTCACAGATGTATCCTGGTCCTAAACCATTCTGGGATTTGTAAACCATCAGCAGGGCTTTAAAATCTATGTTGTGCCTGACTGGAAGCCAGTGTAAATATTTTAAAACTGGTGTGATGCGTTCAGACCTCTTCCAGTCCCAGTTAAAGCTCTAGCAGCAGCATCTGGATGAGCAGCAGATGTTTAATGCTCTTTTCAGGAAGTCCTGTTAAAAGATCATTCCAGTGATCCAGTCAACTGGAGATGAACCCATGGATGAGTTCCTCCTGATCTTTCTAGGATATTAAACTTTTCCTTCTGTTGATGTTTCTGAGTTGGTAAGAAGCTGTCTTAGTGAAGCTTTGATTTGGCTGCTGAAAGTCAGATCTGAGTCTATATCAACACTCCAAGGTTACAGACTTGGTGGTTTTGAGCGTCTCCAGGTGTTTACCAATGCTGACCCTCTCTCTTTGCTATCAAATAATAGTCTCAGTTTTGTCTTAATTGTAAAAAAAAATTCTCTCATGCAGGTTGTTTATTTGCTCCACAGTTAGTCGGTTGGACTGTAGCATCTTTAAACATAATGGTATCTGTGATATGTCCCCATATTGGTCATTTTAAAGTCAGATTAAATTAATCTGTGCTAAACGTGGTTGGCTATATTAATATAGTATCAATATATAAATCCATGGTTGCCTATAGGGTATATAACAAGGATATTATATCAATCAATTATATTAATAAATGATTGCTTGTAGCTGATATATATGTATTTTTGGGACATATGTCAAAATGTTCCCAAACTGCTGGTGTCCTTTGCCTTGTAGGTGGGTCCCCTATGTCTCTAGCACGTAATGAAACATTTTCAGCAACAAACAAACAAACAAAACCCTACAGGGACCTCGATGCAGGCTTCATTTGCACACGCAACCCTTTGCTTCTCGATGCAGGATACGTCGGGCTTCTTGAGAAAAACATGACCATGACATAATAAAGGTTCACTGGACAAAAAAAAAAAAAACATGTAAAATACAAAGTGACCTATTTACTCTGGAGAAACATAACGACATAGCTTAAAATCCCCAATTAATCTATTCAATCATTCAATTTACGTTTTTGTTCGTTTGTTTACATGTAAAATATAATTACTATGACCGAGTCTTACTAACCAGTTACAGTACTGGTTTCACTTTCGTTTCATCAAAAAAGGCTTGCTTCTGAGGAAAATCGAAAGACAGTTTTCTCTGTGCTGTTTCCGCGCGTCGACGTCCAGAAGTTATGGAGAAAAAAGTTCCTGAAACACACGGGTAAGTTTGTTTACTGTCGTTGCATTTAACTGGATATGCTGTCCGTAACATGACAGGTCTCTGTTAATCTGGACTGGTCAAGCTCTAACCCGGACTGGTCCCATTTGAACCCGGACTGGCAGATGTGTGCTGCACCGACCTCCGGGATGTCTGAAAAGCCAGAGAGAAGAAAACGAGTTAGATATCCAAATGTATGAGGAATAGTTTATAGTTTATAAGAAGCACTTCTAACCAAAGGAGACAGGCTGAGAACACACCCCACAAAGCTAAACGCTTATTTGTGCTCAACCCATTGCTTATTCCCATTTGTTCGGATTAAAAAATAAGGTTCCCGCTTAAAATGGTTTATTTATTTGTTCATTCATAAACTAGATAACCCAAAAAAGCACTCTGAGAGCGCAAACCTCCGCCAAGGCATTTAAAAAGTTTATGGATCCAAACGCCTCTAAAATTAAATTAGTTCTTCCTTTTCACATTTCCAACCAGTCCTGAAAACTTTATGAAAAATCCATCCATAACTTTTTGAGTTATTTTGAACACAAATAGACAAACAGACGGGGTTAATTTAGTTTTTCTCTTGCCATCCAAGTCGTTATAAATCTTTTCTTATGCAAACTTTTGATGTTCCCAGGGTCACCAGAGTACACATTTTTACTGCTTTTTCTAATGTATTTTCAGACATTTCAGTACGTTAGATTTGACATTTGGACTGTGTATAAAACATGTAAACAAGGTTGCTTAGTCTGGGCTACCTGTACTGTGTTGCATTTGAGCTGAAATAAAAGATCTGAACGTCTCCTTTATTGTTGTCACAGCACAAGACAAGGGGAAAAGCAAACTAGCTCAACCGTATTTCTTCAGAAAATGAACAAAGTTCTTTAAGTATAAAGGCTGTCATAGCTTCACATGATGTCAGATTTCTCATATATTTTTATTATTACCATTATTGATGACATTTACAAGGGATTTGTTTAATATTTTTGCTACTAAGTTATATCATTAGCATATCCATGAGCACATTACAGCATTTTATCTGCCTCTTTAACGCTACTTCTCTGTACTAACATCACTACTCAGGTTGATTTTTACACATCATTGCACCAAGTCTAAATTTGTTCTTTCTTTACATTTATTAAATCGATGTTGTTATACTTATGTTATCTGTATGATAATTATTTCTATGTAAAACCCTTTAAAAAATTCTGACAAAATCTTTGTTACAATTTAAAAGTTTAGATCAGCTTGTAGCAATTTTGGCTTCCTGTCAAGGTGACATCATAAATAACTCCAGTAAGCAATTTATTATTCAACAGTTATCTTCTGTAAGTGAATATCTCTCACTTGACATGATTATAGTTAATGTGGAGAAAAGGGGGAAAACATTTGGGCATTGAACCTATCAGGGCCTTTATTCAGACATGCTGTGATGTGCCAGGTAGTGGTTTAGTATAATAAAAAGGAGTTTTTCTGGTGTATTTTTGTATGTACGAAATATGTTACTATTTATATGAAACATTATTATGAAAACACAGATTATTTTATGTACCTTTTGAATATTTTGTGCTCTTCTCTTATCGGGATCTGTGACTTGTATTCTCAGTTTTGGCTTTACTTTTGGTGGCCAGAAAACTTCACCTTTTGCCAAATCTTCCTTCACCCTGGGTGCAGCTGACAAAGATGTTCCCAACACAGAAAGCACCAGTTTGACTGCGATAAAGGAAGATGCAACTTCAGCCAAACCAAGTGAGTCACTGACATGCTGAGATTTATGTGAAGACCAGTTCTGATCCAGAAAATGCAAGTGTGGTGTTTAGAAAAGCCCTGGATGTAAGAATTGTGAGAAAGATCTTAATGTTTTTTTTTTTTTAATATGATGTAAATGTAGTTTGTAAAAACGATTGTAGATAATTTTGCAAATCTCTGTGTATTCTAACTCTGTTTAAAGTGAATATTCAGTGGAAAGCTATAATAACACGGCACTCTCAGTGATCCTTATCAACATTTTTTTTAGCTCTTCAACCAAAGTTGGAAGAACAATCGAGAATTTGGAAGTGGGAAGGAGAGTAAGTCAGATTTCAGTTGAAAAAATTTTCCTCTTACTTTATTTTAACCATTTAGGTCATTCTGTAGTTCAAGTAAGATCATCCTGAGTTCCTTCCTGTTTTTACATGAATGGATAACTAACCCCTCACAGCTCTTTCAATAGACTTCTATATATACAGTTTATGTTCAATATTTAAAAAGTATTGTGTTGAAATAAAATATCTGAACATGTCCTCTGTCACTGTCAGCTTCATTTCTGATGACTTGTGGGATTATTCTCATTAATTTTTTATTACCATTTTGTTGGCCATATTTACAATTATTCAATTAATTTTTATACTAAATTCAAAAACATTTAAAAATTGTTATTAAAGAAACCCAAACATTCTTGAATAAATGTAAAGCTACTAAAAGTGTTTTCCTCTGGTATAACTACAGTAAACAATTTGTTTTTGTAACACTGATGTTTTTATTGAATGTCTTTAAACTTGCATCAATTCTCTTCTTATATTCAGATGTTAAATGATGTACTGGGTGTATTTTGTATTTTGTGTATATAAAATGTTAGTATTTTATGTGTAATATAATTAAACAGCAACACTAGACAGACAAGATAACCAGGACTAACAATGCTCATGATGGTGCCCCCAAAAGTCAGATTTTTTTTAAGTCTCTGAACTTTCTGAGGTTTTCTCTGATCCTGAGCAACAGCTTTTGCCTCCTCTGTGGTTTTTCTTTTTGGTGACCTGGCATGTTCATCATTTAATATCAGACCTTCTTTCAGCCTGGGTGCAACTGCCAAATACATTCCCAACAAAGCTAAAACCAGCAGTTTGACAAAGAAAAGGGAGGATGACCCTGTAGACATCCCAGGTGAGTTACTGAGTTTTAAAATTAAGTTAAAGACCAGTAAAATACTGAATATGTACTATAGAGAAAAAGAAAAAACTGAACACAAGGATAAGAATGGTGAAAGAGGCCCTGATGGTTTCAGGAGTGTTTTCAGCATCATTTGAACAAATCTTGTTGTTATATTTATTGATTATTTAAGTCTCTATGTATTCTACTCTATGTTAATTAAAAAATGGACACAGTAGACGCTCACTAGTAATCAGCAATCCTTATGATTTAAGTGTTTTCAGCTCTTCGACTAAAGTTGGATGATCCGTGCAGAGATGTGAAATGGACAGATGAGTGAGTGATTTTCACTACTGTTCTTCTTTAAAAAAAGATTAAGATAAGATAAGATAAGATAAGATCTTTATTAATCCTACAGGACACAAAACAATAAAAAATTATACAAAGAGAAAGAAGAAATCTGGAAGATTTAAATAATGATAAGTATCAAGAATCATACATGAACTATGGATACAATGTGCAGTTTAGCGGTAAATAAGGAGCAAATGAGAGATCTTAGTGTCTATCGTAGTGGTGACTTTAACAGGTACTGTCCTTTGTGGAGAAAGGGGTGGAGTTGTAAAGTTTGATAGCCACAGACAGTAAAGACTTTCTGTGGCGTTCTGTGGGGCTCCTTGCTGCTCTCAGTCTGTGACTAAAGGTGCTGCAATAGGAGACCAGTCTGGCATTCAGGGGGTGTGACCTGTTGTTCAAGGTGCTGAACAGTTTCTTCAGCATCCTCTGCTCAGACACTACCGCTAAGGATGGTTCTTCAGCTCCCAGGAAAGATCCAGCTCTCCTGATGAGTCTAAATACTTTTCTCTCCATCCTTTAGTCCAGGCATTTAAATAATTTTGAAGATCAAGTGGTCATTAGTCCACAGAAGTGGACTAGTTGTAGTTCAGCAGATGTAATGTGATTCATTGTCTTTTCAGTGTTTGGCTACTTCCTGTAGCCTTCCTTCCTCAGGAGGGTTATGTGATGTTACGGTGTCATCTTTTGCGAGCTTAATAAGAATAGCTGGCAAGACATGCCACTGTAGCAAGTGACTTTTCTGAGGATGGAAACAGGAAACATCCCAAATATATAAAACAAATTTGATCTTCATACTGCAAAAATCTGGACAAAATATTAAATAATCCTCTTAAATTCCTTCCTAGGCAAAAGAAAAACCTGATGAAGACTGTGAGCTCCTATAGACCAAGTTGTGAGGAGGTGACTCAGGCCCGGGTTCTGCTTCTGGGCCCTGTCAGTTCTGGAAAGTCCAGCTTCATCAGTTCAGTCCAGTCGGTGTTTAATGGAAGAGTCACTAACAGGGCAATGGTGGGATCCTTCTCAGGCAGCTTCACCAAAAAGGTACAGGTGGGCCAGTTTCAGAGGGATTTATGGAAGTGGAGCCTTATGTGGCTTTTAACCTTGATGACAAGTGGCAAAAAGAGTCATTCAGAGCACTTCACTCAAAAAGGAAAACAGCCACATGTAAAATGAAATAAGTTTACAATGCATCACCGGATCACCGATCATCTGTTCTAACTAACAAAAGACCGAAAATGAGATAATAAAAACAGAAATACAAACAACAACCATAGAAAAAGGCACGTAGGATTCAGATTGAATATAGATGTTTTTAGCTTTTTGTGAAGAACAGCATAGTGATGAAGGCCTTTATTTCACTTCACTCTTCCTGTTGCTTAATGAGTTGGATGCTTAAGTTTCCTTCCCGTTAACTTCTCTCTCATATGTGCCAGCTACAGTCCTTCAGCATCCGTGCTCAGAAAGGAGAGGAAGATACAGGGCTGGTACTGTGTGACATCATGGGTGTGGGGGATGGAGCGTTGACTGGGTTGACCCTTCATGACATCCTATCAGTCATTAAAGGCCACGTACCTGAGGGACACAAGGTAAGGAGGACCTGCTGGTGCCATTTAATTTTTCATGTGAAATGCAAGTATTTCACATGAAGGGCTTTAATGAGGTGATGATATCTGGAAACAGATGTGCAAATAAGGATTTCTGTCAGTGGGGACATGAAAAGGCCCCCGTTTGAACATTTATAGGCTGATAGTCAAGCGGCAACCTCCGGCGGTTAAAAGTGAAGCCTATGCAGAAGTGCATAAAGCTACAATTCCTCCTTCATCCACTAGGGGCTGCAAAACAGAGCAAATCACCATAGACTCCCATGTTAAAAAGACCAACTTCATGGCAGAAATAAACACGTTTACAGCCTGATTCAAAAATCCATTTTCGTTTTATAGGTCAGGTTTACCTTCATGGCAACTGTGGGGGGAGTGAATTTTTTACTAACTTGCCCGTTTAAAAGTAATTTAATCTCGAAGTTCAGCATATTTAGGGGTGTGTCCTTTTAATTTACAGGTACAAATCTCCGGCTTCAAGTAAGAAGAACGCAGAACAGCCGCGGTTTTTAGCTGGTTAACAACATGACTTAGCTTTAGCCCGCTTACCTCCGTTAGCTGGTTAGCTCCAGTTATCTCGAGGTTAGCTTGGTTAGTTTTTAGCTACAGAAAGCTCGGAGTTTGATGTCAATCATCCACCATGACGCTCACAGCTGCCCTCTCAGCTCCACCTCTTTGCCCATATTTGTATTTTCCGGGAGAGACGACGTGCATGACGCTACCATCATGGCGACGGTAGGAACCGCCTACCGAGCTTCAATTCAGCTTTTCAGAAACCTGTGGGTGACGTCACAGAGGCTCCATCCATCTCTTTATCTACAGTCTATGCTGATAGCTGACAGGAAGAGCAGGCAGCCAAACTAGTCAAATTGGTGACAACAGGAAACACATTATGAGGAGCAACTGGACCTCAGCAGATCAAAACTTAAAGTGCAAAAAAAATTATTTTTTTTTTTCAAAACTAAGGCAAGACTACAAATAGTTTGGAGGCTGTTTTGTTTTTATTTACTGTCACATTTTTCTATTAGAATTAAAGAGTCATGCATCTGTGGGAGATAGTTTTATTTATTTATTTAATACATTTTTCATAAACCCTTTCATGGTTTTTACAGAACAATTTTCTTCAGAAATCATTTAACCTTTCCTGCATCGATGCATTGAAGTCAATATGTTGTTTCAAGATAATCCAACCATTTCAACCAATATTTGCCATAAAATTTGTGACCCTGTGGATGAACTTTGAAAAAACTTTGATGTCCTGTCTTGTGTGTCTTAAAATGCCATTTTTACTACTTGTGTCTTGTGTGAACGATGTGAAACTCTTAACTCACCAATCAGCCTGCTAGTAGTCTACACGAGTTGCCAAAAGCCAATCTTTTTAACCCTTAGTTCAGTCCAGATAAACCAGTGACATCAGAAACGGCTGGTTATGTGAAGATGCCAAGCCTTAAGGACAAAATCCACTGTGTTGCCTTTGTGGTGGATGCCTCCAAAATCCTGACCTACCCCAAAGGCCTGGGCGCCACCTTCAAACAGCTACGAGAGCACATCAGTGAGCTGGGTAAGCAAAGACAAATATTTACTCATAAAAGTCAACATGAAACTGAATTTGAACACATTTTGCAATTTGAATTTTCAAATGATTTATTTATGTACTGGTGGTTTCAGCTGTCATAAACAGATTTTGTAATGAGGGTTACTTATTTATTTATTTCTTAAATTATTATGTCATGGTCTTTAAGGTATTCATCAAGTGGCCCTGTTGACCCACGTTGACCAAATTTGCCCTGAAACTGCTAAAGATATCACTCAGGTGTACAAAAGCTGGAACGTTCAAGACATGGTAGGTTGAAACAGACACATGATTATGTAGGAAGGTAATTGAATTATGTCATAAGGTAATGAAACCCGTTTAACCTGGAAGACTTCTGAACCAGCTGAAGCGACTGAATTCTGTTTTTGCAGCTTTACAAATCTGCAGCTCTGCTGGGCATGTCTCCATCCTACATCGTCCCAGTGAAGAACTACTCATCACAGCTGGATCTGGATGTCAACACAGATGTGCTTCTGCTCGGTGCTGTAGACCATATTTTGCAGTACACCGACCTATTTTTCCAGGACTACAAACCACAACACACAGGGATAAAGATGCGTTAATTCCTGACTTTCTGGAAGATTTTTACTTCGAAAGACTATCTAAGTCTTAACCCAAAATCTACATTTGACTGTGTGTGTGTGTGTGTGTGTGTGTGTGTATGTGTGTATGTGTGTGTGTGTGTGTTTGGGGGGGGGGGGGGGGTATGGAAGAGCAGACTTATTTAACATTCAATAGATAAGAATACTTATACTTCAATATATAAGAATAATTACTTTATTCAAGGGACAGGTTCAAAACTAAGTGTTCAACTACAACCTAATGTTTTACTAGTGATTAATAGTAAAACTTGAATGTTTAACTCAATGTGTGCTGTTACTGCAAGACTGTAAATGAAGACAGTTTCTGAATAAAAATATTTGACACATCAATTTATTTAATTTAATTTATTTCAACACGTTCACTTTTTTCTGGCAGAACTATTTATGTTCTTTCTTCCTCTACCGGAACTTCATGGTGTAACACCAACCGGAAGTTAACAGTTTGTTAGCGACATACAGGGGTCCGCTCCTTTACCATCAGCTGGGCAATGGAGGTGAGGTTTGCCGTTTAAATCGAGGGGAAAGCAGACACCCGGCCGGTTAATGAAAACTCCTCCCACCCTGCCGGATCACAAGGGCACTAAATGGTGCGGACCTACTAACTTTCCTTGCGCTTGGATTGATCAGGAAGGCGATTGTTTTTTAATGTATATCGGCTGAATATTTCATTGTTTCATCCAACTGTGTCTGCAATTCAGCATCTGAAAGAGTTTATCAGCGAACGACTTCATGTCGCAGCTGAAGAAATATTCACAGAGTTTGGAAAAACTATCGTCCAGTACGAGGAAGAGATCGACCGTCAGCGCAGACTGCTGGATATCACATGGAAACCACAAGGAAACACTCACACAGCTGATACCCCACATCAAAATATCCACAAGGTGGAGGAAGCTGTTTATGATGACCAGCAGCTCTGCAGCCAGACGATGAACTCAAATCCGGATGAGGAGCAACCAGAGTCTGCGCACATTAAAGAGGAAGAGGAGGAACTCCTCACTGGCCAGGAGGGAAAACTTCTGCTGAAGGATGAAACTGATAACTTTTTAATTACAGAAACTCGTGGAGAAAATTACCACAATGATACAAAATTAAACGGGGACCGTATTCCCTCTTACACCTCTCCTGCAGACGAACATTTCCATTTAGAGGGAAGCATGGTTGAAGATTCAGGAGCAGCAAGATGTGCAGATATCAGACCAGAAGATAGTTGTCAGACAAACAATGTCGGAGAGTTTTCTTTGTTGGAAAGCCTTTGTCCTGCTCGCCAAACTGCTAAGAAGCAGTATTTTTGTGACACTTGTGGAAAAATGTTTCTTCACCCATACCACCTCAAAAGGCATATATCAGTCCACGAAAAACCATATTTCTGCACAACCTGTGGGAAAACGTTTAAAGATAAAACTAAGTTCACCATTCATGTGAAAATTCACACAGGTGAAAAGCCATTTTCTTGTAAAATATGCGGAAAATCTTTCAATAAAAATTGTAATTTGTTATGCCACATTAGAACTCATACAGGTGAGAAGCCGTATTCTTGCAAGAGATGTGGAAAATGTTTCAGTCATAATTCAGTTATGTTGCGCCATATGAGAACTCACACAGGTGAGAAGCCATATTCTTGCAAGACATGTGGAAAATGCTTCATTCAAAGCTCTGTTTTGCTGCGCCACATGAGAACTCACACAGGTGAGAAGCCATATTGTTGTCGAGCATGTGGAAAAAGTTTCATTCAAAGCTCCGTTTTGCTGCGCCACATGAGAACTCACACAGCTGAGAAGCTTTAATTTAGTCAAATATGTGGAAATATGTCCAAAATATTTATGATTTCTTTTGCCATATGAGATCTTGTGCAGGTGAGCAATCAGTTTCTAGTCAAACAAGTAGACAGTGTTTTCATAGTGACTTAGAGTTCCACAAGAGAAATCATGCCTTCAAGAAGCGACGTTCTTATGAAATACGTTCTAAATGTTTCACTCCCAGAAAACTGCCAGTCTCTTAAAGTTATGATTAAGGTTAAAATGTTTTCTTTGCTTCATTTTTCCAAACAACCATTAATTTCTCACACTGAGTTTGATTGCATTTGATCTTATCTTGTTTAGATTTATGCCTTTTCTGTCTTTTTTCAGTAATGCTTTAAATGTTTTTTGTAAAACACTTGGCTTGTACATTAAATGTGCTATACAAATAAACATGTGCTTTAACATTTTTCATAACATGTTTGTCACCTATAACACAGCAGTACTTCTGCTCAAACATTTAAACTATAAATAAAAACCAAAAACACCTATGAAAAACAACCTAATTAGTGTGTATCTGACTTTGATATTTAGCGTCTAAACAGCTAGTTTGAAAATCTCATTTATGTTGTCCAAAACTATTAAGTTCTTCCCTCTGTTGATCTTCAACGCTGCCCATATCTGTGTGGGGTTTTCTCGCCTTGCCTGTCTTCAGCATGACAGGAAGTAGTAGGAGCTGTAGCCAGCCAGATGGAAGAGACTTCTCCACATAAACTCCCAGAATCAGAGGGTAAAGGAGCTGCCTGGACCAAATGCATTTTGGGGGAAACTGCAAAAAAAAAAAAAAAAAAAAAATCAACAAATACTCTGCAGCATGTTGCTTTGCAGCATAATGTAAGTATTAAACATATGATTTTCAGAAAAAGTATGTTATTTGTATGGAAGGGCCAATGCTAATAGCCAATGTGAATTCAGTGATGGAATGGTTTGATGCACACCAAGGCACATGCGATGCGTCACAGAACTTGTTGTGGGGGCTCTCCACTAAACAAATGCACCAGGTATATTTTTGACAGGGCATGCTTCAAGAACCCATCAAGTTCAGCTGTTCAGATAGAGCCAGACAGGCTGCTGCCCCCACAATCTGATCCCAGTGGCAGTAAATAGATGGATGGTTACTTTCTGTTTTCATTTAATTTAAATTTGTTAATGAAGGCATCTAATTGTATCTGTTACTGTAATTCCTTTTTTGCAGCTTGTTATTACAGACAAAATCCTCCCCAGGGATTCTGTGTTTAAATGTAGAGATGTTCTATAAGCCAGCCATACTGACTACTGAGAAGTTTCTTTGCTACACGTCATTTGCTACGTTTACATGGGAGTTTTAATTCCTCTTTAATTATGAATAAAAGTTTATTCCACTTTAAACTGATGAAAAATGACCATGTAAACACCGAACACCATGTAAAGTCATGGACCAGAACACATCTTCATCTCCCTCCACATCGGGACATCCTGAGACCTCCACCTTGTTTGTCTCCTGCAATCAGGTTAAGAAGCAACTTGAGAAACTGAACCAGAACAAGACTGCAGATCCAGATGGTGTCAGTCCAAGAGTTCTCAAGACCTGCTCAAAACAACCTATGTCCGATTCTCCAGCACCTTTTCAACACCAGTCTGAGACAAAATAGAGTCCCAGTGCTGTGGAAAACCTCCTGCCTTGTTCCAGTGCCTAAAAAAACACAACCAGCTGAACCAAGTGACTACAGACCAGTTGCCCTGACATCTCACATCATGAAAGTCCTGGAGAGACTCTTACTGGCTCACCTCAACAAGCAAGTAAACACCTTTCAGGACCCACTACAATTTGTATATCGTAATGGACTTGGGGTTGAAGATGCCATCATATACCTGCTCCAGAGAGCACACTCTCATCTGGACCATTCAGGCAGCACTCTGAGGGTCATGTTCTTTGATTTCTCAAGTACTTTTAATACCATTCAGCCTGCTTTGTTATGTGAGAAGCTCCATAAATTTCAGGTGGATACCTCCACAACCACATGGATCTATGACTACCTCACAAACAGACCACAGTTTGTGAAACTGAAAGGTTGTGTGTCTGAGATGGAGGTCAGCAGCACTGGTGCACCACAAGGAACTGTACTCTTGCCATTCCTATTCACACTGTACACCTCAGACTTCCAGTACAACTCTGAGTCCTGTCATCTGCAGAAATACTCTGATAACTCTGCAGTTGTGGGATGTATCAGGGATGGACAAGAAGCAGAGTACAGAGAACTGGTCAGTCAGTTTGTTAAATGGTGCGGTGACAATCATCTCATATTAAATAGCAGCAAAACAAAAGAGATGATTGTTGACTTCAGGAGGAACAAGAATAAACAAAGCACTCTTTCCATCCTGGAAGAGGAGGTGGAGGTGGTGGAGGAATACAAGTATCTTGGAGTTCAGCTGGACAATAAACTGGACTGGAAATGCAACACTGACTACATCTACAAGAAAGGTCAGAGCAGACTGTACTTCTTAAGGAAGTTGAAATGGTTTAACGTCTGCACCAAGATGTTGCATATCTTCTATAAGTCTGTATGGAGAGTGCAGTCAGCTTTGCAGCATCTGCTGGGGTAGTAGCATCAGAACCAGAGACTTGAAGAGAATCAACAAACTGATCAAGAAAGCTGCTTCTGTGCTTGGAGTAACTCTGGAGCCGCTGGAGCTGATTGTCCAAAGAAGAATGCTGCACAAGCTGATGAAGATGATGGAGGATTCTTCACACCCTCTCCACAACACAGTGATGAAACAACAAAGTGTGTTCAGTGAGAGGCTTCTTCAGGTCCGGTGTAAGACTGAAAGATACAGAAGATCATTCCTGCCAGCAGCCATCAGCCTCCAGAACAAGACCTCCTCAAGTTAATTATCTAGTACAATTTTGAATTTCCCTTTGGGGATTAATAAAGTCTTTTTTATTTCATTTCATTTTATTTCATTCGTTTGTCATGTAAACCATCATTCCGCTCTAAGTTACTTCCGGTCGTTCTGCGCATGCTCCTTACTTTGTCCTGTCCCGATTCTGCACGTTGTTTTGCCTCCCATCTCCAGTAGACTATTTTCCTTCTCCTTCTCAGTTGATTTAAAAAGTGAAATAGTGTGCTCGTGTGAAGCTGGTACTATAAAATTATTATCAAAATAGCAGAGAAACTGATACTTATCTAGTTTTTATAAATTACGACTTTAAAAACGAGAAGCAGGGAGCAAACTTTGTTTATGTCCAGTTGCCTCCTCTTGTAACCTTGTAGATATATGTTTGGTTTTTTTTAATACTGTTCTGTTTGGTTGTGTTATTAAGACAAATGTACATGGATGCTGCTGCAGTGACAGAATTTCCCAAACTGGGATTGATAAAGTACTCTATCTATCGATCTATCTATCTATCTATCTATCTATCTATCTGTCTGTCTGTCTGTCTGTCTGTCCGTGTGTCTGTGTGTCTGACGTGGTGAAAATAAGGAAGTACGCATGCGCAGCATGATAGTTAAATACGCCCTGAAAGTTTGAGGAGACTGAGACTTCCTCTGCTTCTCTCATGGTTAAGACGTGTGTTTTACTATTCAGTAATTCTCTTTCTATATTTGTAATAAATCACCTTTTTTTTTTTATCAAGTCGTAGTTCGCCTCCTTTTTGTCGACAGAGAAAAAGAGGCCGCTCCTGAGGATACATCAGCGATCCAGGTCTGTGTGGCATATCAGCGCAGCTATTCGACTCTGAACTTTTTTTTCCTTCTGAATAGTGTGTTGATTGAATAAATATGTTTATGTATATTATTTGATATCTATCTATCTATCTATCTATCTATCTATCTATCTATCTATCTATCTATCTATCTATCTATCTATCTATCTATCTATCTATCTATCTATCTATCTATCTATCTATCTATCTATCTATCTATCTATCTATCTATCTATCTATCTATCTATCTATCCGTCCAAAATACATTTGCACAACAATTAATGCATTTCTCAAAACAATCAATAGAAACTGCAAAACCTGACTGTTAACCTGCAAAAGCATGTCACTTGCTCAAAATAGATAGTACATTCCTCAAAAGCAAGTATTCATGCCAATAAAAGTGTGAGTGTCATCAAAATGAAAAGTCCTGACACCATTGTTTATGAACAAGATAATCAAATGACTTTGTCATGTTTTCATTATAACAGTTTACTCTGTAAATGTTTTCCAATGCAAAAAAGTCAGATCTTTGTGACACTACCTGAAAATGCACTTTATACTATTTGCACGGCCATTTGAAAACTACAGTAAAGTTAGACACTACTATATATATATATATATATATATATATATATATATATATATATATATATATATATATATATATATATATATATATATATATATATATATATATATATATATATACATGTATAAAGTAACCTAAATACAAAGTTTTTTGGTAACTTGACTGGTTTCTCTTTTTTTTCTAATTTTTTCTTTTAGGGAGATTCTAAAGTGAGAAAACTTCAGAGATTCATTCATAATCTTTAGAAAGCTTGGATCAGCAGACAATGTCCACTCTGCAGTCCAGGCTGACCAGTAGTCAGCAGAAAATAATCTGCTCTGAGCTGAAAAGTGCCAGATTGAAGTTGCTGTACAAGGCCAGCATCCATGGTTTCACTGGTGCCGCCTTCCACCAACAATGTGACAACTCCTTCCCAACTGTGTCTGTGGGCTACAACTCCTCTGGTTATGTGTTTGGAGGCTACACAAAACAAGCTTTTAATCAGTCTGGACAGTATGTCAATGATGACGAGGCTTTTCTTTTCTCCCTGAGTGGAGAAAATCTCCTCAAATATCCAGTCACCAGTGCTCCACATGCTGTAAACATGATCAGCAACTCAGGTCCTTATTTTGGAGAAGCATTGGTTCTTGTCAATGGAAGTCAACCAGTGGTCTACAGCAAACCAGGAAGCTATTATAACTTTACTGCTGCAGAAATGCATGGAGATGATCTCAATCTGACTGAGTGTGAAGTCTACCTGGTGGAACGTGAGTTTTTAAATGTTTGGATTTCATTATGACACGTTTTCAAAAAAGTCTCATAGTGTCATGATCTGGGCATACTTACAAACAACAGTCCACTTGAATTTGATGTCTTCATTTATTGTACTAAGAAAAAGGTTAATTGCACCCAAACCAATTTTTGGTTTTACTCTAAAGCCCAGCAAAACAAACTGGATGACAATAACTCTTATCTTTGTTAGAATTTAATAGTCTGAAAGTAACAAGCAGGAATACATGTCAGATATGTGGAAAATGCTTCATTCAAAGCTCTGTTTTGATGCGCCACATGAGAAGTCACACAGGTGAGAAGCTGTGATTTTGTCATATATGTGGAAAGTATTTCTATAAAAATGATAATTTCTTATGCCACACGAGGTCTTAAAGATGAGCAGCCATTTTCTTCTGTCCTAAAAAGTGGCCAATGTTTTCAATCATCATAGTGACTTGGAGATCCACAAGAAATAAATGTTTCACTCCCAGAAAACTGCCAGTCTGTGGAAACTCGGCTGTGTTAATTAAAAGTTAAAACTTTTCTCATTGCTGCCTTTTTCCAAACAACCAGCAATTCCTCACACTGAGTTTAATTTGTTGCATTTGATCTGATTTACCTTTTATTTTTACTTTTTGTCTTTTATTTCTCTTTAGAGAAGTTATTAATGTGCTGCCTAATGCTGCTTCTGCACCCAAAATGGACGGACGGCAGTTTTATCAGTTTATATCAGTTTGACCATTAAATATATTGTCTTTGCAGTGTATTCAGATTAAATTTACAAATCTTGTTATTAGTAATAATCTAATTAATTTTTTTGTTTGTTTTTTTATTGGCCACATTTACACTACAGTTAAAGTACAATTTTATTTTAGAATGCCTTAACTAACAAAAAGCTTAATTTATTTATTGTTTTTTGCAGAGTCATGAAGTTACTCAAGAATATTCCGGTTTTTTTTCAAAGCTTTGTTTTTAAGGCTGTACCAGAAATAAAAACGTGATAAGCCGTGATCGATACTTTCCCCATGTATTTTACACATTTGTCTCCCTCTAGCGGTCACATTTTCTAACTACATGAACATAAACCCAAGTATTTTCAAAATAGAAATGATTAAATAAATTTGGTTTAAATAGAAAATATAGTCGAAAACATTTGTTGTAAGCAAGTTCAACAATTTCTGTAATTATTTTATCCAGCTGCATAGATAAAATATTAAAACAGAATAAAAGATTATTACAACTCATTGCTGACTATCATAGCAAGCATTCTGAGGACCACAGAGCATAACTACAATTACAATGGTGGAAAATGATATATATTTACTTTTAAATATGAATGTTTTACAAACAGTATTTTACCTGACTTAAAATGTAATAAACAAACAGACATTTAGAGTGACGCCACCTGATCAATACAACCAGCGCTCTCTAATCATAAGAATCTGGGAATAAAAACAGTGAACATCTATATGAATATATTTCATAGACTAAATAAGTGAACGATTAAATCTTTTCATATTTTAGAGCGCAAAAGGAACATTTTACATCTTTCTTGTCAAATGGAGGTTTGGGTGAAAAGCTGTTCTGCTCTGCTGCGTTTACGTATATTAATGAGGACACATTTGCGATATGAACCGAAAGCAGAGACTTTTTTTTTCCGCCACGCAGCCACTGGGGGGCTGTGGATTGGAGTCTGTTCTGTTAGGTTTCGTTTCTCTGACCGAGGAGTGCCAGGAAGTTCCTGCCAGAAACATCTCTCTGACTGAGATTCTTCCCGACAGCTGAAAAAAGGTTGAAGGTAAGGCCAAAGTTATGACAATGCAGCATGTTTAGTATGTAGCAGAGCAACAGAAAACTTTAGCATTGGTTTATTTTTTATTGTCTTTTGATGGAACATTTATTTATCCAAATATTTATCTCATGTGCAGCTTGTTACCTGAGAGGGAATATAAAAGTGTCATGACTTTTTTATGTCAGTAAAGCAGAAATAATCTTCCAGCAAACTAAATTTAATTTATATCCTTGATTTCAGTTTTGTTGTATTCATGTTGTAATCAGGGAGCAACGGTGAAAGTGTGGTACTGATATAATCCAGTTAACTCGACATATTATACAAGTTTTTCTTTTTCTCTTTTTTTAGACTCCAAAGTGAGAAAGCCTCAAAGAATCATTATCTTTTAGAAAGCTTGGATCAGCAGACAATGTCCACTCTGCAGTCCAGGCTGACCAGTAGTCAGCAGAAAATAATCTGCTCTGAGCTGAGAAGTGTCAGATTGAAGTTGCTGTACAAGGCCAGCATCCATGGTTTCACTGGTGCCGCCTTCCACCAACAATGTGACAACTCCTTCCCAACTGTGTCTGTGGGCTACAACTCCTCTGGTTATGTGTTTGGAGGCTACACAAAACAAGCTTTTAATCAGTCTGGACAGTATGTCAATGATGACGAGGCTTTTCTTTTTACTTTGAAAGGAAAAATTTTTAAAAAATATCCAGTCACCAGTGCTCCATATGCTCGATATGAACCGAAAGCAGAGACTTTTTTTTTCCGCCACGCAGCCACTGGGGGGCTGTGGATTGGAGTCTGTTCTGTTAGGTTTCGTTTCTCTGACCGAGGAGTGCCAGGAAGTTCCTGCCAGAAACATCTCTCTGACTGAGATTCTTCCCGACAGCTGAAAAAAGGTTGAAGGTAAGGCCAAAGTTATGACAATGCAGCATGTTTAGTATGTAGCAGAGCATGTTAGATATCCTTTGAATTGGCAGCTATTTGTAGGATTTGTTCTTTAGTTGACTTTTGAAAAATCATGTTGACCAGAACGAGGTTGCGCATATTTATTTAATTGAGACTACTCAATTTTATAATTTTTGATCTTCAACAGCATCCACCGAACTTGAGAGACCATGGAGGAGTGTCATCTGGGAATCTGGGTGAGATCTTTAAACCCTCCTTCACACCACAGAATAAACATTCATGACATTTATACAGATAAACAAATTTATTACAGTTTGAAGATTGTAGAATATGTTTAATCATTTGGATGTTATAAAAAAGCTACAAAGTTGCAAAAACATACTCTGATACAACTGAATGGACATATGTTTGGCTTTTCTTAACTCCAACTACCGCTGCTACTGTACACTGCAGCTGGCTACAGAGAAAACTTTCCATCATCATAAAGAAACAAACATCCTCTTTAACGTTACTCATATCTTTGTGCAGGAAGAGGAAGGAGCTGATGGAGGCCATTATAAGCTACAAGCCCACCGTCAGCTCTGTGGCAAAAGCTCGAGTTTTACTTGTTGGACCAGTTGGAGCTGGAAAGTCCAGCTTCTTTAACTCCATCAACTCTGTATTCAGAGGTCACGTCACCAGTCAGGCCATATCTGGCTGCTCCACCACCAGCCTCACCACACAGGTCAGTTTTTTTTTTCATGCTTTAATCTCAAAACAAACACTGCTTATTACAGGGTAAGTCAGCCATCCTGTACACTGCAAATGTACTCAAACGACATTGCAGTTGTTGGTCGTCTGACCCCAAAGTGATGAAGGGGAATAATTTGTTAGCCAGTGCGATGCAGACTTTTAAAACAGAATGTTTAGAAAAGAAGCTTATTATTTCAGGAGAAAGAAAGGGGATCCCTCACAAATCCACATGTCTGCAGTAAAATTAATTGCAGACGCACCTTCTGAATCTTATATATGGTCTTTTCCTTTGCTTCATTGTGTGGTATGCCCGATTGACAAGACAGTCTCTCAAACTGATGGTTCACAACTTTTATTGAACAGCCATGTTGTAAACATACCGTGAGAGCTACAAAAGTAAACAAAATACAATTAGCAATCTTATTTGTATGTTTTTACCTCATTTGTTACAATTTATGAATTCTCTTTCCTTAAATCCACTTTAACAATCTCTATTCTGAGTGCTATTACCATGCATATTTATTAAACATTTTAAAATAGTTTTTTATTTGCTGTAAATCACAAAATTACCCACATGTTGCAACTGTATTTAAATTTACATTACATAAACATCAGATTATGTAAAACTGTACGTTGCGAACTAGGCACGGTCTTTATCAAACAGCATGAGCACCATCTAGCAGCCAAAAAGACCTGTCAAACTTTGTATGTAGCAGAGCATTATAAACCTAAGTAAAACTTAACTAAATGACACTGACAAAACAAAACAAGGATACTGACCTTGTTCCGTCATCTATCTGTGCCAGTCCAAGCTCGAAATTACCCACATGTATTTAAATTTACATTACATAAACATCAGATTTTGTTAAACTAGTTGCTGACTAAGCATGGTCTTTATCAAAGAGAGTGACCACCATCTAGTAAAGTTTAAAGTTTAAAGTTTGTTAGTAGCAGAGCATGGTAACCTTCAGTAAAATGTAACAAAATTACATTTACATAACAAAACACAAACACTGACCTTGTTCCCTCATCAATCAGGTACTAAGAGACCATAAGTAGCTTTTCTTAATGCATTAATATCAGCAATTTCCCTTTTAACAGCGTGGCTCCTTCTTTTGCACATGGGACTTTACGTTGGCACTGCATACTTTTTCAGCAGTTGGGGCCGGTTTACAACACCTCATGTTCTGAACCCATACAATATAAAAGCTTTAGCTGTATCAATGACATGACAGTACATAAACACTTATGAACTGTTTTTTATTAAAAAAAAAAAAAAAAAGAAGCAACTATCAGCAAAATCATTTACAATTTGGTTTTGTCACCCATCTTTCTTCATGCCTGAGGTAAAAAGAAAGTTATATATTGATTTTATTAAAGCTGGGGTAGGCAGTCTTGCTCAGAGACATTTATTTTACTCTGGGTGAAGAGGTTCTTCGTCCTGATAGTAGTATGTACATTTTGTAATCATGAACAATAAGAAATATAGTTAGACCCCTCAGTTTACTGTAAATCTGTGAAAACTCTGACCAATCAAAACATTTGGGTCGAATTGAAGTTGTTCATTTCTTATTTCGTCAGCTTTTTCACGGCTGAGAAAAATGCAGGAAGGATTTCCCTGACCTGGCTCAGTTTATTTGCCTCCTCCAGCTAAACAGCTGAGAAAGAGTAAATAGTTGGTAGAAAAAGTTCCTGGATCCAAACGGCAATCTGGATCACCACCAAAATTAAATCAGTTCTTCCTTTTCGCATTTCCAACAACTCCTGAAAATTTAATTAATATCCGTCCATAACATTTTGCGTTATCTTGAACACAAACAGATAAACGCTGGTAAAAACATCATCTCCTTGGCGGAGGTAAGAAAAAAGCCTTGGATCACGCAAGGAGCAAAACTAAAGGGGGAGGAGCCAAGACATGGTGCTACTTTTATATCTTGCTAGCTCCCCAATATTAACTACCCCAGCTTTAAGTGCAGTTACTTATTAATACATTTTCTTTTGTGATATTTACATACACGCTTTCTAGTAGGGTGGACATAGGTGATATCCAACAAATAGACCAGCTCCCTGAAATTCACATCCGCCACAACTGAAAATGGCTATGAGTCTTTATTGACCAAGTTGACCACAGCCTCATCCGGCACCTGCTTTCTAGAACCTGCAGTGGTAATAATCATAAAATGCAGACTATTACAATTATACAAACTTTGGTGAATATTATAGGAAAGTAAGTATATTTTCTCAGGGTCTGTAATGATTTGCTTTTAACAGCTGATTCTGGAGCTTCTGCTGTTTTAATTGTTCTTGATCTCACTGCTGCTTTCGACATAGTAGATCATGATCTTCTGTTATCATGCCTGCAGCAGTGTGTAGGTCTAAATGGTACAGTTCTTAAATGAACTTTTAAACAGGACTTTTTCAGTACACCTTGGGCAGTTCTCTTCTTCAAAAGCAACACTGAAACATGGGGTACCTCAAGGCTCCATCTTAGGTCCCATCCTCTTTTCTCTATACTTACTTCCTCTGGGGTCTATTTTTAAAAAAACATGACGTGTCATTTCACTGCTATGCTGATGACATTCAGATTTATTTCCTGTTAACGTCCATTGGATCCCGTGGTGTTGAAAATCTGCAGAACGGACATCAAAACATGGATGGAACTAAACTTCCTCTGCATAAATAAGGATAAAACTGAAGTTTTAACTTTTGGGAAAACTGACCTGCTGTCTGGATGGAGCAGTGCTGTAGGCTCTTTGGACTCTTTTAGCCCTTTTATTAAAAATCATGGGGTTTTCTTTTATTTTAATTTTAAATTTGATAGGCAGGTCAGTGCAGTGGTCCAGTCTAGTTTTTTATCACTTAAGGCTTATCAGTAGAGTGAAGCCTTATATTCCTCATGATGTCCTGGAAAGGGTCATTCATGCTCTTATTTTCTAGAGACTGGACTACTGCAACTCACTCTATACTGGGATTAACCAGTCTCTCCTCCACCGCCTACAGCTGGTCCAGAACTCAGCTGCCTGCCTGTTAACGGGGAAAAGACGGTGTGAGCACATTACCCCTGTGCTCATCCCTGGCTGCCTGTCTCATTTATAATAGTTTTTAAAGTTTTACTTTTGGCTTTTAAATGTTTAAATGGTCTGGCACCTCTGTACCTCTCTGAGCTTCTGCAGCATCATTGTCCCATTAGAGCTCTTAGATCGGAAGACCAGATGCTTCTAGTAGTCCCGAGGACTGTACTCATGACTCGTGGAGACAGAGCCTCTTCTGCAGTAGCCCCCAAACTCTGGAACAGTCTCCCTCTTTTGGTTAGGTCTGCTGGGACTTTAAGTGGTTTTAAATCTCTTTTGAAAACTAATTTTTTATGTTGGCTTTTTACCCAAGAGCAGAACCACTAGGTCTTTTCTGTCTTATTTGGTCTTTTAATTATTATGTTGTCTTTATTTTAGTGCTTTTAATGTTGATTTATTTTTACCTGTACAGCACTTTGGTTACTTTGAGGTTTGTGAGAGTGCTCTACAAATAAAGTTTGATTGATTGATTGATTGAATATCTTACTTAGGCTGGTGTATGATCTGTTTGCAGGCTGAGAATTATATTGCTCGATAATGCCTAAGCATTGATGAGGTATTATTGTTGTATACAAGCATCTCTCACATGCCAAACATTTCACCTAAAGTACAATTTTAATGTAATAAAAGTTATGGCTAATAATATTAAATACAGCATTTAAATAATATTTGCAAATGTTATCAGCAGTCATTTCAAGGAATTCCCATACAGGTGACGTCTTCCTCTTTTTGCAAGGCTCTGTTTTCACAATAACTAGCCAAATAGTACTCGCTCTGTTTATAGACAACTACTTTCCTGCTACTTTCTCCTAATGCTATTACTACTCCCACTGCTACCACAATCTCCTCTACTACCACTACAGACAACTCTTCAAATAATCTCCAAAGCTACAAACTCTCCTACAATCCAAACGCAAATCTATACAACACACAAACCTCTGCATGTTAACCACACTTTTATTTTGAAAAACCACACTCAAATTGAATCAGTCACATGTCCAAGACAATGCCAGGCCTCGTTTGTCACTGGTCACATGGTTTTCATCAAAAGGACAAGTGCATGTAGCAAACAAGCGGCAACCTCCGGCGGGTAAAAGTGAAGCCCATGCAGAAGTGCAACAAACTGCAGTTCCCCCCTCATCCTCTAGGGGCTCCAAAACAGAGCAAACCCTATAGACTCCCATGTTAAAAAGGCCAACTTCACGGCAGAAATAAACATGTTTATAGCCCGGTTCAAAAATCCATTTTTGATTTATAGGTCGGGTTTACCTTCATGACAACTGTGGGGGGAGTGAATTTTTTTCTAACTCGCCCGTTTAAAAGTAATTTAATCTCAAAGTTCGGCATATTTAGGGGCATGTCCTTTTGATTGACAGGTACCAATCTCCGGCTTCAAGTCAGAAGATCGTAGAACAACCACGGTTTTAAGATGGTTAACATCGTGACTTAGCTTTAGCCCGCTTACCTCCGTTAGCTGGTTAGGTCCGAATTAGCTCAGTTAGCTTTTAGCTACAGGAAGCTTGGAGTTCGCGCGATGTCAGTCATCCACCATGACGCTCATAGCCCCCTTCTCAACTCCACTTCTTTGCCCATATTTGTATTTTCCGGGCGCGACGACATGCAGGAACCGTCCACCGAGCTTCAATTCAGCTCTTCAGAAACCTACGAGTGACGTCACGGAGGCTCTGTCCATCTCTTTATATACAGTCTATGGTAACAAAGTTCTATTTGAAATGCCACTTCCTACTTGGTACATGCCCCAATGTCTCAGCTATGAACGCATCACTAGTTGCATTAAATAGTATTTTCATTATTGTGAATGTATGTGTAACTTGGTGGCAAAAAAAAAGAATAAAGCTTATTTATTAATCTTAACAGCCTGCATTAAACTGTTTTTGTGGATTTCTTCATCTTTTTCTGTTCATTAGTTTCGCACCTACTCTTTGAAAGCTGGACGACAAGGTAAACCTCTGCCTATCGTCTTGTGTGATACCATGGGTCTTGAGGAAAGTAAGGGGGCGGGACTTGATATAGACGACGTCAGCAATATTCTTAAAGGACACCTGCCTGACTGTTACCAGGTAAAACATTTATTTACAGTTTATAAAACATGAAAAACATGGATTTGGCCGTAGTTAACTCAAACTATCCTGCTGTTTTTCTCATATGTGGATTCAGTTCAACCCTTCTGCTGCTCTACATTCGGACGCTCATGGCTACCGAAAGTCTCCAGCTCTTGAAGACAAGATCCACTGTGTAGCTTATGTCATAGATGCTTGTAAGATCTCCATTATGTCTGCAAAGTTGGAAGAGAAGCTGGATGCTATCCGCAGAAAGGTCAACCTGCTGGGTCAGTAAAATGTAGCCCTGTCACATTGATCAACTACATTTTTGATATGGCCAGTTTCCCTATTTAAATGTTCATTTGAACTACATTTAATATCAGTCACAGTGAACTGCAGCCATTTAGAAATGCTATCTCTTTTTTTCTAGGGATTCCTCAACTGGTTTTGCTTACTAAAGTAGACGAAGGCTGCCCTTTGGTGGGAGAAGATGTGACAAATGTTTACAAGAGTGGCTACATAAAGGAGATGGTGAGAAAGACCTGTCACATTTTACACACTATTTACTAGTTAGACGTCAATTAATTCGCCAAAGTATTAACTAATATTGTTCTCTGCATTGTGAGTCAGATGCAAGAGGTCAGCGCTAAGCTTGGTGTGCCACTGTCCTGCATTGTTCCAGTGAGGAACTACAATGAGGAATTGGAGCTGGACGTCAACTGCGACATCTTGCTGCTCAGTGCTGTCATTCAGATGCTTCGCTTTGCTGATAATTACTTTGATGAACTCAGTGACCGACTGAGCAACCTTGAAACCAAAGAGTAGAAACATGTTAATAACACATTCCCCCCAAGTGTCTTCAGGATAGATCAAGTTTACGAAAGAAAAAGTAGAAAAAAAAAACCGCATGCTTGTCAGATTTCGACATTATACCAGGTGGCTTTATCAACCTCAGCGTCACATAAAAATAGCATTTAGCAACTTATCTTACTACTTATTTTTCAAACCAGTTCAAAATTATCAATAGTTAAGACAACATACAATATTTAATGTGGGATTTCAGACTTGTCATTATGACATCTTTAGGACTACATTTCACTTAGTTAGTCATTTCTGTTTGTGTCCCTTGGAATGCTGGGAGTTGTAGTCTCTCTGTATGTTCAAGTTGCTCACAAACTCTAAAGCTAAAAAAAAAAAAAAAAAAAAAAAAAACAGTGAGTGGTTCATCATGTTAACAATGCTTCTTGTCCAAGAAATTTCAAAACACAGTTAAACCGTGTTAAATAAATTGATGACACTTTAAACAATTTTAAAAACAAGGCTTGTGTTTTTATTTCTTATGGTCTTATTTGTTAATTTTATTTCACATAATGTACATTTATACTGTGTTTCAATTTGTGTCGGAATGATCAAAAATCCAACAGGGCAGAAACATACCACAAAGATTTAGGAAAATTCAATTATCTGAAAATGAAGAATAAAATATGCATAACTATCTAGAAGCGGTATCATACTTGCATGACTTTAAGTAGTTTTAAACAATATTGTGCAGTATCTGAACAAGGAAACAGTGTTGGGACTCAGTCCATCTGAGGAGCAGACTGAACAATCTGTAATGATCTGATACAACAACAAAAAATACATCTCAACTTTTTTCAAACAAAATCATCTGCTATATCAGGTTTAACAAATCCCCAATGATTTAAAGAATGAAAGAAAATATAAACAAAAGCTTTGACGTATCCATGTAAAAATTAGACTTGACATTTAAAGATCAACTGGGAGATAAAAATAGTTATTTAAAGCTGATCATATACAGCCAAAGAAAATGTTTTGCATCTTGTGTAACATTAAAGGACCCATTTTTATGCTAAATTCACTTTCTGAAGGTTTTCTAACACTCACATGTCCCTCCATGTCCTGAATATGAGGCTCAAATATGAGAAAATTCTGTCACCTCTCTCTCACTATGGGATGAAAATCCTACCATAATCTGAAACCGAAAGAAAAAATTGAAACCTTGAAAGTTGTTGTTTGATTATTTAAATGCTGAAATAAAGTTTTGAAACCTTAAAAAGTATTTTGAAAGTCTTAAAAAAAAGTTTGAGTCTCCACAAGCATGATTTTGTTGTTGAAATTTTAATTTTCATAAGTGCAGCATGCATATTACAGTTTCCGGCTCACATTTTCAGAGATTCAAACATCTTGTTGCATCCTCGTTGTTTTTAAGTAGACCTTTTTAGAGTTTCAGATATGGCATTGTTGTCCCACTGCATTACTCTGTAATATTTTTTATCCAGCTGCAATGATGAAATGATGTTTAAACAAAATAAAAGATAGATAATAATTCAATGATGCACGCTATCAGAGCATGCATTCTAGAGACCGATAACATGTATTATTATTATGGTACAATGGTGTAAAGTCAGGTATATTTTAGGTTTACTTTAAAATATGAATGTTTTACAAACAGTATTGTATTTAAACTGAAATGTAATAAAAAAACAAACAAACAGAGAGTGACACCACCTGATCAATACACACAGAGCTCACTAATCATAAGAATCTGGGAACAAAACAGTAGACATCTATATATCTCATAGTCTCATAATGAAATGGTGAAATCTTTTAAAATACTAGAGGGCAAAAATAACATCTTTAAAGATCGATCTTGTGAAATGAAGTCTTGGGTGAAAAGCTGCTCTGGTCTGCTGTGTTTAGATTATATTAATGAGCCCATATTTGCAATATAAACCGAAAGTGGAGATTTTATTTAATTATTTTTGCCACACAGCCACTGGCATCTGATAAATTAGGTTTCATTTCTCTGATCGAGTAGGATGGGCCAGCAGCAGAGGGATTTACAGAAGTGGAGCCTTGGATGGCTTCTAAGCCTGACAACACATCGCAGGCAGCAGTAGTCATTCGTGCACTTCAGTCCAGAGAGATTAAAGTCTCTCTTCCAAATGTAGTGTCTTACTGGAATAACTTGGTTCCAAATCTGAACTAGAAAAATATTTGGCGGCTTCCTTCTAAGTATTTTATTGTGAACAAAATCAAGGAAATCTCAATGAAAATTATTCATCGCTTTTATTCTTGTAAACTATTTTTGCGCAGATACAGAAAGGATATTGAAATCACCTTCTCATTTTGTGATCACTCTACTGAAGACATACATCATCTATTCCAGTCCTGTGATTTTTCCTATACTTTCTGGCAAAATGTGTGTATATTTATTCCCCCAAAAATTGATTTCGACTTATCTCTTGTATAAATATATCCACCTCCTCTACCAGGATGGAAACAGTGCTTTTTTTATTCTTGTTCCTCCTGAAGTCAACAATCATCTCTTTTGTTTTGCTGGTATTTAATATGAGATGATTGTCACCGCACCATTTAACAAACTGACTGACCAGTTCTCTGTACTCTGCTTCTTGTCCATCCCTGATACACCCCACAACTGCAGAGTCATCAGAGTATTTCTGCAGATGACAGGACTCAGAGTTGTACTGGAAGTCTGAGGTGTACAGTGTGAATAGGAATGGCAAGAGTACAGTTCCTTGTGGTGCACCAGTGCTGCTGACCTCCATCTCAGACACACAACCTTTCAGTTTCACAAACTGTGGTCCCCCCCCTCTGAACCCAAATGGTGTTTTGTTATTGGACTTCTGTGCTCGTCATGGATTGTCTATAACGAACACCATGTTCCAGCATAAGAGTGTCCATATGTACACCTGGCATCAGGATTCCCTGGGCTGCAGTTCGATGATCGACTTTGTAGTCGTATCGTCGGACCTGCGGCCACATGCCTTGGACACTCGGGTGAAGAGGGGGGCGGAGCTGTCAACTGATCACCACCTGGTGGTGAGTTGGCTCAGATGGTGGGGGAGGAAGCCGGTCAGAGCTTGCAGGCCCAAACGTGTTGTGAGGGTCTGCTGGGAACGTCTGGCTGAGTCCCCTGTCAGAGCGAGCTTCAACTCCCACCTTCAGCAGAGCTTCGAACATGTCGCGAGTGAGGCGGGGGACATTGAGTCCGAATGGGCTGTGTTCCGTGCCTCTATTGCTGAGCTGAAGAAGGAGTCCTATCGGGCCTTCTTGGCCTGTGGGACTCTGGAGGCAGCTGATGGGTACCGACGGGCTAAGCGGCATGCGGCGTCGGCTGTTGCCGAGGCAAAAACTCGGGCATGGGAGGAGTTCGGCGAGGCCATGGAGAAAGACTTCCGGACGGCTTCGAGGAGATTCTGGTCCACCATCCGGCGGCTCAGGAGGGGGAAGCAGTGCTCCATCAATACTGTGTACAGTGGAGGTGGGGAGCTGCTGACCTCAACTCGGGACGTTGTGGGTCGGTGGAGGGAATACTTCGAAGACCTCCTCAATCCTACCAACACGTCTTCCCATGAGGGAGCAGAGCTGGTGGACTCAGGGGTGGACTCTCCTATCTCTGGGGCTGAAGTCGCTGAGGTGGTCAAAAAGCTCATTGGCGGCAAGGCCCCGGGGGTGGATGAGATCCGCCCGGAGTTCCTTAAGGCTCTGGATGCTATGGGGCTGTCCTGGCTGACACGCCTCTGCAGCATTGCGTGGACATCGGGGGCAGTACCGCTGGATTGGCAGACTGGGGTGGTGGTCCCCCTTTTTAAGAAGGGGGACCGGAGGGTGTGTTCCAATTACAGGGGAATCACACTCCTCAGCCTCCCTGGTAAGGTCTATTCAGGGGTCCTGGAGAGGAGGGTCCGCCGGATAGTCGAATCCCGGATTGAGGAGGAGCAGTGTGGTTTTCGTCCTGGTCGCGGAACAGTGGACCAGCTCTATACCCTCTCTGGGGTCCTGGAGGGGGCATGGGAGTTTGCCCAACCAGTCTACATGTGCTTTGTGGACCTGGAGAAGGCATTCGACCGTGTCCCCCGGGGGCTCCTGTGGGGGGTACTCCGGGAGTATGGGGTACCGGACCCCCTTGTACGAGCTGTCCGGTCCCTGTACGACAGGTGTCAGAGCTTGGTCCGCATTGCCGGCAGTAAGTCAGATTTGTTTCCGGTGAGGGTTGGACTCCGCCAAGGCTGCCCTTTATCACCGATTCTGTTCATAACTTATATGGACAGAATTTCTAGGCGCAGCCGAGGTGTTGAGGGGATCCGACTTGGTGGCCTCAGGATTGGGTCCCTGCTTTTTGCGGATGACGTGGTCCTGTTGGCTTCATCTGGTCGTGATCTCCAGCTCTCGCTTGAGCGATTCGCGGCCGAGTGTGAAGCAGCTGGGATGAGAATCAGCACCTCAAAATCTGAGACCATGGTCCTCAGCCGGAATAGGGTGGATTGCCCTCTCCGGGTCGGGAGTCAGGTCCTGCCTCAAGTGGAGGAGTTTAAATATCTCGGGGTCTTGTTCACGAGTGAGGGAAAGATGGAGCGCGAGATCGACAGACGGAACAGTGCGGCGTCTGCAGTAATGCGGGCTCTGCGCCGGTCTGTCGTGGTGAAGAAGGAGCTGAGCCAGAAGGTGAAGCTCTCGATTTACCAGTCGATCTACGTTCCTACCCTCACCTATGGTCATGAGCTGTGGGTCGTGACCGAAAGAACGAGATCTCGTATACAGGCGGCTGAAATGAGTTTCCTCCGCAGGGTGGCCGGGCTCTCCCTTAGAGATAGGGTGAGGAGCTCGGTCATCCGGGAGGGGCTCAGAGTAGAGCCGCTGCTCCTTCGCATCGAGAGGAACCAGTTGAGGTGGCTCGGGCATCTGGTCAGGATGCCTCCTGGACGCCTCCCTGGTGAGGTGTTCCAGGCACGTCCCACTGGGAGGAGAGCCCGGGGAAGACCCAGGACACGCTGGAGGGATTACATCTCTCGGCTGGCCTGGGAACGCCTCGGGATCCCCCCCGCAGAGTTGGCAAATGTGGCTGGGGAGAGGGAAGTCTGGGCTTCCCTGCTTAGGCTGCTGCCCCCGCGACCCGACCCCGGATAAGCGGCAGAAGATGGATGGATGGATATTTTTATTTGCTTCCTTTTTCCAAACAACCATTATTTTTTTCTCATTGAATTTGATTGCATTTGATCTTATCTTATTTAGATTTATGCCTTTTTCTGTTTTCATTCTTATAAGTTAGTTTTTAATGTATTTTTAAGTGCTGCTTCAGCACACAGCTTTGCTTTAAATGATTTATGTAAAACACTTGGCATGCATATTAAATGTGCTATACAAATAAACATGTGCTTTAACATTTTTTAAAACATGTTTGTCACCTATAACACATGCAGTAGTACTTCTACTAAAACATTTAAACTATGAATAAAGACCAAAAACACAGATGAAAAGCAACCCCAGGGGATGATTAGGGTGTATCTGACTTTGATATTTAGTGTCTAAATAGCTCTTTTTAAAATCTCATTTATCAAATCAAATCAAATCAAACTTTATTGATAAAGCACTTTTCCTACAATAAAATGCATCAGCCCCTCCCTTCTCACATTCAGACGCATACACACTCATACACAAACCCAAACAACATCAATTTCAACAGTACTCTTAAACATGACGCATGCACCTACTTAGTTATTTATTGCTGAGCACAAATGAGCCTGGTAAGGAACACCATCACATCACATTATGATGTCCCTCCATCAGCTGGGCTTCAACGCCGCCCATATCTGTGTGGGGTTTGCTCGCCTTGCCTGTCTTCAGCCTAACAAGAAGCAGTAGGAGCTGCTGCTAGCCAGATGGAAGAGGTTTCTCTACATAAACTCCCAGAATCAGAGTAAAAATGAGCTGCCTGGACCAACTTTTTGAGGCAACCCTGCAAGAAAAAAAATTAAAAGATCAACAAATAGCCTGCAGCAGTATTAAGAGAAAAAGTTTATTTGTATGGAAGGGTCAATGTTGATGCTAATAGCTAATGCTAGCTGTCTTTTAGTAAGTAATTAGTCCAGATCTGAGCAATTTATGCTGCTGCTGTTTTATTAATTTTTAATTCATTACTTTTTTTTTTAAATCAAACAGTTAAATCTGTGCATCAGAAAACCTACAGCAGAGAAGGATCAAGGTTTGATGATGTTAGCATTGGTCTGTCTGTTTTCCTTACCAACTTCTTCCTCGCCTGTTAACCCCGTAAAATCATCATCTCTTGTGCCTTCCAGTTTAAACCATGTAATACATTTTTATTGTTTCAACAAATTGTTAAAAGTTTATGTTGATTTCCTGAAATCAATATTTTAATCTATTTGGATTTACTCGTCATAAATGAAGAATAAACTGTTCAGTCTTTTTGGTGAAAGAGTCCGGTTGCCTGGCAACACTAATGCTGTGATACTTCAACTAGTTTCAGCGATTTTTTTTTGTTTTCAATGTGGTCAAAATGGCTCTTTCTGTGGTTGTAGGTATAAATGTTTATAATCTTTTCAGTTTGTATTACAAACACTTCATAAAATAAGTTTAGTTTTGTTTTGTTTAGTTTGTTTTGCATCATTCTCAGACAATCAGTTTTTCCTTACATAAAAACAATGAAGCAACAAAACAATATGCAAAAGGAAATCTTGAATGCCTATAAAATAAATTATACAAATACCAACTAAACAAATGCACTTCATACACAATGTAAGACTTTCATGAAGATAGACAATTCATAAAGTTACATATCTCTCCAAAATAAACTGCTATATCATCTTTTTAAACAAAAATAAAAAATTACAAAATTTTTGTTTGTTTTTTTTACCTCATTTCTGAGTTTATTCCACAGTTGAACACCCCGAAAAGATAAGCATCTTTGTTTCAACCCTTTCCTGGATTTTGAAACAATACATTTACAAAAGTCTCTTAGGTCATATTTAGTTTGCTGAAGCTTAAAGTATTTTCGGGCACGTTCTGGAAGAACATTTCGTTTCGCTTTAAACATAATTTGTATTGTTTTATAGTAAACTATATCATCAAACTTCATAAGATTTAATTTATTAAATAATAGATGTGTATGATCATAATATCCTGCATTATTTATCAAGCGTATTGTTGTGTTTTTGTAATAGAGTGATGTCATAAAGTGTCATCAAGTGGGTGTCACCCCACAGTTCAACACAGGATGTCATGTAAGGAAGTATATGGTGGTGGACACTGAAAGTGTGCGGAAGGTGGTTGTGGGGGCCCATGCAAGGCGTCCTCTTGTCTTCTTGCCCACCGGGGGCGTCTCACATGAGGCATGTTAGGAAGGAGACATGAAAAGTGTGTAAGAGCAAATGTTTGAAGCTGTGAATGAAAAGTGAAAGACTGGAGAGGGAGGGTGTGAGGAATTAGGATGAAATAATCAAGGTAAGTGGGTGGGTGATTGGTTTTAGAAATAAAGGGGGGGGGGGGGTGTATGTGGGGGGAGCAGTGGGGGGCAGGATGGGGCATGTGTGGGAAGGCTGGTGTGTGTGTAGGGGGGGTGTCAGTAAGGACAAAGTGATTAAATGGGGGGCGTGTAGGGTGTGCATAGTGGGCAGTATGTGAATGAGGATGAAGGGGTGGAGTTGGTGTGTGATAGGGTGTGTCTGTGTGTGGGGGGGGTGCGACTGAGGATGGAGGGAATGGGTGGGGTGTGTTTGTAAAGGGGCATGTAGGGTGTGTGGGAGGAGCATGTGAGTGGGGGTGGGTTAGAGGAGTGTTTGATGGAGCATGTCTATTAGGGGATGTATTTGAGTGGAGATGGAGGGGTATGACAGTGTGCGATGGAGTATGTGTAAGAAATGGGGTGTGTAGGGTGTTGTGTGTGGGAGGGGAAGGATTGGCGTTTGTGTGATGAGGTGTGTGTTGGGGGTGGGGAGTTGCTTTGGGGCACTTGGGACCCTGAGGCCAGCGCTTTGTTTGTCCTGGGCTGCCAGCGGGGCTGTCGTTTGCAGGTCTGGGCCCACTGGGGCCTGTTCCCTCTGACTGCGGGGGTCTCCGGCTGGGGCCCCACTCTGCCACCTCCTGGATGGATACATACTTGGCTCCGGAGTGGGGCAGTTGGGGTGTGTGCTCGGGGGTGGCTGCTGGTTGCCCAGGTCTCGGGGTACTCCTGGCCTGCCTCTGACCTTTGACCTTTGTGTAGGGTGGGTCACATTGACATGATTGTTCTTCTTGAAACACTTTTCGTCCGTTTATTCTGCATGTGACACAGTCACTAAGTCTTCCTACAGCTTTATTCACTAACAGCAGGTAGTTTTCTTTGTAGTTTCAATCAGACTAGACTGGGCTACATGCAGATGCAAATTGCACTTTGCAATGAATTTCATGGCACCTTTAAGACTATTAATGGAAGGATATGACATCATATATTTAGTATTTTTCACTCTGGCTGTTTTATTGGATCCAACACACAAATAATCCATTGATACAGTTACAAAGTGACATTCTGGTACATAGGTACAGCCATGGTAAATAGTGTAAGTTTTAAGATTTTTATGTAAACTTTAGAATATGAACAAAAGTAAAGATATTACAGTCATTGTAAAAAAAAAAAAAAAATCTCACGTAATTTCAAGATTTAACGTCATACAAAAGATAATTAAAGTTTACATTGTTACTAAAGAGATCCATACAAACTAGTTAGTGAGGATTACTGTGTGTTTTAAGTGGGAAATTGTACAGCTCCTCATCCAGCACATATTGAGCGTGATTATGGGAACCATATGAAGTACTTTTCTTTATTTTTTTGGGGGACATTTTTTTTGTTACCACTATCTGAGTCACCAAACAGAACCCTATCTATGCACTGATTAGGAAGAGATATGTAATATAACCTCACTTAAATAAGACTTAAATGTTCACAACATGCAAAATACTTTCAGTGGAGAAGTATGAAGTGCTTTGGCATCCGTAGCACTTCTCCCTCAAAATAGTATGCAGAGAGGGGCAAGTAGTCATTAAAGTCTGACATGCTGTGGACAGGCATACTACCTGGGGAAAGTTTATTTGATTTCAGGTGTTCAGTGTAGTTTGATATGTGTTCTAGACAAAGAAAACTGACATCATTGTTTACAATGAGGATCAGTTTAATTTTGCTGAACTTTGGCAGTCCTCCATCCTGCCCCGCAGACTCAAACATTTCAGGACTGTAGGTTGTGCCATTAACAATGATCTATGATGTCTGATTACACTGTCTGTTATCTTTTTTATGTGTTCCTTTGCAACTTCTGGAAGTCATGAAACCATGACGAGACATTTGATATCTCCTAACGTGGCTTAAAAAATGACGGTGCACTGTGATAGTATGCCACCATGTGCTGATACCTTGTTGCAAGTGTTTATTTTTCATCTGCCACCAGTATTTATGGAAAAACTGACTGTTATTTTACATTCAATAGTATACCAATACTTGCTACAGATTCAAAACGAGATGCTCAACTACATACTAATGTTTTAATGGTGATTAATAGTAAAATTCTAATGTTTAGCTCAATGTGTGGTGTTACTGCAAGGCAGTAAATAGAGAATAACGAGATCTATTTTTAAAAGGTTAGTTTATCAATAAAATGTTTAACACATCAATTTATTTAATTCAATTTATTTCTACGCGTTTTCTTCTTTCTGGCAGAACTATTTATGTTCTTTCTTCCTCCAGCGGAACTTCATGGTGTAACACCAACCGGAAGTTAACAATCTGCTTGCGACATACAGGGGTCCGCTCCTTTACCATCAGCTGGGCAATGGAGGAGGGGTTTGCCGTTTAAATCGAGGGGAAAGCAGACACCCGGCCGGTTAATAAAAACTCCTCCCACCCCGCCGGATCACAAGAGCACTAAATGGTGCGGACCTACTAACTTTCCTTGCGCTTCGATTGATCAGGAAGGCGGTTGGTATTTTTTTTTATGTATATCGGCTGAATATTTCATTATTTCGTCAAACTATGTCTGCAATTCAGCATCTGAAAGAGTTTATCAGCGAACGACTTCATGCCGCAGCTGAAGAAATATTTACAGAGTTTGAAAAAACTATCGTCCAGTACGAGGAAGAGATCGACCGTCAGCGCAGACTGCTGGATATCACATGGAAACCACAAGGAAACACTCACACAGTTGATACCCCACATCAAAATATCCACAAGGTAGAGGAAGCTGTTTATGATGACCAGCAGCTCTGCAGCCAGACGATGAACTCAAATCCGGATGAGGAGCAACCAGAGTCTGCGCACATTAAAGAGGAAGAGGAGGAACTCCTCACTGGCCAGGAGGGAAAACTTCTGCTGAAGGATGAAACTGATAACTTTTTAATTACAGAAACTCGTGGAGAAAATTACCACAATGATACAAAATTAAACGGGGACCGTATTCCCTCTTACACCTCTCCTGCAGACGAACATTTCCATTTAGAGGGAAGCATGGTTGAAGATTCAGGAGCAGCAAGATGTGCAGATATTAGACCAGAAGATAGTTATCAGACAAACAATGTCGGAGAGTTTTCTTTGTTGGAAAGCCTTTGTCCTGCTCGCCAAACTGCTAAGAAGCAGTATTTTTGTGACACTTGTGGAAAAATGTTTCTTCACCCATACCATCTCAAAAGACATAAATCAGTCCACGAAAAACCATATTTCTGCACAACCTGTGGGAAAACATTGAAAGATAAAAATAATTTCACAGTTCATATGAAAATTCACACAGGTGAAAAGCCATTTTCTTGTAAAATATGCAGAAAATCTTTCAATAAAAATAGTAATTTGTTATGCCACATTAGAACTCATACAGGCGAGAAGCCGTATTCTTGCCAGACATGTGGAAAATGTTTTAGTCATAACTCTGTTATGTTGCGCCACATGAGAACTCACACAGGTGAGAAGCCACATTCTTGTCAAATATGTGGAAAATCTTTCCATAAAAAATATAATTTGTCATGCCACATGAGAACTCACACAGGTGAGAAGCCATATTGTTGTCAGATATGTGGAAAATGCTTCATTCAAAGCTCTGTTTTGATGCGCCACATGAGAAGTCACACAGGTGAGAAGCTGTGATTTTGTCATATATGTGGAAAGTATTTCTATAAAAATGATAATTTCTTATGCCACACGAGGTCTTAAAGATGAGCAGCCATTTTCTTCTGTCCTAAAAAGTGGCCAATGTTTTCAATCATCATAGTGACTTGGAGATCCACAAGAAATAAATGTTTCACTCCCAGAAAACTGCCAGTCTGTGGAAACTCGGCTGTGTTAATTAAAAGTTAAAACTTTTCTCATTGCTGCCTTTTTCCAAACAACCAGCAATTCCTCACACTGAGTTTAATTTGTTGCATTTGATCTGATTTACCTTTTATTTTTACTTTTTGTCTTTTATTTCTCTTTAGAGAAGTTATTAATGTGCTGCCTAATGCTGCTTCTGCACCCAAAATGGACGGACGGCAGTTTTATCAGTTTATATCAGTTTGACCATTAAATATATTGTCTTTGCAGTGTATTCAGATTAAATTTACAAATCTTGTTATTAGTAATAATCTAATTAATTTTTTTGTTTGTTTTTTTATTGGCCACATTTACACTACAGTTAAAGTACAATTTTATTTTAGAATGCCTTAACTAACAAAAAGCTTAATTTATTTATTGTTTTTTGCAGAGTCATGAAGTTACTCAAGAATATTCCGGTTTTTTTTCAAAGCTTTGTTTTTAAGGCTGTACCAGAAATAAAAACGTGATAAGCCGTGATCGATACTTTCCCCATGTATTTTACACATTTGTCTCCCTCTAGCGGTCACATTTTCTAACTACATGAACATAAACCCAAGTATTTTCAAAATAGAAATGATTAAATAAATTTGGTTTAAATAGAAAATATAGTCGAAAACATTTGTTGTAAGCAAGTTCAACAATTTCTGTAATTATTTTATCCAGCTGCATAGATAAAATATTAAAACAGAATAAAAGATTATTACAACTCATTGCTGACTATCATAGCAAGCATTCTGAGGACCACAGAGCATAACTACAATTACAATGGTGGAAAATGATATATATTTACTTTTAAATATGAATGTTTTACAAACAGTATTTTACCTGACTTAAAATGTAATAAACAAACAGACATTTAGAGTGACGCCACCTGATCAATACAACCAGCGCTCTCTAATCATAAGAATCTGGGAATAAAAACAGTGAACATCTATATGAATATATTTCATAGACTAAATAAGTGAACGATTAAATCTTTTCATATTTTAGAGCGCAAAAGGAACATTTTACATCTTTCTTGTCAAATGGAGGTTTGGGTGAAAAGCTGTTCTGCTCTGCTGCGTTTACGTATATTAATGAGGACACATTTGCGATATGAACCGAAAGCAGAGACTTTTTTTTTCCGCCACGCAGCCACTGGGGGGCTGTGGATTGGAGTCTGTTCTGTTAGGTTTCGTTTCTCTGACCGAGGAGTGCCAGGAAGTTCCTGCCAGAAACATCTCTCTGACTGAGATTCTTCCCGACAGCTGAAAAAAGGTTGAAGGTAAGGCCAAAGTTATGACAATGCAGCATGTTTAGTATGTAGCAGAGCAACAGAAAACTTTAGCATTGGTTTATTTTTTATTGTCTTTTGATGGAACATTTATTTATCCAAATATTTATCTCATGTGCAGCTTGTTACCTGAGAGGGAATATAAAAGTGTCATGACTTTTTTATGTCAGTAAAGCAGAAATAATCTTCCAGCAAACTAAATTTAATTTATATCCTTGATTTCAGTTTTGTTGTATTCATGTTGTAATCAGGGAGCAACGGTGAAAGTGTGGTACTGATATAATCCAGTTAACTCGACATATTATACAAGTTTTTCTTTTTCTCTTTTTTTAGACTCCAAAGTGAGAAAGCCTCAAAGAATCATTATCTTTTAGAAAGCTTGGATCAGCAGACAATGTCCACTCTGCAGTCCAGGCTGACCAGTAGTCAGCAGAAAATAATCTGCTCTGAGCTGAGAAGTGTCAGATTGAAGTTGCTGTACAAGGCCAGCATCCATGGTTTCACTGGTGCCGCCTTCCACCAACAATGTGACAACTCCTTCCCAACTGTGTCTGTGGGCTACAACTCCTCTGGTTATGTGTTTGGAGGCTACACAAAACAAGCTTTTAATCAGTCTGGACAGTATGTCAATGATGACGAGGCTTTTCTTTTTACTTTGAAAGGAAAAATTTTTAAAAAATATCCAGTCACCAGTGCTCCATATGCTGTAAAAATGATCAGCAACTCAGGTCCTTATTTTGGAGAAGCATTGGTTCTTGTCAATGGAAGTCAACCAGTGGTCTACAGCAAACCAGGAAGCTATTATAACTTTACTGCTGCAGAAATGCATGGAGATGATCTCAAGCTGACTGAGTGTGAAGTCTACCTGGTGGAACGTGAGTTTTTAAATGTTTGGATTTCATTATGACACGTTTTCAAAAAAGTCTCATAGTGTCATGATCTGGGCATACTTACAAACAACAGTCCACTTGAATTTGATGTCTTCATTTATTGTACTAAGAAAAAGGTTAATTGCACCCAAACCAATTTTTGGTTTTACTCTAAAGCCCAGCAAAACAAACTGGATGACAATAACTCTTATCTTTGTTAGAATTTAAAAGTCTGAAAGTAACAAGCAGGAAAAAATGTTAGATATCCTTTGAATTGGCAGCTATTTGTAGGATTTGTTCTTTAGTTGACTTTTGAAAAATCATGTTGACCAGAACGAGGTTGCGCATATTTATTTAATTGAGACTACTCAATTTTATAATTTTTGATCTTCAACAGCATCCACCGAACTTGAGAGACCATGGAGGAGTGTCATCTGGGAATCTGGGTGAGATCTTTAAACCCTCCTTCACACCACAGAATAAACATTCATGACATTTATACAGATAAACAAATTTATTACAGTTTGAAGATTGTAGAATATGTTTAATCATTTGGATGTTATAAAAAAGCTACAAAGTTGCAAAAACATACTCTGATACAACTGAATGGACAAACCGCTGCTACTGTACACTGCAGCTGGCTACAGAGAAAACTTTCCATCATCTTAAAGAAACAAACATCCTCTTTAACGTTACTCATATCTTTGTGCAGGAAGAGGAAGGAGCTGATGGAGGCCATTATAAGCTACAAGCCCACCGTCAGCTCTGTGGCAAAAGCTCAAGTTTTACTTGTTGGACCAGTTGGAGCTGGAAAGTCCAGCTTCTTTAACTCCATCAACTCTGTATTCAGAGGTCACGTCACCAGTCAGGCCATATCTGGCTGCTCCACCACCAGCCTCACCACACAGGTCAGTTTTTTTTTTTTTTTTCATGCTTTAATCTCAAAACAAACACTGCTTATTACAGGTTAAGTCAGCCATCCTGTACGCATTAAATAGTATTTTCATTATTGTGAATGTAAAAAAATAAAATAAAATAAAGCTTATTTATTAATCTTAACAGCCTGCATTAAACTGTTTTTGTGGATTTCTTCATCTTTTTCTGTTCATTAGTTTCGCACCTACTCTTTGAAAGCTGGACGACAAGGTAAACCTCTGCCTATCGTCTTGTGTGATACCATGGGTCTGGAGGAAAGTAAGGGGGCGGGACTTGATATAGACGACATCAGCAATATTCTTAAAGGACACCTGCCTGACTGTTACCAGGTAAAACATTTATTTACAGTTTATAAAACATGAAAAACATGGATTTGGTCGTAGTTAACTCAAACTATCCTGCTGTTTTTCTCATATGTGGATTCAGTTCAACCCTTCTGCTGCTCTACATTCGGACGCTCATGGCTACCGCAAGTCTCCAGCTCTCGAAGACAAGATCCACTGTGTAGCTTATGTCATAGATGCTTGTAAGATCTCCATTATGTCTGCAAAGTTGGAAGAGAAGCTGGATGCTATCCGCAGAAAGGTCAACCTGCTGGGTCAGTAAAATGTAGCCCTGCCTCTGACCAGTTCATGCTTTAGAAGTTCATCTGAATGACCAGAAAATGCACCAAACTGCAGCAGTTTGGAAATGGTATCTCTGCTTTTCTAGGCATTCCACAACTGGTTCTGCTTACTAAGGTCGACGAAGCCTGCCCTTTGGTGAAAGAGGACTTGACAAACATCTACGTGAGTGGCTACATTAAGGACATGGTGAGGAGGACTATTAACGTTTTACTCAGAATTTGTGTAGATTCACTGTAAAGTTGGCTAAAGTATGAACTAATATTGCTTTAACCCATTTGTTCTCTGCATTGTGAGTCAGATGCAAGAGGTCAGCACTAAGCTCGGTGTGCCACTGTCCTGCATTGTTCCAGTGAAGAACTACAGTGAGGAATTGGAGCTGGACGTCAGATGCGACATCTTGCTGCTCAGTGCTGTAATTCAGATGCTTCGCTTTGTTGATAATTACTTTGATGAACTCAGTGACCGACTGAGCAACCTTGAAACCAAAGAGTAAGAACATGTTAACATTCCTCACAAATATGTTTATAAAAGTAAAAGTAGAAAAAAACCTGCATGCTAGTTTGCTGGATTCATACATTTTGCCAATATGTCTACTGCTTTCTTCAGCTCACTGTCACGTAAGATCACATCTGAATGCTCATCATACTATCTGCATGTTTTAAACCTGTTTGAAATGTTTCATCATTAAAACAACGTGCTGAATGTAATATTTTATTCAGCTGGAACTGTCATCATAGCATCTCTGGGACCTAGTATAGTATCATTTCTCTGGTTGTGTCCCTGGAATCCTGGTGTAGGTCCTCATATTTTCAAGGTATTTACCGACTTTGTTTGTAGCTAGAAAGTAGTTGTAGTAGACGAACATTTGTTCCTGAAATGTACATTTTTAGATGCTTTATTGAACAAAAGGAGAGATTCAGAGTAAAGTTTTGACACAATTAAGCTGACGAGTGGTTTGAGCTAAATGACGCTTCTCCAACTTACACTTCCTTTTAATTTCCGCAGTTACTGTTTATCCTTTAGAAACCTGTATAAACAGTAAACAATATGTTCATATTTGATAAAGTTTGAGCGTTTTGGTCATAGTTTGAGTTTTCCTCTTTACATTTTGTTTTATCTAATGTACATTTTAACCTGTGAGTCCATGTGTGTGAATAACAATCTAAATCCAACAGAGCAGAAAGATGCTGCAAAAGTTTCTCTCCTAATCAAAAATGATTCATTCAATATCCATATTTGAAGCAGTTTTAAACAGTAAAGTGTTGTAAATCAGACCTCAAAGAGCATGAAAACAGAAGAACTGAAGTTTATTTATGCAGCTGGGACAGTAACTGTACAGGGAAACAGTGTTGGGAGTTAGACCCTCCCTGTGTAACAGGACTGTGGCGTTACAACAAACTGTAAACTACACAACACACACCTGTAATCTGACTCACTGCCTTTGCATCACTGAATTGAACAGAGTTAGAATAGATTATAAATTGGCAGCTGTCTGTTCAGCGACAGTCATCAATTAAAAAATGACTGAAACAAACCTCCTAAAATAGTGTTTAAAATATCAACGCTTTGTTAGTGCACATAACTGACGGGAGCGCGCGCTCTCTCTCCAACTTGGCCACCGTTTACATTGAACTGGCTGTACAACTTTCACAGACTGGCAAACAACAATGATGCACAAGAGTGAAGAAGGAATGTCCTGAAAATGAAAATGCACATCTGGAACATAAAGATGTTTGGTTTTCTCCCTTTTTCCAACTTAGCTGGAAAAGATTTCCAGCTACCCTTCTGTAAAAGATGAAGCAACAGTTGCAGGTGGTTGGGAGCACAGATGAAGACCATGGAGAGGAGCGGAGGGGAGGGGGAGGCTTGTATGGCACAGCTGATACTCGGACAGTTTAAACAGTCGGATTGCTTCTCTTTCTTCAGCCAGCCGCTTCAGTCACCAAAAGAAAAGGCAGCCATGTGAAGAAGAAACATTTCAACTCCAACTACTTCAGTTACAGTGCAGAGCCTGTACATACATACATCCACACACATACATACACTCACACACACACATAAAGTACATTTAGGGTTGGTCTGAGTCCAAAGGCTGATTTTAGTGTCAACCAGAGTGGAGAACATAAGGGTAGCTGGCGCTTGTCCTGAAGCCTTTTAACACAGTGCTAACATCCATTTACACTCATTTAAAACAAACTTTTTGGCAACAAATCACGGAGTCTGTCAAGTTTAACGAACCACAACCTGATGGCGTTCTCAGATTTTCTTGTAAATGTATTTTAAAATGATTTCTTTTGTTTTCTTCTGGACAACATGCATATTATTTGTTAAGATAAAGAAAAATACTGTGTGAAATAGCAAGCAGCTTGTTGGCACAGTCATGCAGGTGGCTTCAGGATCTTTTGGCAATAATCGAGCCATGCTGCAACCTTATCTTGCTTGCTAATGTAAGGGAACGGTAGATGTTTATCTGACAATATTGTGTCTTTGTAACAGATATTTAACAGCTCAGCTACATTGTGTTATATAATACACACTGTCACAATATGTTTAGTCTTATCTCTGTGGCCGTTGTCTGGATCTGTGAGCATTTTATCAGCCTGTAAAGAACAAAATATAAAAACTGTGGAAAAAAAAATAAAACAAGCTTGAATGTCCCTTGAAAAAACAAAAAATCAACATTTGCAATTAAAAGTAAATCAACACGGAAACAAAAATGAGCTTTTTAACACTGACAATATGAAACAAGTGTAAATGTGAACTGCTTTTAATTTAAAGGTAATTAAAATAAATTATATCTTGCTGCTATGACAATAAAAATATTTGTAACATTTTTATATTATAGTTGCGATTTCTCCTGAATCATAAAGTTTAAATGATCTGAATGGATCCAGTTTCTTCTATGATTACATCAAACCTTTTACTAAGATTGCATGATCTGTAGCCTGATAAGTGAAATAAGTTTCAGTCATGTTAGTGCTAAACTGGAATTAACATAAAAATAGAAGAGAAAAAAAAAAAGAAAAATTCTACTGTGTATTGACTAACAATGTAATCAACAACAAAATATCACTACAGGTTGACACGTTGGCTCGTCAGCATTTGGACTCGACCATATCGATCACACACTGTGCTTACGTCAACATCTAGAGATGACATTCATCTTCCAATCAGTAAAAAAAAAATTAAGAACTTTTCCTTTTGTTTTTTTTTTTTTCTTGTCAAAGAACTGTACAAGATTATTAAAAAAAAAAAATCAAATAATTAGTGGTACATATTTATATGACAACATTGTTATATTACTATAAAGAAATGCAACTTTTTCGTTGCACTTATTTATGCTTGTACGCAGTATTCCTTTTTCAGAGAACTGGGGCGTTTCTGCATGGAAGATGGCTGATATAGGTCAAGTATGGTAAATATGTAAATACAACTGTGAAGGAGCCGTATCGCCATCATATAAAATCATTTCCTATTTATGAGACTGAATGAAGGTGCAGTTTTAGAGACCAGAAGTAAAATGCATTTGAGAATTGGTTCTCAAACATTTTAGCTGGAAAAATAAAGGTGAAAAAAACAGAAATCGGCAAATAACTTACATCTCTGCAGTAGCAATATATGCCCACAAGGTGGAGCTAATTCCCCTTTAAGACTAGTGACAACATGTGTGCCGAGCATGGAGACCACTGAATCTTTTCATTAGGCTTAAGCAATGCTTCACCATCACCTGTCTCATGACCTGGACACCAGAGAAGGTCAACATAGGCTTAAAGGGAACATGTGGCTGTTCCATCACCCCTCCTGCCATCCACCCTCTTTTAACTACTTACAGTCAAAGAAGCCCAGAAGCTGCACATGGTCATCTGCTGGAAAAGGAATACTGCATTCAGCTAAAGCTTGTGTTGCTCAGCTCTAGTGTGCATCTTGCAGGAAAAATGAGGGAGGATGGGGAGCTCAGCTAGGCAGGCCCATCCTTCGGAGAGGAAGGGGTCTGGGATGTGGAGCTTGAGGAAGAGGAGGCAGAACTTTTCAGAGACCCCAGAGTCTTGCTGAACCAAGAGTTCTTGGCAGCTTGGATTTCAGTCATCAGGACTCCCCGCTGATGTTCGAGCTCCTGCAGAGAAACAGAAATAGTTACAAAAAATAATCTGTAAACATACATTAGTCACATTCAACACGAGTTGAACAGACACGTTTTCTAGAATGGCTTCTAATCCCTGAATAATATGGCTCGTTTAGGAAGGCACAACGGTTCCGTATCTTTGTCTAGTTTGCTTTTTTTATTGCAAACTTTTAATAATATCACCGTGTGGTCATTCATTTTCATTAATCTGACAGCTTTTAAAACAAGGTTATAAAGTGCATCATCTTAAACACAGGCAAACAGAAACAAGTAAAACCATTTCAAGAAACAAGCAAACAAACAAACAAAAAAAACATCTTTAACTCTGTGATTTTCAACAATAAGAGGTCAAAGTAAGACCAGCAGGCCTCACTCATGACACCTGCGGAATAAGGCTCAAAAAGTTCCCTCATGTGACCAGGTTGTTCAAGGCCACCAGTAACATGGTGGATCTGAGAGGCTGGAACATTTGCTGGAACTCACCCATCAGTGCATTTGTACCCATATGCAGTTTATCCTCTTGCCATGTAAATTCGATTCAATTTGGCTTTATTTGTACGGCGCCACTTCACAACAATGTTGTCTCAGGGTACTTTGCAAACACATTTGTAAAGTGTCTGTAAAGTATAATATGTAAACATATTAACATGGTAAATCACATTGGAGGTCAAAACACTGCTGCTCATTACAAATATGTTTATTTTCTAGGGGTGTAACAACAGACAGATCTACATGGATATATTGATCATATGGTCAACGAGCCAATGACATTGATCCAAACTCCAAATATTGTTCAAAAATTGACAAAATAACCATTTATCAAATGTAATTGTATTTTTAAAAAAAGGTTGTATTTTAAGTTTCTCTGGCACGTCATTTTTAATTTATTAGTCTGTCTTTGTTATAAGAACAGGTTTTTATTTTAAATAAATACATTTAAATACCTGAGTTCAGGAATAAAAATGTTAAATGATTTTCTAGTTGCTTTTTGTAATTTTCATATGAATAAAAATGATTGTTTTCAATGTAATATAGTTTCATATCAATCAGGTAGAATGAAATCTACATTGGATTGAGGCTGAATTTGACCAAACTTCAGATTGCTATCCATTAAAATGGATATAATATCGTATCATGATCAAACTGGATATTTAAACTCCCATTATCATCCTTTGTGTCTTCATGAGCCATTTAATACAACATCTAGCTAAGCAACAGCAATGTTAAAATAAACATTTCAACAACAATAGGGCCCTGCCATACTTCATATGGCGAGGACCCTAAATAAGACGCATTAAAACCCACCTGGATGCTTCATCATTACAAATACATTGAATCAACATTTGGTCCCTCTTACTAGCCTAAATCTTCATGACAGCTTCAGATAAATCTACCTCCTTAACTGTGCGTCTACATTTTGATGGATATCGCAGTCCGCCTGCGATGCCACTGACCTGGATACGGCACTTGGCCTCCACCAGCTGCAGTTTGGTTTGTGCCAGCTCCAGCTCCATCTGTCTCAGTTGCTCCTTCAGCCCGTCTTTCTCCTCGTCCAGCGGTTCATTTGACGTCTTGTCACTGCCGGGGGAAGAAGCCTGGAGGGACCCCAGGGTGCTGAACAGGTCTTTACAGTGCTCACAGCCCATTACTTTGTTCTGCATGTGATACAAACACACTTATGTCACCAATATTGATAGGTGAGCATATTCTGTGTCAAAAAGAATGCATTTTTAAAAAAATCATTTATAAATATATATATGTGCAAAAGAAAGACATAAATAGAATGATGTTATTCATCTTCAGTGTCTGAGTTTATGAATTCTTCTGAAGCTAAATTCCCACGGAAACATCTTACATCTTTGTGATACGCTGCTGCAACACATTGTATCAAGAAGGAAACCAGAAAGGAGTGTTGCCACACCCACAAAGAGCAACATGGCAGGTTTGACAAGAGTTAAAAACACTTCTTTAGGAATATCTGTGCAGTTAAGTTCTTTGTAGGTGTGATTATGGGTAAACCCAGGCTTGACTGGTAGTCTAATGTGACTGAAGGGCAGAACAGTGATGAAAAATCTTCTCTAATTGTTTCCCAACTCACACATGCCACTCAGTGTGCATGAACAGTGTCACCTCACCCTGACGATGTCGAGCTCTTCTTTTGTTGCCGCCTGCTGTTTTTCCAGCCTGGTGCTCAGCTGGGAGCAGATCTGAATGGCAGAGAGGATGACGGGTTACACAACCAGTAACACGTTACAGGTACACCAACCTGTGATTCTCAATCACAACTTCCTACATGCAAAATAAACTGTGTACTTCACTTTGTTTGTATCTTGTTAAAACTTTATTAGCTTCAGTATCATACTGTAATCACTAACAGCCTTTATGTAGCGATAACACCACGTAGAAACAGTGAAAATAACACGCCTTGTTAGTGCTCCTTTACCTGTTTGTATTCAGCAATAATTGCTGTGGTTTTTTTGATCTCCAGCTCTGCTTTTTCCAGTTCCCTCCTGAAAACTTCCTTCAGCTGCAGGAGGGAGAAAATACAAAATAATGAGGCGTCGTAGAAATAAGAAGGGGTCGCCACAGTGGTTTAAAACGATGACTCATCAGCTTTCTCTGGGTGGTTCATACACTTTATCTTAATCTCTGTCTCTTGCCATCACTGTAAACTTCTGCCCACTGACCTACATGTAAAGATGACTCAAACATCCACCTTAAAGGCATCCAGTTAGGGGCCACAGATTTTTTTTTAACAAAGGTGTTGGTTGACTCTTTAAATCCAATTGCACAATACTGACATTTTACACTTAAAGATGAAGTGTTGCCTCATGAAAATGCAGTATGTGTTTTACTTGCTATACACAGGTAATCCTATGCATTTTAATAATTTGAGTATAAACAAAGGACTAGATTTACCTGAGCCGTCTCCTCCTCCTGTCGTCTCTTCTCCTCCTCCGTCTCCACCAGGCGTTGCTTGGTGGTCAGCAGCTCTTTGTTCAACACATCTGCCTTATCTTCAGCCTGAGGGAGTGTCGACACAGACAGACTCTTCATTTCACACCGAACGTACAGCAAGAAGATAACACAGTTTTCACGTGTATCGAAAAGAGCGCACAAACAAAAATCATGTATCATATCCTTCTGTAGATACAGAATGAAATCTGCTCCAAGGGCAGGCAGGTGGAGGCGTGTTTGGTAAAATTATTTTGGGTAAATCAGCTGATGAAAGGAGTTTTTAATCTAAACAAATGCAATTAAATTGTTGTTTTAAATCAAAGTTATCACTTTCTAAAGTATATTAATTCTTTGATGCATCACGTCCACTGATGGACTCATATTTAAAGGCTGTTCTCTAGTTTATTCATGAGTGAGGATGGTATACTTTCAATGTTGCCTCTCACTAAAGAATAAAGAAATATAGTATAAAGTTTCATACATACGCGTATAATAGAATAGATAAAAAATAAACCAAATAAAAAGTCAAACAATTTTCAAGACAAAGAAAAGTGTCTCTGTACATGTGTAGAAGTAAAATATTGCATGTGAAAAATGTGTCATTGTTTTTTAATAATTCATGTATCAAAGGGTTGAGGATTGTTTTTTACTCGATAAATTAAACAACTAATGTCAGCTGCTGGGAAACCAGTTCCTACAGTGAACCAACTCGCAACCAGTCTGCATGAAAGCAGTGTTAGAACACACTCTGGTATCGTCACATGGGGTGTTACTTGAAAATTACAACAGAAAGTAGTGTGTTAGGATAAAGATGTCAAGAAAAAGCTATTCTCAAAGGAAGAGACAGAAAATTCTAACACCTAAGAGTGGGTCTGAATGAAGTCAGTGTGGGTTCAGTATCAGGCAACATCAGAAAGCTCTCAGACACTGTAACAGAGGGGGGGGGGTCGGGCACGTAAAGCCACACAACTGAATCGGAAGACAAGTTTCTGAGTCAACAGCTTGTGTTGCGACAGGGGAGCATGCTACAAGTGTGTTCGTCTGGTATCTGCTAAAGGTTAATACTCTGATGACTTAAGAAATCATTTTTGGTTCAGAAATGGATTCCATGATTTAGTTTTCAGCCTCAATTATTTATTTCTTCTATATTTTTATTTCCGAGAACAAACAGTTTTAATGACAAACTTTAAAAAAAAAAAAAAAAGAGGTATTATAAATCTTTGACTTGTAGTATACGTATTATCAAATAGCTGTTCGTCTCCAAACTCCGTGGATGTAGTATTACCTGGTCAAGATCATTCCGTAGGGCAATCTTACTGGTAACCAGTTCATGTGCCAAGTCGTCATTCTCCTGTTCCAGTCTCATACTGGCCTCCTGAAGACGACGGTTTTCCCTCTGCACATACGACACAACACAAGAGAGAACTGTTAGCATGAGTAAAATGCATCCAGACTTGGTTGCTGCATCATCATCATCATCATGTGTCTGAAAGTTTTCTCCAGCTGAAAAAAAAATTATTTCAGGTGAACAACCGTGTTTTTTTTGGTCATATTTTCTTATCAGGGAAGTTATTTTTCCACTTTTACTTTTGTTCTTAGGTAGCAGTGAAAAGCTAAGACCCGCCCCCCGCACACCTTATCCACACTGGAGACCATTAGAGGAATCCCATGACTACCAATCTGTCTGCAAACCGTCTCACATGACGGTCATGTGTCCACAAGACGAAACAGTTGACATGGTTGTGAGCTGTCATCTGACACTGATATCCCGTCACTTTTACACTGATGGCATTTTCTAAGTAGGGTAGAATTAAACACCCACAGCAGTGTGTGACTGGTGTGTATATTAGTATATAGAGTGACTTCTTGGACGGTTAAGCATAAGCACATAAACAGATGTGTGAAATCTTACAGAAGTAGACTAAATACAGTGTTGTCAGAGAGGGATTTTAAAAGAAGGAAAGGAAAACGTGACTCCAGTAGAGCCCAGTTTTAGCCAGTTAAAACCTTTTCTAGCTGATAATCTGTAGTTTGCATACAACTCTTCAGAATAATGAATCTCCTCCTGAGAGCAGAGCTCTAAAGATCTACAATCTGGCTCATTTCAGCCTTCCAGGTATCATATTCTTGATAATTTATCTAGAAATCTTCAGCTATTTTGATCAACGTAGTTAGATTATACCTTTCTGAAATAAGTAAGAATACAAATCAAAGTTTAATAAGACAGTTTTTAGGTAAGGACAGTGAAATGATTCAGTAAAAGTCTGTATAAAATCTTACCAAGTGCCTGTCGACAGTCAGACGATGTCCTGACAACGAGCGTCCTGCAGCACTGACTAAACTTCACCACATGATCCTGACAGTTTCACTTCTGTCTGACACTACCCAGCATTACTTACTCTCTTTCAGTTTCTTTATGTTTATTAATCATTTTACCACCTTTGTATCATCTTAGATGAAGCAAAAAGTAAAAATATGAATTGAAAAAGAATGCATTAGCAGAAAAAATATAAAGAAAATAAACACAGACACGTACACACACACACAAATATAAGTCCTGCACAACAAGCAACACAGAGTACTTAAAGCTGGACTGGAAATGACGTGGAACTTTTTCATATACAAAAAGAAAGTTAGGAAAGTATCTGATATGGTAATGTAAAAGAAATTATACTGACATTTTTATCCTCTTTCTCAGTAACAAACAATTCTCACTGTTGACATTACTGGGTCAAGTCCAACATCTTATCTACAACGAAAGTCTTCCTTCCTTCCCTCAAAGTTTGCTTTCCAATATGTCCCATCAGCTTTTAGGGGGAAAAAAAACTGTCCAGAACTTATAATGTTGTTTATTTTTTACATTAAAGTTTTAAATGGCTGGTTGCATGTTATTATTAGATTCATAATTTGGGAGAGCTACATCACATCAAATGTTTTAAGAACTTCAGAATAAGATTATTATCCATCACAAGATGCCATCAGGGAGTTAGTTTCTTCTTCATTTAACAACATGACCACCAGCAAACAGCTAGAGCCACAGGTTGATATATAAACCTGAAGATTATGCTGGATTTTCTCTGCACTTGCTCAATCATGATCTACACAGCAGGGTGTGTTTTCAGCAAATGCACAAGGAGATTAACCGCTAAATTCACACACAGTCTAAACCTAATCTTTGATATTTTACAGGAATTATAAGGGAGCTATCTTTAAAAAAATGGCTGCAAGCAGCCAGGGCCAGTTATTGTGGCAATTTATGTTCTAAAATGTCTGAATGAACCGAAACAAAACTACAGGCTTTTGCTCCGTTTCCTGCTATGTCTATTCATTCAGAATATATATAACAATATTTCTTGACTCAAAATACTTTTACCATCAGCAGTAAAGTGTTAAGACTGTATTTTTATCTATTTCACAACTACTTTGTTTTTATTTAGAGAACAAGCTCTTAGTATGAACCTCCAGTGGTTAAAAGTGAAGCCTATGCAAAGTACCCCCCCTAATCCTCTAGGGGCTCCAAAACAGAGCAAATCCCCATAGAGTCCCATGTTAAGAGGCCAACTGCACAGCAGAAGTAAACATGTTTACAGACTGGTTAAAAAAAACATTTTAGGTTTAATATGTCAGGTTTACCTTTATGACAACTGTGGGAGGATTTCTTTTTTATGTATAACTTATCCATTTAGAAGTAATTGAATCTCAAAATTTGGTAAAAAAAAACATTTTAGGTTTAATATGTCAGGTTTACCTTTATGACAACTGTGGGAGGATTTCTTTTTTATATATAACTTATCCATTTAGAAGTAATTGAATCTCAAAATTTGGTGTGTCCTTTTGATAGACAGGTACCAGATATTGGGCTGTAAAAAGACAGTGTTGCACAACTGCGGTTTTTAGTCAGCTGGCAGCATGACTTAGCTTTAACCAGTCTACCTCCGTTAGCTGGTTAGCTCCCATTAGCTCCGGGTTAGCTCAGTTAGCTCTTAAATACAGGCAGGTCAGAGTTTGATAGATGTCAATCATCCACCCGCACGTTCACAGTCCCCTCTTAGCTCTACCTCTCTGCCCATTTTTGCATTTCCTGGGAGCGACGACATGCATGATGCTGCCAAGATGGCAATGGTGGGAACTGCCCAATGAGCTTCATTTCAGCCTTTCTTTAATATTGACGATCCCCCTGATGGAGACTGCAGTCAACCAGTCAAATCTTCTTCGAAGTTCTGTGATCCAGATTTAAAGAAGGTGATTAAAATTTGTCACGTGTCTGCAGAACAGTTTACCTCTCATAGTTACACCACTCAGATGAGCTGCTCAAGCCGCTTCTTCATGGCTTTCTCTAGGATTTATCATGTTTTATTGCCTCATCATTCCAGTTGTAAATCAATTTACAGCTTCAATCAACTATGTTGTTTTAAAGGGTTTTTTAAGTTTTATAGTTGAAGTTTCAATTCGATTAAGTTCAATTCAACTTTATTTATATAGCTTCAAATCACGGCAATGCCTTCTCAAGACTCTTTACAGACAGGAAAAAAAAGCCAATTCATAATAGCCTATATAAGGAAACCAACAGATTGAGCTTCCAGCCATGGGATTTAAATTATTTTTATTTTAATTTTATTTTAATTTTTCAATTTTTGAACAAATGGATCAAGGGTTTGGCATTAATCTGGGTAAAAAAAAACAAAACAAAACTGTTAATATAAAGCACATTAAGGTCACTGAGCTATTTGCCATCAATCACTTTTAGCTTATATTTTTAAAAATGTCAAGAAAAATGAGAGAGGAGGAGAGAAAAGAGAACAGAAAAGGACCTTGACCAGTAACTAAGTATTGTCCATTAGAAGTAACACTTAATATACTTTTTTACTTATGTAATTCTTGATAATAAGGTTAGAGCAAAATTTTATGTCCATTATTATTATTTCAACATAAAAGGTAGCAGATCATTTCTTAAAAAATAGTATTAACAGACTGAGGAAGATGAAGTAACTGCGTAAAACTGGAGTAGAAGATATAACTGGAGATATTGAGTCTTAAAATATCTACTTTACTTCCTTTAAATCTCATAAAGACAAAAAAGCCATTGCAGCTGAACCTGACAAAAAAAATTTTTTTATTCGCGTCAACAATGATTAAAGTGTTGCGTTATGTCACGCTTGAAGTCAGATGGGGTTTAACAAAACAAAGATGTGCTCCTGAGAGAATTTCTAATCTTAGCAACAAGGTTATTTTTAACAATATAAAAGCTATTTAAAAGTAGCTTCAATGCTTTTTCTCACACACAAACACAAACCAAATACACCGTGTGCCTTCTTATCTTTTCTAAGAATGAAAAATCTTTGAGAAAGTATTCAGCTTCAGCTCCAGAAGAGGAGAAGATCAAATTTTTGTTGCGTAAGGCAACCACTGAAAAAACTGCAAACAGTTGCTTACCACTGACTTTACAGCATAATGGGAGAGTTTAATCTGCTTTAATTACTGGATTAAGTCAGTTTGCAATCGTTGCAGCTATTTATTGATGCAAGCTTGGAAGATAATTGATATGAACATAAAACATAAAACCTGGATGTACAGGCCATTTTTTTTACTGTGGGTGCTTGGCAGAGTTTTTTTGCTTTTTTATTTATTTTTTTTAACAGATACAAACATTTACTGATTGTTAAATTTGACAAATGACTTTTTAAACTGAAATTAAAAGAGACAAGATTTACCTGCATGTAAGACAGCTAGTAGCTAATGTCTGCTGTCTGAACTGGGAGGTGCTGATCTGGATCTGGACCTTTTGTAGCTTGGGGATCACCGAAGCTAAAAATGCTACTACCAGTAATGTGGAAGTGTTTAGTTAGCCTCTTTAAGACCTTGTGCCCAGATAAAAAAAAATCTCACTGGATAAACTATTTTTTATCCACAAAAAGAAACTAATTAGTAAATGTTAAAAAAATTGCAAAAAATACATGATAATGTAAATGTGTAACAAAACAGATGATGTGCGTGTGTGTTTGTTTTGTACCTGGTATCGGTCGATGGGGTCTTCTTGCTGCAGCTGGCTTTCTCTCAGGGTCTGATATTCCTTCTCAAACTTCTTTAGCTTTTTGGTTGGAACCTGGAAACAATGAAGAAGGTGAATACTTTGGTAAATCTGCGTTTTTTCAGTCGTTCTCGGCAGATCTTTTTTACATGGCTTATTCCTGGGTCCCCTTTATTTATCCTCCGTAACAAATATCGGCTGCTTTTCTTAGCATTTACTTAGCATTTTATATTATATTATACATATATATATATATATATATATATATATATATATATATATATATATATATATATATATATATATATATATATATATATATATATATATATATATGAGAATAAGTAAATGCTAAGAAAACAGCTGATGTTTGTTACTGCGGAGAAATAAAGGTGAGTGATTGTTACCCATATCTACAGTATATATACTGTATATATTCAACAGAATGACCAAATCGATGGCTTTATGAACAGATAAGTGTGTGTCTCAGTGTTTATATGTGCTTTGGTTTATAAGGGGAATAACTCCAAGATTAATATTGTTGAAACATATCTTGAATTATTGAGTAACACTACACATGTCGGTAAAGATGTATGTAATGAATGACTAATTTGTACCATTTCCCTGAAAAGGAAAAAAAAAAACACTAAAATTAACACTTTCATTCTCAGACTCAACATTTTTTTGAGGGGTCAGAGATTAGCAGCAGCTTAGAGCAAACAGGGGCTTTGGACATCACCTACAGTCACAAAATGAGGAAGTTTTACCAAACCTTCACAACAAAACCACAATTTTCCACACAAATAATTACCACCCCTCAAACCATTCACAATAGATTCACAGCTCACATGTACACAAAGTCTTCGTCACATCTTTGCTTGTGAGTCAGTGAGTCATCATCCTTCTCAGAATTGGTCTCACACATTGGAAACTTTCAGTTCACTGCGAGCTACATGATCAATGTAAATATTCTTCACTTCTTCCATAGATGGAAGATAAAAAAAAAAGCTGAGATGGCTTGCAGGATTAACTTTGATGTGGTCATGCTCAAGGTATGAACTCTTCTAATTATTCAGATGACTTATTGTTTCCGTTTGGACTTCATTATAAGCAGGTCGATGCCTACATGAGCTGATAAATGCACAATAGACAAGAATTCATGCTTAGAAATATCCATTGATACTCAGTAAAAATAAAAGAAGATCGAGCCACAGGAAAGCTCAGGCTTTACTGGGTCAGGTAGGTGCAGGCATATATTGATCTAAGTATTTTCCATATTACTGGCTGATTAAGTGTGCTTGCGTGTGTGTTGTATCTCCCATATGTGTTTGTCTCATTTGGGGTTTTCTGTCAACTCCATTCACCAAATAAAACTGAATGCATATAGAAAGTAAAATAAATTTAGTTTAAATATTTCTGCAAACCACTTTGACGTATGTAAGGTCACTTTAACTCACAGATGGATGCAAAGGAGTGGAACCTTCTAAAATGTAAAGTGAGTTTCGCGCCCCAAACAGAGGAGAATATGACACTGCCTAATTACTGACTCACTGCATCTGTGTGTGTGTGTGTGCATCTACTTCAAGTAGGTGGTGTTACCTCCCTTGTGTGGAAACAGTGTTGCCATAGCGCCAACAACAAGATTTGGGAATTCCGGGTCAATCTCAGTCACATGACCCCTCCTCTGAGACTGGCATGTGTATGTTGGTTCATGTATGCAAGTCTTTTCTGGATTCATTTCAGTCTAATGACTTTTAAGACTTGGCTGCAGTTGTGTTCAGTTTTCTTTCCTCCTACAAGGCAGAGCCAAGGCTGAGGTGTGCGTACAGTGCCCTTATTTCAGTAGCACAGCATCCAGCAGTTTTATAGTTTTATATTGAACATGTTGATGAGGTAGGGCTTGGATAAACACAATCTTAACAATCACCAACATTGTGGGACTGTTTTTTTTGGAGAACTGGATTTTTTCTGCAATATTTTAGATTAGTCATAAGAAGGTGCAGAGAGAAAACTTTAAAGCCTTTGCTCTACTTTTATATTAAAAAAACATCCAAATTTACAGCAAAAATTGCCTCCCCTTGAGGGGCAGGAGTGAGTTAAAAGAAAAGAGTAAATAAAGTTAGTAAAACAGCTTCTATAGATAAATCCGCTGCTGTTTTTGAAAGTTTAGAAAATTATTAATGACAAGCAATAATTATTTACCCTTTTTTCCGTATAGTCCAATTGTTCTCAGAAGGTTCAATTTAATTTCTACACAGCTTCACACAATAACAACACAGGAAAGCTCCTTTTTACTTCATTCAACAGCGACACTTTTATTGCCATATTTATTTTATTATATCCTTCATGGTGATGAATGATCACTGATAGAAGGAGCTTCACATGTTTTATATCTCTAGAAAAGTGATTTTGTACATTTTTGGAAATTTGATCAATAGAATAACAAGAAGACGCAGAAAACACAGCGTTAAGTTTCAGCTCCCCTTCGTGTTTTAAAAGTAAGACGAGGGAAACATACTTGATCAGGGCAATAATTACCTGTCCTCCTCATTGATCTCTGAAATAACCCTCAACTTAAATTACTAAAGAACCTCTCAGGTGAGTGGATGCCACACTGTGGTCTCTGACACACAAATCCTCAGCAGATAACAGAACTGAGACACTGTTGTATTCTGTGGGAAGGAAAAGCACCTTGAGCTGGTTAATAATTGTTGTATTGTAACAAGAATGCAAACTGAACAAAGTGTTCCCCTGAAAGCAACATTTTTTGAAGACTAGAAGTATGATTTAAAATTAAAGCTTGTAGTTTGTGATGCATTTTAGACAAAACCAACCTAGAAATCTAGAAACTACAACTAGTTATACTAAGTACAGAGTTATTTATAGGCTGCTGATGTTTTTCTTAAGGCATTATGCAGACATTATGCAGACTATCCACAAAGTTGACACAACCTGCAGCATCAAACGCCAGTGCGTTGTATCTAATAACCATTTGTAAAACCATTATCCACTGTCCAACATGTGCAAAGTTTTACTTAAGCCCCGAACAGCAACACTTTTACAGGCAGTCGTCCCCCCCCAACATGATTAGGGCTTGGTTCCCTTTGTGACCTACAACATGACAAAACAAGATTTAAAAAAGGAACAGCTTCCCTCTTTCTCCACTTGTGTTCAGCTAAAACAAACGTATCATGAAACTGTATGGTTTCACCACCTGCTACTACCTGCACATTTATAGCACCTTTTCTACAAACTTTACAAACTGCATGTACTGGTCCCAGTATACAATGTAAAACACATTGAAGCGATGGATTTAACATCTGTTCTGTGCACCACTAAAGCAGCTACTGAATGTTCGTTTCACTCCCTGAAATGCGAAGATTTAATCTGCTAAATCGGTAGAAATTTCAGGACCATTGCTGTAGTTGTTGCATGCATTTTCCTGTCAAGAAACTTCTCAGCATTACCATTTTTGCCGACTCATGTTCCTTGACATGACTTTGCATCTCTAACATTTACATTTTGTGGTCATATTTGAGTCATTGTTAAATTTTTTTAAACAATGTTTGTGATTAAGTCTAAAAACGTTATGCTTTTTTTAAATACAAAACCACACGAGTTAAAGTAAACAAACATGCCTTTGTTGACATAGACAAGGTAAGTTCTGGTTGCTGATTATACAACCTGCTGCTCTCCAACACCCTTAAAACACACAAACATTGCAGCATGCCAGTGTAATGTAATGCAACCTAGAACTGGGCTGGCTTACCTGTATGAGGCAGGGCCTTTACTCAAATATACAGTCTTGCTATGGCCATAATAATAAATCTGCACATTTATGACTTCTCTCTGTGTTCCCATAGTTTGATAATGTTATAAAGATTAAATATACAGGCAGGCAACAGGGTTAAAGGACGGCATAGCTTCCTCAGGGCTCAACTCTGTGGTACTTTCCTGCAGGGAGGAAAAACCATTCTTCCACTAGATATACTCAGATTTGGTGTTATTATTAAAGTGGAAAGAATAATGTCTCTTTCAGTCCAAGATCGCCAACATTTCTTCAGTTAGGCTGGGATCCAAACAATACTAGTACAATGCCCCTGATCAGCTAACAAAACCTCCAAATTTGAAGGATTCAAGGCTTCTCAATCAGGAGTTTTTCCCCTTGAATTTGTGAAACAATGTAATAAACTACTTTTTTTTTTTATCACTTAGTAATCATTAGTATTACAAGGCAGTCCCATTCTGCAATTTACGACATTAAAGTTACTTTTTCTATGAAAAAAAGGCACATCTGATGTTCATTTTAAGAATGTTTCTGAGAGTTCAGGGTTTGTCAGAGTATAGTGTCTTCCCTGAGGCCACTTCAATAACCCACATGATTACTTCACACACAGGCATGTGTTCAAATTTAAAGCTCAATAGTGCGTGATTAAATGCTATGCTTACTTCCCAGAACTTCCAGTGTGAATACAGGAGCCCGGCATGAAGATAAAGGGGTCAGATCTGATTCAGGAGTTAAAGATGTACAGTGCTGCAGAAAATGGTACCAGGCCCACTTTTAGATTCCTGACCTGAATCCCTGCAGCAGAAAATGGAATTGGTCCCAAACCTCCAAGCAGAAATCACAAACTAGATATCATTACGATAGAAAAAATGTTTGTGTGTGATTGTAGCAGAAGGAGGATCCACTCCTTCTTGACTGGCCAACCCCAGGGTGTCAATACTGAAATAAGGACAACAGCAACTGGACATTTGAGAAAAACTGGATCACAGAATTAAATTACCCACGTGACAGAAATGCACACTCATGCACACACACACACATACACACACACAAACTTCCACAGACACAAAGTCTCCATTGACTCCAAATTTATATCAGTAATTGAAACAAACTGACAGCCACAAATGAGGTCTGCATGTACTGACTGACAAAGTTCCGTAACCTCAAACGTCAGAAAGAGTTTCAGAGGTAACACAATGCACACCCACACACTCATGAGCGTACACAGTTTTACAAAAGGGAAAGAAACATGCAGTTTCGATATAAAAATGAATTTTCCGCCGCCGTTTCTGAAGAAATCAATAAAGGCTACTTGGATGAAAAAAGAAAATGCAAGAAAAACAGCTGACACCCAGCAGCATCACGTGGAAAAAGAAGAGGTAACAGAAAAAGGACTCAAGAGAAGAAAAGATGAATGAAAAACATAGACAGGCTGAAGATATAACAGACCTACCACGGGTCTGAGAGCTCGGAGTGGTCTGGAATGAGCGACCAAACAGGCCAGTGTGTCCTCCTCACCAGGGCGGTCGATTACATGCGCGTCATATGCCACCATGATGGACACCTCCTGCATCATCTTGACTCCTGCTTGCTCCAAGCAGCAAGGAGGAGGGGAGGATGAAGGAGAATAAGGGAGAGTGGTGGAGAAGGAGAGGAGAGGAGAGGAGAGGAGTGCAGCTGACAGGTTTTGTTTCTCTCAGAGTGGAGGAGACTACTGGCTGCTCTCAAGAGTCCCACAGCAGCTGAGCCCCGCCCACTGACGAGGAGGAGGAGGAGGAGGAAAGGCAAAGTGGGGAATGAGAGGGCAGTACAACGCACCTGTTTGTTTCTCCCTCTCCCTCTCTGTAACGCTAGAAGTGTGTGACAAAGGAGGATGAATTTGCTTTTTCTTCTTCTGCTGTGAGTACTTCCCCCTCTCTGCTCGCTGTGCCCCTCCCTCCAGCCCTCCTTTGAGCTCTCTTACTGCTTTTAAGATCCAGCTGGTAGTTTTTCTGTTTCCTGCTGGTAAAAGTAAAGATAAAGCCTTGTTTATACAGAGACTCTGTGAAAGTGTGTATCAGGGAGTGTGTACATGAGGTTAAGACTGATGGGAAGGAAGTAGTCAGGCCAACCACAGTGGCTTCAAAGTTGCACATCGGTCCAACGGTAGAATCTAGGAAGTCAAGTGAAATAAAAAGCTGCACTAGATGACATGTGAGTGAAGTAATGTCATCTGAAAGAACCCCCATACAAAATGTAGCAAACAACATTTTCAAGATATCTAACAAACTGCCTGCTCCAAGGAGACTTGTCTCAACAACCTGAAGTTATTAAGAGGTAGATTTAGCAATAAATTAACAATATTTCAAGTTTTCTTCCCAGCAACAAAGCCTTGCTGTCAACAATAATCTTTTTTTTTTACTTTATTGATCTTGGTTTTGGAATTCAGTTATGCATTTGACCCACCTCTTCATAGACAAGATAGCAGTAAGTAGTCGTGTCAGCAAGCAGCTGACAGTTCAGGATATTATCAATCCAGTTCCACAAAGAAACTTGTCATTCAGATTAAGGTGGTCTTCATTTTGCTTTATAGCATCGCACCATATGCTAGCAGCTGGATATCAACACACTGGCCATTTTGAACATGCACCACGGTTGATTCATCAAAGAAATGTTAGAGGACATGAATGGTAAAAGCCAGGAAAAAAGAAAGAAAGGGACATAACAAGATAAGAATCAATTTGGATCTACGGACACAGGTCTGCAGTTGCAACACAGCGCTCAGCCCAAAGTAGAAAAACCAAACACGGGCTCTAGAAATGTGTTTGAGTTTTGAAGTGTTTTAAACCGACCCTTTAGTTTATCCGTCATGCCTGGTTGCATTCTGCAGCTTTGCCTCCAGAAGAAACAAAATCCTGTTTATTTCTCTTCTAAGTCTGACCTAGTGACAAGTTTCCTTTTATTAATTATGATCTACATCTATATGTATCCAGATAGCTGTCAAGTAATATTAAAAGTGAATTTAAAAAAAATGTTGAGTTGTATTCAAAAGATGAAACCAGCCTGAATGATGGGTCAGATGGTAAAGTTATAGATTATGAGTTATCAGTGGTGATGACTATAACAAAACTAAACTTCCCTGATGAGTGGCACATGAAAAATAGAGGAAGATTTTAGTGATTAAAAATATGCCAGACTCGGTATTTCCTAAATAAATAAATTATATTTGAAAATGGAAGTTTATGCACTGAATGATAACCAGTGACACTGACTGTTCAATGGCACCAGAAACGCAACAAGTAACAAGAAAAGAATGTTGCAGCTGTGTAGCTGTTGTAGACATGCAGATGCTGCCATTATTAACTTCTCCACGAAAACAAAGCTAAGGGTTAGAGGGGTTAGGGTTCGGCCATCTCCCTAAACTTGGAGATGGCAGAAGTACTGACCTATGCTTAACAAAAAAAAAAAGAAAAAAAAAAACACGCTGCCACATCTTAGCTCTGTGAAATGTGAAAAGTCCTTGTACTTTCTGAATTCCTCAAGCCAAGAAATATTCTTGGGTGGTGTGAAAGGACAAAAGCAGATTGATGCTTAGTCTGCTATGTCACAGATATCGTACAAGCCATGTGCCTGAAAGCAAAAGGCCAATGACTGCAGTGCAATCCGGCATGTCTCGTGATTTCATTATGAGGACCAGGTTGTGCAGGCCAAAACAGAACTAGTTTTCATTAATTACTCTCTTAAAGTTATTCCAGTTTATTATATATTCAGGTCAGAATGAAATCTAATCTTAAAGCTCTTCATTTCTTTTCCTAAACATTATTTAAGTCCATGCATTATATTAAACAGATTTCCACCCAACATGAAGAATGTCTTCTTAAAAGTTTCGTTGCAGGTTCTGTCAACCTCTTTTCACGCACTGTTTTTTCTTCTTTTTGCTTCAGTTTGCCAAAGTTCAGCTTTTCTTTGAGAGGATTTTGGTAAAACCTGGATTAATTAACAGCAAATGAATACATGACATTAGTCTCCTTGTTTTCTCTAGAGTTGTCACTCCAGCTGTGGTGGGGTGGATGTTTAAGGCAGAAGGAAAAAAAAAAATTCTTTCCATAATCTCTCGAGAGGCAAAGCCACCCAACTACCCGTTGTGTTCATCAAGTCAAGGTGCCAGTGAATTCTTTTGCTGCTTTAAGCAGCTTATAGAGTTCAGCTGATCCGATTTAAATGCCGGCAGAGAAAAAGAATGTAAAAAAGTGGGGAAAGAGAAGGGAAAGCTATATAGCTTGGGCAAGCTGGTGGGTCTAAACCTCTGATGCTAATAAAACACTCCATCTTCCTAACAAAAGACGGTACGATGCTGATTTACTTCTTTAATCAAGAAGTAACTAATGTCTAACAAGAATGATGACAGTCTGTTTGTTATAGGTGGAAAGAGAGTAGCCACTCGTCTTAATGCTGTTCTTCCCCTTCGTTTTCCCAGCTTTTATCCAGCAAACTGGGCATTAGATGCTCGGCAGCTGTTATACAAGCACATCCGTGCACTTTGCTAATCTGTTGCCAGCAAAGTTCACCTGGATGCTTTTCATTTCTAACACTACAAAAGTCAGTATTGCGGAAAAGAGCGTGCTATGTGTGGCAGCAGACAGTGAAGTTGTGTGTATTTCATTAATTTGCTGAAAATTGTTGTTCAAGTATCTAAGTTATTTTACTTAAAAAGAATGTGAAATGTCTACAAATGTACAAAACGATTTTAAAGGACAGCATCTTAGCATGAAAAACAATGAGAAGCTTTTCTCACAACTTTGTGATAGATTAAAGTAAAACAATGTGTGAAAATGTCATGACATATGTGCAATGAAAATAATTAGTTGCTGAACCAACGAGCGCATTGAACATGAGAAATGGGGTTTGTTTTGATGAAGCACAAGACGACAGAAAAGATGACAAGTTGAGAAGGGATGTAATAAAGTGGCTAATTGTTTCGAGAGGCTTTGTGACATCACGTGACATAACCGAACGTAGCCTGGTGTGCATGGAAACATGGAAGCATTGCTTCCTGCTGCGCTGAGAAATATGAGCTGATGTGGGTAAATGATTGGTTGCAAAACTGAAGCAAAATCAGAGGCAAAAACGCAGGAGTTCTTCTCCATTTCATTACTTTCAGCCTCTATTAATCTCTATGTCTGTCTGATAAACTTCAGCGACCTGCATCCACATGGAATACTTTATTTTACACTCTAAAAGAGAGAGAGATTTAGAAATACGATGTCAAAAGGAAGATGGGTTTAAAGAGAAGAATACAAACATACAGAAACATTGATGCATCGGTCATTGTTAAGTCATATCTCCTCTCAACTTCTAATAATAAACTGTTTATTAGTGTATGTCGATATAATAAACCATTCAAAATGCCTCTACTGAGGTTCAGAACACATTCATGATTAAATCACAATATGTGACTGACAATACTCTTCCTTGAAAATAGCAGGAGCTGCACAGTAAGGAGAGAAACGGCTTTGTCCAGGGGCCTACAGGGCGGGAAGGGTTGAATCCCCACCCAGGTTTCCAGCAGGAAGATTTGACAGAAAATTAAAAAAAACATAAATGGAATGAATCCTGAGAGTTTATTGTATGAGTGTATTTGTGCTTAAATGTGCCAAGAGTAAAGACAAACGGAACTAAGCTTGTATGGTTCTCAGAAATATGTAAGAAAATGAGAAAAATAAATAACAACACACGAGGAAAGTAAAATCTGCAGAGAACGAGAAACAGACACAATTTGTTTGCTCGTCTGCATCTGATCATATCTCATCCCATTACGTCTTTCCTCATGGTCTCTTCTGATGATAATTCAGTCAGGTGATGTCAGAGTGCTGTTAATCTGCTACTAAGTAAAAATGCAGTCAAACATAAACACAGATGTTTCCAGCTACACAACAGCACGAAGAGTATGAAAAAACTTTAGCCACTGGCCATGTTCTCACTCACTCGTGAAGGAAATCTGGAGAAGTCTTACAAAAAGTTGAAACAAACAAAAAGAAAACTCTGGAGTAGAAATCAGGAAGGGGGTAAATATTTCATACAACTGTAAACTGTTGCTAAAAACAATCTATTAAAATCCACAAAAAGAAATTGGAAGGAGCTCTTCTCAGTAATTTCTGTGAATATTTCCTCATACATGGATGAGGTTAGCTCAGATGTGATTTATGTTATTGTTTCTATTTACTACATTGCCTTGTCTGCAGTTATCCTGCATTTTGCTTTATAGCTGCAAGGAAAGGCTCCACCCTGCATGACTTTGCATTGGAATAAGCAGGTTTAAATGATGGCTGGCTGGACAGCTCTGTTTCCTCTTCATATGTGCAAGCAGCCCACGAAATAAAGGCCATGCTCCTTCATGCATAGTTGTGGTACATTGTGCAAAAAAAAGTAGAAGTATTTTAACTTATTAAAAGGCGTATTCTACAGGAAAAAAATCACAAAGGTCAGAGCTTCACACATATATCAGAGATAACTGCAACTCTAAAAGCAATGAATGGATTTTCATTTAACTTGGATATGATCGCACATGGGTGGAAACAAGGCATGATGCACGTCAAAGCCCTCTCCAAAATGGCAAAGGGATATTTTTTTTCATTATTATTATTATTTTACCCACAATAACAGAAGTTAGTTTTTTGTTTGATCATTATATATTTTTGAAAAGAAAGCTGTTTATACTTGACATTTTAAAAATTTGAGTGTAAAAAAAGGGACACAGCAGGTGTTGTGGTTGGTGTTTTGAGGTTGACAATCTTGCACATTTGAAGCTTGTATTTTTGCAAGATGTATTTGTGCAACACAACCAGAGAGATAAAGGCTGTCAAAATGCAGGATATCCTGTATGTAGTAAAACACAGATGTACATGCGCAAAGAGACCGCAGCTTGTGTTTAGCACACATGTCGATTACCAACATGTCCTACAGCAAACTAATACAACATCAGAGTCACTCTCAGCTTTTCAGGATAATCTGAAAATAAAATTTAAGAATATTGTGTGTTGATACAGAGAGAGTGACAGAGAACACACACAGTGGCCAAACAGCAACAGGGTGGAGAGAAGATCACTATCACTTCCATCTTTTTGTCAACTCTTTCCTTCCTCTATCAAACCACACACTGCCGACATACACACACACACATATCAAATGCACTGTGTACCACGTTGGTCTCTGGTGAGTTCAGCAAATTCCCCAAATGCCAGCAGCCTTTTTAAGGCCAACAGGAGGATGATAACGCGCACTCCCAAAGGAATTTTAATGAAAACAGCCTTGCAAGTTCAGAATAAAACTATGACCACCAGCCATGAAAAACATGTTTTATCTGCTGTTTTCAGAGCAAGATTTATAACCAGAAAAACTAAAATATACATTCCACCAAAAAACAGGTGAAAAATTGCTAAACCAATAAATTACGTACTTTGGAACAATGCAAAGAGCAACTGTAAACAGCATAACTCAGCTTTTCACCATGTTGCCATTGTGGGTCAGATTTCCAAACAATGTAAAGATCAACACAGAAAATGGCTGTTTTTTTATGTACTAACAGATATCACAAAAACTATGAAGGCTAAATACATAAAAAACAAAAGTTTTTCCAATTAGCAGTCGAGGAGTCAGAGCTGCCAAAAGTACCCTGAGATACACTGCATGGCACATTAATTATCCTCTGGAAGAAACTCCAGCCAGAATACTACTGCTCAGATGCCCAAAACAAGTATCCAAACAAACAAACACACATAATAATGTGTGTTTATTTAATCAAACTATATTAACTTCACGGTTTAGCATAAAAATTTAGAAGTGTGGTAATTAAGCAACAAAAATCAGGTGTGTGCTCGTGTTCATGAGGGGGAGCTCATTTCTTACCTTGATGTTACAGGCCTGCTCCATAAGCCTTCGGGCATTTTCTGCAGCTCTATATCGTTTAGGAAGCTGGACTCTGAAGAACTTGAGGGCCCCCTCAAAGTCTGCCTGCAAGAGGTCTTCTTTGGATGTCTGGTGGGGAAAGAGGTGGGAGGAACGGGAGTAGTGGAGACAGACACACAAGAGATGTTCCTTTAGACATGTTAGACGTGGTGTACAAACAGAAAGACCTAAAGAGCCTTCTGTCATTCTTAATCAGACTAACATGTTGATTTTTCTTTTGTACAATATGTTATTGATGTTGATACATCATTTTACTTTCCCCTTCATCAAGAACAGCCACAATCATCCTCAATTACATGCAATGATACAGAAAATAATTACATTTCTGGTTTCATGAACTAATTTCACTTTCACATTTGTGTCTCAGATGATCTCTAAAGAGTTTTTAAAGTACTCTAGAGTTGCATTAAGTTTCTTTTTTTTTAAAAGCTCCATCTCAGTGTAACACACTGAATGTGGCGATGGACAAGTTTTTGGATAAGTGAATGAAGCTGAGTCAGTGTGTGTTTAACGACACACACTAGCACCATCTAGTGGTGCAAAAAAGCACAGACACAACAATCTATGTTATGTATTCAAGAGTATTTCATCAGTCATCAAGGTCTGTTATTTCCAGAACAAAGTCAACGGATCACACTATGTTTCATTTCATGATTTACTGTCATTTCTAAATTTACAGCACAAATGCCATTAAGGGGAGAACAACATTGAAATGAGACAGACGGGAGCATTTTTAGACTGTCACCTTGTAAAGGAGTTTTCTGAAGTATAATGCATATAGTCGAGACAAAACAGGTTTGTAAAGCATTTGAAAGTCATTTGATTCTTCCTTCAGTGTTAATACAAAAAGACACTGAGGTCAAATCATCATAACTAAAAACGATGCTTGCCTCCTGCTTCATGTCATCTGTGCTAAATGATATTTCTCTTCAGTATCAACACAAGTCAAGTCACCATGCCACTAAAACAGTTGATCACGACTGCATGCTGAATTAGTTTTATTCAGCATCTGTTTTCCTGTCCCCCTTTGTCTCACCGCCAGCAGCCTGGGGACGAAGAGCCGGTGTCCCATCCCAAGGAGATCCATCACCCTGCAGAAAGAGTCTGCTGAGGCTTGACTGCTGTGCATGCCCTCTTCTGTTTTTCCCTCTCCATCTTCCACTGCTCTGCACGCTGCTGGAAGGGGCAGATGTGGGGTCAGGGCTGGTATAGGAGGAGGCGAGGGTGGAGGAGAGTGTGGAGGAGACGGTGGTGGGGTGGGACAGGGTAAAGGAGAGTGGTTGCCCCGCTCCGGGGCCAGCGTGGCAGATGGCTCCAGTGTGTTGTCTGAATGTCACAATGGGAGTCTCAGTTGTTGGAGGAGAACTGGAGGGTGCGAGTGGTGGGAGCAGGCTGAGATCTTCTGAGGTCAATGTTAGCCAAACTGGCGGAGTCCTGCTGAGCAAGTTGCCTGACTGGTGTGTCACAACAGGAAGCTTATGAAATCACACAGAGGCAGAAACAAATTGCTATCCTTGATGCTTAACATAGGGGCTGATCCTCTTCATTTGGCCACCACAGAATTTGAACAAGTGGACAAGATTATGGCAGCTGCCTCTCAGCTTGTCCCACTGTCAGAGCCCAGCGACCCCCCACTGGCGCGATCCAGTCAGAATATTAAGTGTTGACGCCCCTCTCGGCATAATGCTGAGACCTCTAGCTACCTGTCAGACTCACTTTGAAATCCAGTCACAGTACCCACTCTCATCTTCCTTTGGCAAATTCCTCCAACCAATTCAAATCCAGTATGCGGTTGCCTAGCGACAAAGCTGCTCAACACGTGGGCTGTTGCTCCAGCAAAACTGCAGTGATGGATAAGTACGCCACCTTTTTTTCACCTTTTTTTTTTTTTTGTTTCCTTATTATTCTTCAAAGATGCTGAGAAAATTCTCAGTCTGAACGGCAGAGTAGCCTTAATGCTCCGGGCTCAGTGTGTGAGATGAGGCATCAAAGCCAGATGGGACGGTGGGCCTGATATAAAGCCGACAAGATTTCAGCTTTCTTTGAAATGCAAAATGGTGTAAAAGAACAATGCAGCTCTTTTCTTGTTTATTAAGTTCTAGAAAGCCTAGTCAGGCAGTCCTGGCAACATAGCAGAGGTAGACAAGATGTGGTCTGTTAAAGCTGGAAATATGGCTCTTCTGTGCCTGCAGGAGATGATGCGCCGTGTTAGTGTATGGCTGAGTGGATGCTGAACTCGTCGAATCACACACCAACCAGTGATGCATAAAATCCAAAAGTAGCAAATGAGGAAAAATGTGCCACAATAACCTCTATGTATCTACACCGTTCCCCTTGCCTTGGCTGATGATCCTAACATGAATCCCACTTCCCACAGATCCACACAATATTTAGCAGTAAAAGTACAGTCCCATCAGCAGCAGCTCCAGCATGGACTCCTGTGTTTTTCCCTCCGGCAGACAACTATTAGCAGAACCAACCAGGCATCCGGTCTTTATCAGTCAGCAGATCTTTCTTATGAGAAATCAGCTCTTTCAAATAGGAAGTCGCTTCTGTCACTGAGCAGCACAGGCTAAACGGATCAGTGTTTGGATGAGTGTTTGTTGTTGCACTGTCAGGAATGTTGGTCGCGGCGAGAAGCTGGGGCGAGGCAAGGCAAAGAAATGATAGCGTTTCCCATAAACCCTTTTTCTTCGTCTCTTTTGCTCTTTGTGATGCTAAAAGCTAACAGCTAGCAGGGGCGGCTCCGTTGCAGAGGTCTGGGTGGTGGACAGAAGTAGCGTGTTGCAGAAATAAATATCCAGCCAATTAAGAAGAGGAAAAGGCAGAAACAGAGGAGGAGGAGGAAATAAGGACAGAAAATAAGCTGAGGGATAGAAGCTCCAAGCAGGCATCCATGGAAAGTAAAGATGAAGAGGAAAAAAAATGATAGAAAAAGACAAGCTTTGCTCCTTCAGGTTCAGACTGCTAGCGTTATAGCTTATGTTCCTGTTATGAGGTGGACGGCGACTGCTAAACAGGAGAGGGAGGGAGGGAGGTGAGCACAGATGGAGGGAGGGTGATGAGAGCGGAGAGGAGTGCAGGATGGATGAAGATGGGAGGGGGGAGCCTCCAGGGAGAATGTCGTCATGCTTGGCCAATAGAAAGCAGGCAGTGGAAGCCCCATTTACACTCCTCCTCCTCACATCCTCAGTCGTTCTCATTCACGACCATCACATCTTCAAAATCTCCAAAAACCGTGAACATTTATTACTACATTATAGCAGCAACTCTGGTCTTTTTTTCTTTTCTTTTATTTAAATTGTTGCTCCACTTGTCATGAATAAATTTGTAAAACGCTGATGTTTATACTGCGTAACAAATTTATTTACAAAATACAGATATTTGCGGAATATTGATATTAAAATCAACTAAAAGGATTACTGCTTTATGTCTACAAGATGTCATTAAACAGGCATGAGCACTAAGGAAGCTTTTATGTTTCTTATTCATCAGTTTATTATGTTTAGACGAGATAAACAAATCCAGAAGTTCTTGAAAGCAACATATTCAAAAGACAAAACTGAATAAACTACAACTAATAATAAAAAAAACTACCAAAAAACAAGAAAAAAACAACATACTGTATTTTAAAAAGGAGAGAAGGTGTAAAACAAACACTTTGTCATGCTAAAATAACCAAGAACCTCCCAGCAAAAATGTCCCCCTGAAGCTCCCCAAAATACCAATATACACCTCTGTATCAGTGGCACCTTAACATAAACTCAACTAACCCCTGCCGTGCTCAGTTTTCATCTCTGGCATGCTGATTGCGCTCATCTTTGGCATGAATAGAACGTGATCATCGGTTTTCCCCAAAGCAGCCGACACGTGGACTCATACGATCACAGTACATGTCCAGCATTTTTCAGTTCACCAAAAAGTCTCATGCAGACAGAATCCTGTTGTGTTTCACTGCAGTTTTTATACGGCTTCTTCTCTGTGTAATTTAGTCTAAATTACTGGATTCAGTGTTGTGGGAAATGGCTTGAAACGGT
>NC_136626.1:12610418-12636814 GCF_933228915.1 Telmatherina bonti
TATTCAGCTTTTGGGTGAAATTTCACAACAAGCCTAAAATGCATTCAAACCTGTACAGGTGAACTTAATGTGATCTTCTCTAAGCTTTTAAATGCACATGTCCAACTGTTAAATGTTTCAATAAATTTTGCACAAGTTGCTGTTCTCTAACAAGGAGCTTAACGGCAAAAATCACGGCAGGTGTGTGATCCTTGAATTGACCAATAAATGTCCTGGTTCAATTAGAGCTGGTGTTTAAACAGTTGTCCTCATCATGCTGTTCACATTTTGACATCATGAGATCAAGACGACACCTAACAATGGAACAACAGTCCCTTGCCATTGCGATGCTTCAAACAGGACGTTCTCAGACAGAAGTGGCCACTGAGCTTGGAGTGTCACAGAGTGTCATCAGCAGGTTGCAACAGAGATATGGAGAGACTGGAAGAGTCACAGAAAGGCCTAGAAGTGGACGTCCTTTGGCCACATCCCGTGCTGATGACCGCTACATTGTGAACACTGCCTTGAGAAACCGGATGATGAATGCCACTCAACTCCAGGCACGTTTAAGAGAGGTGAGAGGCACCCAAGTGTCACGTCAGACCATTCGAAACCGTTTCCATCAGCGTGGTCTGCGTGCTAGACGACCTGCACGGGTACCTGACCACACCACCAGGCACAGGCATCATCGTCTTGCATGGGCCAGGGAGCATTTACGCTGGACGAGGAGCCAGTGGGCCTCAGTGCTCTTCTCTGATGAAAGTCGATTCACACTGAGCAGAAATGATGGCCGGCAACGATGTTGGAGACGTCAGGGAGAGCGCTATGCATCAGCCACTGTTGTCACCAGGCGAGCTTTTGGTGGTGGCGGTGTTACAGTGTGGGCAGGGGTGTCCACTTGGTACAGAACTGCCCTACACTTTGTGAATGGTACAGTGACAAGCCCATACTACCTGAATAACATCATTAATCCAGTGATTGTGCCCCTACATGAACAGCACAGGCCTAATTTCATCTTCATGGACGACAATGCTCCTGCTCATCGAGGCCGCATCATCAGGGAACGGCTGTTGGAGACTGGTGTACCTCAAATGGAATGGCCTGCACTCTCTCCAGACCTGAATCCCATTGAAAACCTGTGGGATCAGCTGAGCCGTCGTGTAGAGGCTCGAAACCCTGCACCCCAGAACCTCAATGACCTGAGGGCTGCCCTTCAAGAAGAGTGGGATGCCATGCCTCAGCAGGCAATAAGTTGCCTTGTGAACAGCATGAGACGTCGTTGTCAAGCTGTAATTGATGCTCAAGGGCACATGACAAGATATTGAGACGTTCAAATTTTTTGTTGTGGTGTAACTACCATTGTTGTTACCTTTTGTGTTGAATGAATTTTTTGAGATGAGGAAATCAGTAGTGCATCCTTCTACTTAAATGTCTTACTTTTATGATATTATATCACTGTAGCATGAACATATTGCATTTTCCATAAATTTCACCTGAAAGCCAAATATCCCTAACTTTTTGTGAGTAGTGTATATATACACATATTTACATACACACACACACACACACACACACACACACACACACACACACACACACACACACACAGTTCTGCTCATAGCTGCCTGTAAAATAAGCTGAAATAGACTAAAGTAATAAATAAAAATTTTTATGAAAATCATTACATTACTTTCTAATTCTAGTTTAATAGAATTTTTTTTTTAAAAAGCAAACAAATAAAATATTTTTTTACATATTACATCACTCATAATCTAATATTTTGTTGAACAATTATTTAATGTTTCCGCTACAGTCAGGTATTTTTTTGTTCCTCTCAATCAGAATTCTGCACCTGTTGACAGGTATTTTGTCCCACTGTTCATTTGTTTGTTTGTTTTTTTTCTTTCTTCAACTCAGTTAAATGAAAAAACAGTGTCTTATATAACTAAATTATATTTTTGCAAATTTTGTTACTGTTCCTTTTTTAAGTCTCCAGTTATTTGAGTGACTGTTGTAAATTCAGCCTTTTCTTTAACGAAAGGGTAAAAATAAACAATGTAACTCAAAGTCAACCACACTTCTGTGAAATCAAACTGTCCACTTACGAAGCAACACTGATTGACAATCAAGTTCACATGCTGTTGTGCAAATGGAATCCACAACAGGTGGAAATTATAGGCGATTGGCAAGACACACACAATAAAGGAGTGGTTCTGCAGGTGGTGACCACAGATCACTTCTCAGTTCTTACTGATGTTTTGGTCACTTTTGAATGCTGGCGGTGCTTTCACTCTAGTGGTAGCATGCAGGTAGTGCAACACCATGCAAGATGTTTGGCGTTTGCCAGAAAACACCAAGATTGGCAAATTTGACACTGGCGCCCTGTGCTCTTCACAGATGAAAGCAGGTTCACACTGAGCACATGTGAACATGCCAGAGGTAGCCTGACTGCCATTAGGTACCGAGATCAGATCAGATCATACCCCTTGTGGGACCATATGCTAGTGTGGTTGGCCCTGGGTTCCTCCTAATGCAAGACAATGCTAGACCTCATGTGGCTGGAGTGTGTCAGCAGTTCCTGCAACACAAAGGCATTGATGTTATGGACTGGCCCGCCCGTTCCCCAGACCTGAATCCAATTGAGCACATCTGGGACATCATGTCTCGCTCCATCCACCAACAACAAGTTGCACCACAGACTGTCCAGGAGCTGGCAGATGCTTTAGTCCAGGTCTGGGAGGAGATACCAGGAGAACATCCGCCGCCTCATCAGGAGCATGCCCAGGCTTTGTAGGGAGGTCATACAGGCACACGGAGGCCACACACACTACTGAGCCTCATTTTGACTTGTTTCAAGGACATTACATCAAAGTTGGATCAGCCTGTAGTTTGTTTTTCCACTTTCATTTTGAGTACAACTCCAAATCTAGACCTCCATGGGTTGACACATTTGATTTATATTGATAATTTTTATGTGATTTGGTTGTCAGCACATTCAACTATGGAAAGAACATAGATCTACAACGTGTTACTTAAGCGTTCTCTTTATTTTTTGAGCAGTATTTATTTATTTATATATATATATATATATATATATATATATATATATATATATATATATATATATATATATATATGTATATATATATATATGTATATATATATATGTATATATATAAATATATATATATATATATTTATATATGTATGTTTGCATTTTACATATATATGTATATATATATATATATATATATACATATATACATATATATATATACATATATACATCTATATACATATATACATATATATATATATACATCTATATACATATATATATATACATCTATATACATCTATATACATATATATATATATATATATATATATATATATATATAAATATATATATATATATATACATATATATACATATATATATATATATATACATATATATATATATATATATGTATATATATATATATGTATATATATGTATATAGATGTATATATGTATATATATATATGTATATATATATATATATATATATATATATATATATATATATATATATATATATATGTGTAAAATGCAAACATACTTATCTACTTTCTTAGGCTGGAAACACACTTGCTATTAAGTACTTGATTATAATAAACAGCCCATGAACAATATTTATAAAGTAAAAATACTCATTAAAAATGTCTACCTAAGCATAGAGGGGAATTAAGACGATGTTGGAAATAGAAAAATGAAAAACACAAAATGTTGTTTTGTGCAGAAAAACATTTAAAACAAAAGAGCAGAACAGCAATGAATAAAGACAAAAAAAGGAGAATGAAACGGTGAGGTGAGAAGTGGCGTGTTGCAAAGAAAGACACAGGATATAAGACTTGTGGTTTTACAAGCAACTTCTCATCATGCGGCTCATTGGTTGAGAAAGAAACTTTTAATTGTTCTGCCTCGGGCCAACGGGACAGAGAAAGAAAGGGAGGAGTGAAAAAGATGGAAGAGGAGAAGAGCATGAGGAGAAAATACTGTACGGAGAATTTGACTTTGATGGTTTATACAATGAAACTTTTCAGTAAAGAAAATGTTTCAAGTACTACTGATTAAAACACTTATAATCCAGCCAATATTCAGAGAGGTAATCAGTAAAACTGCAAAAACAAAGTTAGCTTAGCATGAAATCGTGACCATTACTTCGTTTTGACTTAAACTCACCATTGGACACAATGGACAAGTTTGCTCTTAAAAGGTTAACACAATGTCAAACCTCTGACACAACTTCATTGCTGGTGTTGTAGGTTAGGTATGTCCATCTAGTCATGCTGGATATGGTATTCCTCAAACCTCTGCTGCTGGCTCCCTGTAATACTGAATTCATCCTACAAACTACACTTTTCTTAGTCACTGTACAAGTGGAAGTGAAATACGTCCACCGAAGCTCGAGGGCTCTGCAGTGGTATTTATAAGAATTCAGAATGCATATTTTATTAGATATGCAGGTACTTTTGAAATAAAAAAAAAAACAAACTCTGTTTCAACTTGTTCTTAATCTGACCAGAAGGCAACAGACAACACACACCAGTGGTTCCCTGGTTTACAGTGCATTAGAAAAATGCAAATTAGATTTGGATTTTTTTGTGTTTTTTTTTTTACAGTATAGGTTGTCATCTATTAGAAACTACTTTTCACTTACTTTATTAGCTGCTTTCTTAATGAGTTTATGGCCTTAATGACTTAATTCAAAATCATATGCTTTTTCATCATCACTTGATTGCATTTCTGATCTTGCTCATTGAAATGACATCATTGCATAACCCTACCTCAGTTCCATGCATGTGTCTCTTCTGAAGTTTGTACTTTTTTTGTTCTGCTTTCTAACAATACCTCCAGCTCAGCTGCCTCATATTTCTGTCCTATGGACATTTCCCCACTGAGTCTGCTCATCGTTCTGTTTACTGTCGCCGAGTCCTCATCGCTTCTTTGTCTCATCTCATTTATTTACACTCCAACCGATCGAACAGACGGCAGCTTTCCTGGAAACCAGCTCTATCTGAAGTGCTCTATCTCTATCATTAAAAGCTCCCAACTATATGAAATGTAGTGACATACATTAAAATCTGCAACTACAAACAAATAGAATTGAAACTAATTGAGAAAGCTTCTCTCTGATCTCTGTTATTTCAGTAAAAAAAATTATCCTTTTGAGGCACAGTTTTACAAAGCACAGAGCTTTTATATGAAGATGAGAAATCTGTGATCAGTAAGGGTTTTAATGGCTCTAAAAACAAACCACTGATAGCATCATTCTTTAAAAGCCTGAATGTAGATGCATATGCACTGGTGGTATTTACTAAGTGCTCTTTACTTGTGGCTACTGATGGCTAGTCAGGCGTTCAGCTCAACCACTTGTGTTCCTTCGTGTGTCTCATCTCCCTAATCATTCCATAATAGCTTCCATCTTCTTCTTCCTAATGTCGTCCATTTCTCCATTTTCACGTTTTCCATTACTGGACTTGATACATATAATGTGGACCACATCCTTCCCGCTGAACATGACTGAAGATTTTTTTACACAGTAGTCTCTGTGTAATAATGACAAAAATTAACTCATCTCAGTTAATCCTAAATTATTCCTGCATGCAAAATAAAGACCTACCACACTTTAGAGTAAGCTTGCATTAAGACAGCGTTGTAGAATGATCTATGCGATGACAGCGTCATTCGTCAGAGGCATGATGGTTGTTGCACATGCTGAGGTGGGCTTTTTCCCCACTCTCTTCACCTATCTATCTGCAGAGGTGCATCAGTGCCAGATTTACTTCAAACCCCCAGTCCACCTTTGGACTTTCACACATGACATGATGCGCCAGGAGGACACAAGTGTACAGATAGATGTACAAAAGCCTTGATGATACAGTGTTCTGCCTTTACCTCACAGAGCAGCAAGTCAGTGATGTGGAAAACCATGCAGAGGGGGAACTTGGCTGTAAAGAGGGTGAGGAACCACTGGGAAGCATACATGTGTGCCTCTAAGTTCAGCTCTTGGAAGTGCGTCCACAGGTCTGGAAGTTGCTCCTGTAAGAACAGAATAATTAACTCGTTTCATGCAGATAGTGAGCTCTTTAACAGAGACCCAAGAATAAGAAATTCTACTTCTTACACTTTGATTCAATACAAAATCAAATGAAAGTTATTACCTTTCAACATTAAATTTTAAATCTGTAAAGCTTTCATTTGTTTCATACGTCGGATCTTATAATTCAGCATAACAAATTTCAGAACTTTTAATTTCGTGCGCAAGTCATTACCCGATGAAGGTTTAAGAAAGGTATGTCATTAAAGCACTTTATCATTCACTCTTCTTTTCCTTGAAATCCAACTTCGCTTTTTTTAAATTGCATTTTTCTATTAATACACAGGAAGAAAAAGACTGGTGCTCCTTTCCAGTATCAAAGTGGGCTTGTGTGCAAAAACCACAAAACCACTCATTAAACTGTTCAATTACGGCGATAAAGAACCAGTTTGACAGCCACGTTTCAAATAACCTCTAATTAGCGGTCAATGCTAATATGCTTTTATTGCATTTGGTCAATGCTAACCGAACTGAACCCCATGTTGACAGACGAATGCCAGCAATGTCAGGATGGATTTCAGGGACAAACTAAACTCAGCTCATTGTGTGGATTTAGTCTTTAATATGTGAGCAGGATGAGATCTTATGCACCCAAAGAACACAACCACAAGACAGAAAGTTTACAAAATAAACTTGTCAACAAGGCAACGGCAAACGTGCAAGAACACAAATGATGAAACCAGTAGAAACACAACAACAAGACCATTTTGTCTGAATGAGAAGTGCAGATATATGTTGTAAGGCCACCTGCACTGTTTCAGTCTTTTCTTCAGGGAACAGATTTATTGCCTAATCTGTGTAAAATGAATTAACCAGTCGATGGTTTAACTGTTAAGAAGGCTTTGATGAGCATGAGCTTCTACAGGTTACACTCTTTATAAATAGAAAAGATTTGTTTGCAGAACAAAAACTGAAGGTTAAAACTTAAATATTTATAATACTAAAGGAAGTGAGCAGCACACACTCATTAGACACATCATTAAAAGCCCTGTTCATCACTCTCTTTCAGCACAACCAGTAATTTGGTTCTTGTCATGCTTCCAGGATCCTCATGCTTGCCCATTTTTCCCACTTTCAACTCATCAATATCCGAAACTGACTTTTGACTTTCTCTCTAATGTTTCCTTCTCCTTCACAGGTGCGACTGTAATGAGACAATCATGGTTAATCATTTCACTTGTCAGTGCCTTTAACGTTGAGTGCATTTTGATGTTTAGACAGGTGATAAATAATGAGCAGGTAGCTGTTCAAGATACAGATAAACAGGTGAAAATATGGAATAGCTAAGAAACCAAGATTCTCAACTACAGTGTGATAAGCACAAATAAAATAAATCCTCTTTTTAATTCAAGCTAATGACTGACTTCTTCACCACAATGACGTTCCTTGAGCTTTGTGTTTACGTTGGTTAAAATTCCCTAAAATTTGAAGGACTTAGTTTATTTTCCATATCAGTGTTGCTCTATTAGCATTGCATCATAAAACATTTAGGCTTCTTTTAAGTAATATGGCAGATTACATACTGTAACTAACCTGCATGAGCCTCTCCAGCTGGTAAAATTTGCAGTGAAGATCTTCAAAGTTGTTCTTGTAGAGAGCTCTAAGGCCATATTCATACATGATTTTGACCAACACACAGAAGGCTTGCTCCTCAGGCATCTGCAACCAAACAGATAAACAACATTGAAAGTTGGAGAACTTGGAAAGTTGAAGAAAGTTGGAGAACTTGGCCCAGTTCTTTGCAACAAACTTTATGGTATTAATTCTTTGTATTTTAACATAGGTGATATTATGGGGTGGGAAGGGAGTAAACAAACAAACAAACAAACAAAAAGGCCTGTCACACTTCATGGAAGGATCTGCGTCCACCTGGACAGTCCACTAGCACCTTCCTACGATGCCCTCTACTGATATGCCGTTTTGGATTTTGTGCTTGTGTTGTTCTCACTCCTATGTAAGTTTCTTTGGATAAAAGCGTCTGATAAGTGACTGTAGAATAGAATAGAATAATCAACTAAATGTTCAAAATGTGCTTCCTGTTACTATTTAAGTGAGATGGAGACGTATGGGCTCAACACATGGGTGGCAATATGGCCTTCGCTGCCTGTCATTGTTGTTTGTTGTTCCCACATGTGTCAAGTCCATCAGGTTGGCCCACATATCACCTACGGCAAGGTACTGTGACACTACCAAACCAGCCAAACTATTTCATAAAGTTTTTTAAAAAAGACAATTTATGTACAAGTTAACTGAGGCGAAGAAGTAATGAGAATATCTGACTGCCTCGAAAGAACACTTCTGGAAAAAGGTGACACGACAAGTTTGAGGGACACGACAAACAAATTGGACAAACTCTAATTTATTTGCATGTGCAAGAAATGTTAATAGCATTGTGTGTAGGTGTTTATTTGTGCATTTCAGGGTGTGAGTTGTTTGGATGGATGAAGATAAGGAATATAAGAAAAAGCTTAATAGTGTGTGTTTGTTTGTATAAATGGGTTTATTTCTCTTCTATCACACACACACACACACACACACACACACACACACACACACACACACACACACACACACACACACACACACACACACACACACACACACACACACACACACACACACACACACACACACACACACACAAATGTAGACAAGAAGAAGATATTTAATCAGAGTGACAATATGTGTTTGGGGCTGAATGGGCTACTGCAGGTAAACCTGAACCCCTATTAATATTCCTGACATCTCTTCTATAACCTCTTCCTCCTTCCAACATAACCAACATGCCTCCTCCTCCTCCTCCTCCTCCTCCTCCTCCTCCTCCTCCTCCTCCTCCTCCTCCTCCTCCTCCTGTGTAACCTCTACTTCTTTTGCTGCTGCTGTACCCTTTATCTCTCCTTCTTTTCCTCTGTACAGACTCCTTCTCCTCCTACATATCGTAACTTCCTCCTCTGATTTTCACTTTATGCACTACTTCCTCATGCTTCATTCATTAAATTCATCGCCCTTCATAATTCTGCTTCCTCACCACAGTTCCTCCTCCTCCCCACCGTCTCACTCCTCTTTAACCTCTGCTGCCCTTGGTATTTGGACTTCAACCAAACTTCCACCACGCTCTCCTCTACTTGGGACTCCCTCCTCCACATGTCACCGCTCATGTTTCTCCTCCATCTGTCTTCCCTCAACTTTCTCAAATAAACTTTCAGTTGGTTCAGACAAGTAGTAATGAGCACAGCAAAACGAGGGAAACTCCACCACTACCTCCATGCATATTTTTTTCTTTTTTAAAGATTAGTTTTAAACTGGTTTCATTCAAGTTGTCAGAAATGATCCTTTCAGTCTGAAATATTGAATATGTCCATTTTTATAGAGTTGCATTCCAGTTCTCACATTGTCTCAATCCTGCTTCAACATACATTTAACAAGCAAGCAGACTTGGCTCTTGCAGATGCAGGGGCACAGTGCTGTCTTTTTTTATTTATTCTAGAGTTAAAAACCTTGATAACATCCTCAACAACTGTTCTGTTTGCAGGAGAGCTAAAGAAGCACTCAAGCTACTACAGAAAACTGTATTTTTATTACAAGAGCAATTTATTGGGGGCATATTATACAGTATTTGCATTTCTATCCAGCTAGTCTACTGAGCAAGTTTAATTTGCACATACAATTAACTGTAAACACTGAAGAAGAAAGAAAAAAATACCCTTAAAGTATTGCATTTTGAATGAGCTAAAAGCAGCACAACAGAAACAGGTTAAGACAAATAATGAAGAAGATATCTCATGACCTAAAAATGAAGAGATCTGCATACATGCATAGTTGCAACACTGCTTGGTCCTCATTTTCATTGCCTACTGCGTTTATTGCATATTGTAATGCTAATTTAGTCATGTTTTGTTTCCTGCTTGTGCTTTGATTGATGCTCTTTTTAATTACATCACCTTGTTGCACTTTTTGGCTGCAAATTTGTTCCTCGAGATAAGCAGCGCATGGCACTGACCCTAAATAATTGTAAAACAGATGTGCACAAGGTCAGGCAGACTTTATTATAATATACAACAGGTTTGGATGAAAGTTTAGCTATTGTATACATATAAAACAATAATTCAAGCTTTGTAAGAATATGAAGTTATGGTTTGTATTGTATCAGATTACATGATATTGTTGAGTGTTGTGAAAATCAAGCAATAAGGAGGGAGGTTTAGGTTGTGAATGAATGAACAAGAGTTTACTCACATGCAGAAGGAGAACAGCAGCAAGAAATGACTGACCCTGACAATAACCAATTTCCTCATCGTAGACCGAGTAAGCCTGCAAAATAAGAGAGAGATTTAAAAAAAAAAAAAAAAAAAAAAAAAAAAAAAGAGGACATTTTCAATTAGGTTGTTTTCTCAGAAATAAACTAGTAGTCACTGACACTGATGAAGTTGAACGGCATATCAATAAATGCTGGAATATTAAAGGTCAAACTGGGAGGTAACAACATATTAATGTGGTAAAATCAGAAATATAGAGTCTGTCTTCTTCAGTGGATTCTTTTCAAATGACAAGCAGAAGTTTACCAACATTTTTTAGGTGTTAAATGGTCAGACTTAAAGACTGGAGGAGAAATGAAGCTGTTAAAATAAAATAAAATCTTCACTATTGTCATGTGACTCGATGTCTGTGATAGTTGCAAGAAGTGCTCAAGCATTTCAGATATAAAAGATATTTAGATGCACACTGACACAAGCAAGTTTTCCACTGTGTGTAGTAGAGCCCTGCATTGGGACTGGGATCTGGGATCCAGTGGAAATCTTGCAGGAGTTGGTGGTTTTCAGGTTGTAATGTGAGGGAGAGGGTGGTTAAAGAATAAACAGCGGGTCCTGCATTTGCAAGTCGATGGAGAGTGAAACTTCAGTTTGTAACAAATGAAATGCCAGAGAACATTAAATTAAACAAAGGAAAGGAAAATCATATTGTAACATCCTGTAGTTTATCTTCAGAGTTCGATTCCAGTTGTGCACGGCATGGTTGCAGCTGACAGTAACCATTTTTTGAGGCACTAAATGAAGTGACAGATAAAGGCTGTCTTAATTCAGGGTCTGCACACTTCAAAGTGCAGATTCATTGGTTACATACGCCTAGTGTTGTCCCAATCCAACGGCTCCTTCGGATCCTCCCTTCAAATTCGCACTTTGTTTGGCTCCAGATTAGCTTTAGACATTACGAAGGGTACAAGCGATGCTTCCTTCGCGGCCTTTTTTCCTGCCAGATTTAATCACGCACCTGATTGAAAAGAATGAGCAGTAGAGCAGTAGTTGCCAGTGTAGGTACAACTTTTATATACAGTTTATATTACCACACCAGCTAGACTGTTTTTATTGTTTTCTTAAATGTATATACACACACATTTTTGTCCCAGCAGACAAGCTGGGACGACAACGGCATTGCGTTCAATATCCACAAATGAATCTAATTACATGCGTCTAACCAGGATTATTTTTCACTGAAGTTAACGTCAGCTTGACAGGATGAGCTGTAAGCCAGATGAAAGAACTTCACTGCGCTCTAGCCCGAAGAGAGCCTCTGGAGCACTGGAGCACTATGGGTGATTCTCCTACACTTGGTGGACCGTCTCATTTCACTAACGTCTATTTTGGAGTATGCAGACTAAGTAAAACACTTATTAACCTACGTAGTCTGCATAATTCGAAGTGTGCAGATCCTGAATTGGGACGTAGCTACAGTCATTCTTTGTCCTCTGTGCACCCACTCTATGCTATGTTACAATATGTATTCTCTATAGCTTTTGTTCAGATTTGATGTGATATTGAAGCATTTGTTGAGTAGATTTGCTCTCTATTGATATAATAACTGCCAATATTTAGACAGCTTATTGTGTATTTACATTACCTCAGTTTACTCAAACATTGTAACTTAAAACTGATTTTTGTTAAATATACATTTTTTATTTATTCTTCTTTGTATGCTAGCAAACGACACTGTGTATAAAGACTGATTTTATGTGGCCTGCATGGATTGGCAGGAGCAGGCGGGCATATTGTTCAGGAGTGGGCAGTAATGGTCAGAATTTCAGTGGGATTGAAAAAAATAGTCCCATGTAGGGCTCTAATGTGTAGCTTTGATTTGTTTAGATTATGCAATTTAAAAGGTTTTATTTTTCTTAATTCCATATTGCAAGTAATTGAGATTGCAGACAACCCAAGTACCGCAACAAACCTAAGTAACCAGCGTCTTATGTCTTTGAGATTTATAACAACCAATGTAGCTTTCTGAATTCCATTCCTTTTATTACAGACATAAACACTTGGGGGCTGCACAGTTAAATAACAGAGTAATGCCAAACCTTGAATGACTAACTCTACTAAAGCAGCTCAGGGATTTAGTGTGCTGCACTGAAGTGCTGGACGTAAGTGTGAATCTCTGACTTTACAGCCAAAGTTAAAAGAAATCCATTTTTAAACAAAAAGTGAGTTATGGTAAAAACAGTGATACAGATGTGTAATTATCAATGCTTTAGTTGTTTAATGCTAAAAAATAAATGTAAAGTAAATATCTTAGGCTCAACAGCATGTTGTAGATGCAGCATTTGAATCTTTGTTGATCATCCAGTAACTCTTGTCACTGGAATGTAAATTCTGTCAGAACATCACCATAAACAAAGGGCATTTCCTAGGAGACAGTTTCTCCCCGGCACTAACGTTTTTCCCTTGTTTCCCCAGAGGAATTCGCCTGAGTACTTGCTCAGTCTTTAGTTTCTTCCTTGTCAGTTTCAGCCGCTCCCACTTACACTTTATACGAGTCTTGTATTCTCTAAATGTAGAGATTATACCCGAGATCTAGGAACATAACTCCAGAGTTCTTTCGCCATCACAGCAAACACACTATTTCAAGACTTGTAGAGCACTTAAAGATGTGTAAAAAAAAAATCACTGTGCTGTTCCTTTGCTCTCACTGCCATCCTTAAGACTTACTAAAGCCTCTCTATAATCTTACCAAGTTAATAATGATAGTTTGACATGAGCACTGCCTCTGTAACGACAGCTAAGGTTGGAGTGTGATATGATTTCTTAAGGCCTAAAGGTTTTACTACAGATCATGTTTGATCATGTTGACTTTATACTTACTGTATCTTTCAAGCAACACTGAAGTAAAATGATGCAAAATGAGAAATGTGGTAGAGTTTAGTGTAACCAAACAAGTTGTTAACATAAAAAAGGACAAATACATATGTCAGGGGAAAAAAAACAAACAAACAAAAACAACAACATAGTTTATCCTGTTCCACATATAATCTCAGCACCATGTAACTTATGTGTGATTTTACTTTAATACACTTACAAAAAATAAAGGTCAAATCCATTACCCACATTTAAGCCTGATTAATGCCTTTTAATATGGGACTCCACAAACGAAACCTTCTTATAACGACAGTGTTTAGAGAGGAGGCAGCCTCTCAAACTCGCCGTACCTGGTGACTTTGGTCGTTGAACTATGCGGGGCTGATCCAGGAGGACAAACGTCAATTAAAAACAGTGATGATACTGAGTCAACAAAATTATCCAGAAACAAAGAAGCAGCGATCAAAATTGTCAACAGACAAGCTTTACCTAATGTGGTTGAAGACAAAAAAAAATTACCTTATTCAAAATCCTGTCTACCTACATCCTTGCAAAGTTGAGAAGAAACACACTCAACAGCAAACAAATGGCTTCGATGGGAGACATCATTAGGGAATGTGGTTTAGAATTAAATCTAAGGTAGCTATTTGTATCTTCTCTTGTTCGTTTATGTGCAAAACCATCACCAAGAAGCTTTTGAAATGACTATGCTGGTAATGGCTCAATATCAGCCCTAAATATTTTGTCAGGATGCACTCATTTACAGAGAAATCAACTGTTACAGCGCTGAGTTAAAAGATTGTCAACCCTTTTTTCTTCATGTGTGAAAAATGAGTATGGACGTCCAGAGTTCTGCTGCTGATGCGTTCAGTTAATTTGGTGTTTGATGCGGAGGTAATGGAGAGGTCTTCTGGTGCTGTCTGTACCATAATCTACAAGCTGACATGCTTGATGGAGTGTGGCATTCACACGTCCCCAACTCGACTGAGAGAAGTGCATGCTGACAGATGGATGGGGGAGGTCCTGGTGGGTGAAATCTAAATTTGTTCGCTTGGGCAGATAATAGGCTCAGAGGGGTGGATCATTACAGGAGATAGACATTTTCTCAACCATCAAGAGAACAGATTTCTCTACACTTATATGTAATATATATAACTCTGAAAAGCCGGTACAAATGTGGTTTTAATCACTGCCATAAGACTTTGCTTGTGTGAGGTCTTAGTCTGATGCTGCGACTGAAAGCTGACACGCAATCAGAACAAGTTGTAAAAACTTAAGTCACTAAACTTTACGCCTACAAAATATATTTCAGTGGCAGCTAATTAGCTTTAGTGACTTCACTAAGGAAGTTAGTATATCTCATCCAACCTAAATTAGCTGATCTGTTGACTTCTGATGAGGTCAGAGGTCAGCTGACCTCTGAAACTCTTACATATAAATAAGAACATTATTATTACCCCTTTTTTAAAGGTATTCTTTAATCCTTGTTTAATATTTAATAAGACAAACAACAGGATATGAAAGTGGAGGTGGACGGCAGGTCAACTAAATAATTGGGAACTCTTGAGTTTGAGCTGGATGCCACAAATCATTGCTGTAAAACCTATTTAATTTACTTCTAAAATTATAAAAAATATTCACATCAAACATGTAAAATGATCAAATCTGAACTTAAACATAAACAGCTGGTTGATCTGTCATCATACTTGCGTTGTTTAAGTTATGACCATGCAAATACAGCAGATATTCCTTTAATCTTTTTCTTGAATTATCGAAGAGTTACAGGTTTTTAGTTGTCAAGTATGCTTTTGACCATTGGACTTTGTCAAAGGTCCTTCCAGATGCCCATTAGATTGTAAGTGTGACTGAGTGAACAAAGAATGAAACAGATTATCACTGACAAACGACATGAAGCTCAGGCCACTTCCAGAGCATGAAGGCAAGAAATGAAAGACTTCAGGCTTAGTATGATATGAAGATGAATATACACTTTGTCCTGGATAGCCCATGCCTGTAAAGCCTCAAGATCCAACCAACCTTATCAGCTGCAAATCTACATGGATTTGCATACAAATGAAGTCTGGCTCGCCACTGACCTACTTGGGTCCAGACTGGATGTTAAACCTTCCTGACAGGTTCTCCCTGAGCGCTGACCAAACATACTCTACTTTTGCAGAGCTAGGAAAACACAAAGAGCAAAAGTTCTTCTTCAGCAACCTAAAGTTAAATTTGGTTTTAAAGAATAAACAAAACATCCCTCGCCCTTCGGATTCAGTATCAATCTATAAACTTTACAGACTCCTTTAAACTCAAACCAACTATACACAAATACCTACACTACAAGGCTAATAATTCAATTTTGGGTTTAACATATTAAATTAATAAAGTGATTTAATTTCATTTATAAATAAAAAAAAAGTTAAAGGCAAGAGTAACTGAGATGTCACAACTTTCTGCAAAACATCAGATTATTTAATACATGAACACAGGGGCAGAAGGAAAAAATGTGGGCCTATCTGGTAAGATATAAATTACCTGGTAAGAGGCTCCCATTGGATATTTACTGCATGGATGATTACGTTTTAGCTGGCAACAAGTTATTTGATCCTGACTGATGCACAGAGCTTCTCATTTCATAAACAACCATGTCAGAAGATGCAGACTGTGGTTATGAAAAAGATGTTAATCTGTTACAGAAGGGTCAAATTATTGCCATCACACAAAGAAAGCATCTAAAGAGATGCTGAAACTACTAAAAATGGGTTAAGAAGCCTTCAAGGCAAAACCAAAAACTGAAATAACAGGAAGGAACCATCATCTTTTGAGGAAATGGGTTTGGTGAACTCAAATAAGACAAATACAATAGTAGAACTGAGGGCTATTTATGGTAGTGAAGGTAAGAGCATTTTCACATGCAAGTCAATGGATTGGGACTGTAAAGATGTGCAGCCATGAGAAAACTACTCATCAGTGAGGCTATTTAGGAAAAAGGAAAATACTGACTGGATGTGCTTAAACTTTCTTCAGTTAAACAAAAACAACACTGAGGTGATTTTCTTCGGAGCCAAGGAGAAACAATTCAAGGTCACAACAGAGCCTCATTCCATACACCTAAAAACCACCAACCAAGCCAGAAATCTGGGTGCAGTGATGGATTCAGGCATAAAATTTGAAAAACACATCAAGGGAACAACAAAGTCCGACTGCTGTCATCTTAAGAATATATCAAGGGTAAAAGATCTGATGTCACAGCAGGATCTGGAAAAACTGGTCCATGCTTTCATCTTTACTCAGCTTGATTACTGTAACAGTGTTTTTACAGTCTTCCTAAAGAATCAATAAGACACCTGCAGCTTATTCAGAACTCTGCTGCTTGTCCTCACTATAACCAAGAAAGTGGACCACATCGGTCCAGTTCTGAGGTCTTTACACTGGCTGCCTGTCCTTCAGAGGATAAACTTTAAAGTTTTGTTGCTGGTCTATAAAGTTTTGAATGGTTTAGGACCAAAATATATCCGAGACATCTTGACCCAGTATGAACATACCAGACCCCTCAGGTCATCTGTATCCAGTTTTTCATCAGTTTCTAGAGTCAGAACTGAGCACAGAGAGGCTGGATTCAGCTTCTATGCTCTACATGTCTGGAACAAATTCCCAGAAAGCCTGAGATTAGAAGAAAACACTCGGTTTATTTAAATCTACGTGTTCTCAGCAACATTTCAGTAGTTTTTATTTCACTGTTTCTTTTAAGTGGTTTTTTTTTTTTAAACTTGATCATGTTTTTAATAGTTTTTATCTAATGTTCTTTCTTTTTCCGTTCTCTTGTTTTTAATTTTGAATTATGCTTCTTATTTTGTAATGTTGTATGGTTCGTGTATCACACTCTGAATCACCCTGTTTTCGAATTATGCTATACAAATACCCTTGCTTTGGTGCAGTTGGTCAGGTCTAGGTTCAGCAACACTATGTTCCCAAAGAATGAGGTCAGCTGACACCTGAATACACTGAATGACCCAGTTATTCCATCAAGGGTACAGGCATACTCCAGGTTTCATTAGGCTTCTTGTGAAAAGATGGTTCAGGGAGCATGAAACATCATTTTAGCACATGGACTGGCCAGCACAGAGTCCAAACCTGAACCCATTGAGAATATTTAAGATGTGCTTTATGAAGTGGTTGGATTTTCCCATCATCAACACAAGATCCTGGAAAAAAATTAATGCAACGCTGGATGGAATGTTCTCACAGCAGAAGCTTATCAAAACGATGCTACAGCAAATATGTGAGGCAATCAAAACTAAAGACGTTCCAACAAGACATTAGGGTGTGACTTCATTTTGAATACCCAGGTAATTCATTTTCTTAATCCATATACCTCATGTAGAAATAAACAGATGAAATTTCTTTATCAAGTCTTGTGAGACAAATTGTAAAACACCAGAACTCCAAGTTATTTTAGAGCATGAATGTTCAAATTCAAGTGAGAAGAAATAATTGCAGTGCATAACTCTCTCTGTCTAACATGACAGAGGCTTCAGCTCTTTTTAGCGGTGTTCCTTGCAGATGCGTGCAAACTACTTCCTACACCCGACTACACACAGAGACCAATGTTACCGTAATGGCACCTCATTTATATGAAAATTAGCCTGCAGCTTTACCTTGTTAATACTGTTACCGTATTAACAACATTTTCCTTATGCGTAATTAATCTGAGAAGTTTGAATCTGTAAAAATTGTTGAGCAGGTGCAGCCCATGTCTGGGAGAATTAAAACCTGGTTTTACTCATATTTTGCCAAATTGTAATCCTCCTGCACAAAGAATCTTCTCATCAATGACATAACAGCGTGTGCGTCGTCATGTTACTGTTTGTGCCGCTAAGTACATCATGTGAACCATCTGGAAGCTCTCATGTATAGATATAAATGCAACAGAACTGTATAAATAGAAATACTTCTCACACTAAACTGACAGAGGGGAGTATACATCAATAAGGTGATAATTCAGTCTGCGATAGAGCTGTTGCACAAATCAGCAGGCAATGTAGTGCAGAGTTGTGAGCCTAAGAAGAGAATTAGATGAGAAAGACCATGGCAGAGACTGACTGGCTTGAACATATTTCAATTGTGCTGACCTTGGCTTTTGTCTGAAGAAAATGTTCCATGTGTCTTCACAGATAATTGCCTGAGGATGTAAGTACACGGAGGACTCTCTGCGCACAGCTCATGATTTCTTCATTTATTTCAATAGACAGCATTGCTTTTTCCTTTTTTCCCCTCATTTAATGGAGGAAGAACCACAACAGGAACATGTGAGGGGTGTTCAATTTTAAGTGAACATATTTGTAAAAATGCTATAAATATATTAATACATTATGGCTGAAATATTCAAGAATATTGTTTTAATTTAACAGAAGACAGCAAGAGAGAAATATCTCAGCATTAACTGTGAAAAATCTTTAAATAAGAGTGGAAACAGGACCTTAATGTAATCCTTAGCTCTTAAAGATCATGATTTACAGAGCAATTTCACTATGATTCATACTGTTCTCCTAGTAATCATATCTCCCATCAACAAAACTTCCTGCCCTCAGAATAAATTAATGCACTTGTGTGAAAAAGCATATTTCATATGCACTTGTGTGTATTTTCCTGTACCTTGTGGTAAATCAAAGCACCAACCAAGTGGTCAGGTAACCTGTGTCTGGCACCAAGACAAGGACTGTAGACAAATTAAGTAAAGTAAAATATGATTTAGAGCCGCCACTGATCACATTTGTTCCACTACATCCCTCAACTCATCATGCTTTGACCGTCCTTGGACCTCAGCTGATAGCTGCTCACCATAATCAGCTTGGACTGCTGCAAAACCCTGGCCATTTTTAAAAAGATCCTATCCAGTCATGCAACCACAAAATATGGTGTTTGTCATAGGCTCTCAGGGTTTTACAACTGCCCACACTCACTACAAGAGCAAGAACTTCAGCGTTATCTGCATCCAAACTTTGAATTGTGACATATGAAAGACTAATTTCATTAACTGTGAACAAAGTTGCTAGCTCATTAATGCATAATTAAAATAAGACATGATACAATTCATGCTTCAATTATTATTTAATCTAAAAACAATTTTTTTGGTTCAATTTGGAATAAATCTTCCACTTAGAGAACTGGAAGGAGAGAATGGCATCCACTGAATGGTGCGAATGTTCAGATGGTCTTGGCAAATGCTGTCAATCAAAAACTGTGGAGCCAAAATGAATCACCAAGCAAATTTCTGCAGAGCCTTGCCAGACAAAGGGAAAAAAAAAAAAAAGGCTTGCTTCACGAGGATAGGCAAGATTCATCACGTGTTTAAGAATAAACATCCCTTTCTAGCACTTGAGCCTGAACAGGAAACACTTTCAAAGAGAAAGTGCTCTGTAGAGATCTAGATAAGGTTAAAATGTTTGTGTGCTACTTGCCATTTGCAATCTCAGTGTCATATTGTGGGCTCACCTTACAAATCTTGTACAGAGAATCTTGTCCATCTCCATCAGAGTCTTTGAAGTAGTCATGTGCTGGAAAAGTGCGGTGAATGTCGCGGGTGATGACACCTTCCTGTGCCGAGTCCTGTAACACACAAGAATGATGGATTTTAGAGCTGTGAGCAGACCGGCCCCAAGATTAATGCAGATTGTTTTTGTGGTTGCAGAGTTTAAACGGAGCTAATGCACCTTCACTCCAAAGTATCTTTTCTATCTTTGCAGATATTTATACAGAGCAAAAGACCACAGTTTACTGTGCAAAGTTAAGATACTTGGGACAGTGTTGTTAATTCTGATACTAACCAAAAACACACTACTATGTTAACACTCTATCCAGGCTTCAGCTACTAGTTTTGCAATGTCTTTCTCACTCAAACACACCCACACATATACAGGCTCTCTGCTACTTCCATGTCACCTCTTCCCTAACATAAACACATATGCACACAATGTGGCACACGGTGCAAACATGACCAGAGAGAGAGGACATCTTTCTCCCACTGCAGCAGATAAACAACAGGCAGGGCTGCCCTTGACCTGTGTTTTCCAGATGAAATTGGAGAATTTGTGACAAAAACTAACTAATCAGCTACATTGTTTCTTTCCTTATATTTTTTCCAAACCATAGAAAAGTGCACAAGGGAATTCAGGTTTAAAAGTCTCCAAGAGACAATACAATCTGCTAGATGTTTGTGGAAAACAGTGCAGTAAAAAAGATTTTTTAAAAAAGATTCTAGTCAAGAGCTCCCACTACCCCAAGAGACCTCAACAAACCTCCCCTAAATGGTTGTTCATGCACAAATACATCCACTGAAATGTTACTGTGCCACCATGTTGTGTAACCTGAGCACCAAGGTGGCAGCACAGTAGAATAAAAGATAACCTTATGAGGTGTCCTGGCAACCTAGAGCTGGAAATACATCACCCTGAACCGCAACTGCAAAGACTCGGCTTTAAGTTTGGCTGATGGCTGTCCTTGTATGCTATCTCTCCATCTGCAACTCCTCTTGGTTTTTACAAAAAGACTAGTTGTATGTAATGTCTGGAAAAAAAGAAGATTTTCAGTGAGCAGAGACCAAGTTTGATCATATAGATATTCCTTATAAGGACTTTTTTCAATTCTTCGTTTAAATATACATATAAAAAAAAAAAAGCACCAAAACCTTCAGCTAAGGGCCTGTGGCAGAACACTGACTCCTATTAGTAGTGATGATTGACTTGGATTCAACAACCTCATGTCACACAGCACAGAAATTAAAATGGCTCCTGCAAACACAATTATGACATATTTAATCCACTACTACTGTACTGCATTAGAGTTTTGATTAGCTAAATATAATTCCTTGTTCAACATGTTGCCAGCATCTTACAATTATTTTGTGGAAGTACATCCACAGGTTTGAGAGCTTCATATATCCACCACACACACACACACACACCAAACAGTTTGATAGAAGCTGCTGGCACAACTGTGTGTAATGCTTTAATAAGATTTGTAGTGAAGAGGTGGTGTGTCGCTCTGTGTATTGTGTAAGAGATGGAACTAACGGTTTTACATCGTGACTGTACGCCGACAAAAAATAGATGCAGCCCTTCAGGAATTAAGGTTGTGTCTGAGGGTTTTTTTTTGTTTGTTTGTTTGTTTTATGTATTTTTCTCCTGCAGTCATGTTTATGTCAACATTTCCAAGCCAAAGTCATTAACTTCATACTTCAATTTTCAGGATGGAAATCCCATCAACTATCCTTGGAAAACAACTAAGCAAGTCTGATCCACACAGGTCAAAGCTTGCATCCCATAGTGCACTGCCAATGTCTCAGTGTGAAACACCAAAAGAACCACACCTTAAAGAAATTTCATGGCAGAACACAGGGTTTCAGATTAGCCTGATGATGGCAAAGGCGACTCTACTTGTACAAACCCAAAGGAGAACCAGAATAAAGCGTGAAATGTCAGAGTTTTCTGAAACTTCTACGGAAACAGTAACGTGACTGTCCTCAGAGGAAGAAAGCACCAAGCATTGATGTGGTAATAGAAGAACAGTGCAACTGTGATGTTAACAGTAACAGCGTCACTGTTAAAACAATTAATAACATATGATAAACGGATTACTTTTTTTTTTTTTTTTAAACTATCCCATCTTTACTAAAACAGTCAAGGCACTGTAATACCATGGCAACATCAGCGATGAGCAGCAAAAATCTAGTAGACAGTGAAAGTTGTAAACACTTTGATTTAATAAACCATGCATGCCTCCACTAATTAACAGCCTCATTATTCAAAAAAACACTGAAAAATAGGAGAGGACGTCCTCTATGCTGCTTAATCCCCTTCCTCTCTTCTCCTCAGTTTCCTCCTGGACGTTACTCTTCCTCCTTGAATTCTTTAATCCCAGCTTCTTTGTTCCTTTCTTTTGGCCATCTTTTGTTTTTTCCCCACTTCCACAATTTCCCAATTTTCTACTTCATCTCCTACTGTACCATCTCATCAGCTGCTTCTTGTATTTCGATCTCTTTCCCATTTTTTCTACTTCATTTTACTTTCTCTGCTATCTCTGCATCCACGTGTCCAGATATTTGCCTAATGGTGAACATACAAAGACCATTTTTGGGAGCTTATCGGACAAGCTTAATTGAAAAGTTTTGGATCATACCATGTTTTATACGTCAATAAACTCTTGCTGTGACTGATCAACTTGCAACACTGAAACATAAGGGAGGCCAAATATAGGACTCTGCACCAAGCTTGTCAGGTTAAACTGAGTGCAGCAAGGCTACAGTTACTGTTGTTTTCACCTTCACAGCTGCAGAACCTTCTTTTTGTGTTTTAGTGGACAGCTCCTAAGACTTGCTGTTCTAAACACTGAGTACAGCTTTTCTTGTCAAGTGTGCAGTGGAAGAATCGTTTTCGTGTGTGCATGCATATGTATTTGTGTTTGTGTGCAGAAAATTGCAGCCCTTTGATCTCTGCAGGGAAGAAAAGGTGTTCTGACAAAATTGCAGTCTCATCAGTAGCATCATTTTACCATTACAGCAACCCAGTTCAGATTCACAACATTACATAGAAGAAAAAAAAAAGCTAGCTATACGCCACATAATCATATCAGAAAATTAGAGCCTACAATAATCTCTATAGATTTCTCTCTTATTTCCTCCACTAAAAACTGTCAGGTATTAGTTTGGCTAATCAGGGCAGACCCACTCATTGCTGGCGCCATTAATGGTGGTCAAACCCTAACTTTGAATCAGAAAGCCAAAAAATTAAGAAAGGAGAGTGAGCAATTCAGACAAATGCAAGCTCACATGAATCCAACAGGTTTATAGGGTTAACAGGGCAAAAGCAAATGCTTAACAAAAATAGTGTGGCTCAGTCAGAGAGCCCCATAAATAATGACACCTCTAGTTAATATTCTTTTGGAAATGGGGAGAGAGCTGCGCGCTGACACACATAGAAGCTCTGAGTATAGTATGAACACATCCATTATCACCCTCAACCAGAGTATCTCCCGCTGAATATCTTTCTTCATCTGTCACAATTTGGGAAAAACATCAGAGGAATCCAGAAGGCAGTTTGTGATTGGTAGCTTCCAGACAGGGGTAACAGGAGGACAGGGGATCTGAGGCTGTGATAAGACCAGGAAAGGGGAGACAGCATTACATTTGAAGACAAGGCTATTCTTGACTGAAGATAATCCTCTAACACTCGGGGGAAAAAAAAAGGCTGCAAAATTTACACAACAAGGATTTGGATCCCTTTTGATTGGCAGCATCAGCACGTGCAGAGTTTCTTAAGGTGTTCCACAGGAGTAAGAAAACAAGCCTAGAAAATACAAACACATTCATGAGAGCACAGACCACTGTCATGGACATATGATGGCAAATGAAGACACTATAATATGAAGGTAAGTGCCATTAAAGCATTAATATCTCTGCGGATAAGCACTTCAAAACAAGCATATCATCGATTTTTAATTTATTAAAAAAAAACTTTTCTCAAGCAAGAGAGTAAAACAAAAACCAGAAATGTAGGCCTGTGTGTATTCACATCACCCTTTTACAATCATAAAAACTATTAGGAATAATAAACATCAAAGACGGTTGGCATCTTGCTGATGACATTATGAATATGGACATATAAAAGGCAAAATATTAGCACTGGCTGGGGATTACATCAACACTATCCACCACCAGTCTGTATCAAATGTACTGTCAGCTTGTGTGTTTGGATTCTACAGCGCTGTGTGTACCTGTCAGCTTTATCCCCTGGTGGCTTTTAGACTGAATGAGGTAAGAGCAAAGGAGGAAAGGGGAGAATGAGAGAAATCAAAGCAGACAGACAGAGGAAAAGACAGACCGAGGCACAAGTTGAGAAAGTGAGAGATAAAAGAGAGGGGAGTGAGATATGTACACAGAGGGGAACAAGAGGTTTCGTCTAATTGTAGCCTGGGGGCTTGTTGGGCAGACAGTCCATTACTCAGATCTCACCAACAGGTTACCTACTTAACACTGGCAGCTAAAAATAAAAGCTGCTGATGCGTCCAATGCTGTACTACACCTCCAACAGCATTTCATCTAACACACCAGTCTGACTGGCAGAGGATGCCACATGTTCAGAAAATTAAGCAGCAGCAGATCTACAGAGAAGCATAAACAGTCCTGTTGTCATGCAGTAAAAACATACTTTAAGTACAAGTATCACTTATGAAATAGTATGTTAGATTGGAGCAGAACAAAACGCTCAGAAGATCTCACAGTTGCCATGGCAATTAACACCTTAGCAATATTCAAATATTTACATAATCCACAATGTAGCTTTTGGAAAAAATAGTAATCCTACAGAATTTATTACACGGCAACGTCAATTCCACCGAGTTACTCGCAGACGAGGGCATTTAATTGGCTAGAATTGTAGTTATTCTTGTGAGATGAAAGAAATGCGAAGCCTCTGAATAAAAACATACTTTGAAAAGCTGACCTTCAAAAACTCAACTGTTAGCCGTCACAAATCCATAAACAATTACCTAAAAACTAAAAGTACCATGTTAGCTTGCCAGCAAATGTTTCCAGTCATGATGTTACTGTAAGACTATCTCTCTGTTGCCTCTTAAATTCCTGCTTTTGTCATAAAAGTTTCACAGAACATCAAAATAATGCCATATTTAATTAAACGGTAATGCAGTGCATGCATTAAAGGTTGATGATTGAGCTTTATGGCGGTTCTGGGTTAATATTTAACCCTTTTGCGTCACTGACAGTCAGGTTACTGAAACTAATTTCCCTTTTCTCTCTCTGTCTTTTCAGTGAGGTATAACTGACTCAATATATCGTAAAATAAAATTGTCTTGCATTAAGGTTTATATGTGTCTTACTTTTGAATAAAGAGATGTGATATCAGAATGTGTATTCACGTCTAAGATTAGCATAAAACTATGTGAAATATTTTTTTATTTGAGTCTTAAATGTAAGACAGGGCGGTACGCTCCGGGTGCCACTTGACTGCTTCTGCTGCATATGAGAGGAAAGGGGTAAAAGAGCAGAGGCTTAATGAAGGATGCTTGAAATGTTAATCACAACCATGGGAACTGTAACTTAATTTATATTATACTTGAAGCCAACATGAGCGAACACCTGTCATTTCATGAAAATAACATTTCATTAACAAACTAGAAAAAGTGAGCTGACATCAGTGGTCCAGAACATGCATGATGACTGGCTGTCTGGTTATCCTTTGCCTTGCTCACTATTTGCTTCCCCTGTTCCTGTACGAAGGATGAAACCACCTGAAGCCACATTATATTTGTCACTCATGACCCTAATGACGTCAAGTCATGTGTGTCCTGCTACAAGTGTTTATAGTGTCGAGTAGAGAGGTCAGGATTTTCCACTGATAGTGTTGTGCAGTACCTGTACTGGATCTAATCCAAGTGTTTATCAGTGCTGGTCCTCAGAACAATATGTCCTACATGTTTTAGGTGGTTTCCTGCTTCAGCACACCTGTGCAAAATTACTGTCTCATCAAGTGGCTTGCAAAGACTTTAATGACAACCTGTTTGGAAGGTTCATCATTTCAATGAGGGTGAAAAACACTGTACCACATAATATGTTCCAGCATCTGTGCTTATTTCTATCAGTGTCCAGATTCAGTATTTTTCAAAAAGAGGATGGAGGAATGAATTCTTACAGGCTTCAGTGCATGAAATTACACACGAACCCTAAATCAATAGTTATTGTTGGAGTAGACACACATAGATCACAGACAAAAGGCACTGGAAAAAAACTAGAATTTCCACAGCTGCTGATGTTTGCTTTTAAGAACTCGCACTTCAAGGCTGCTGGATATTTAAAGGGAACAAACACAATATTTAGCCATTTGAGGCGGAGATGGGTTGACATTAGGAAAGATTATCTGTGGTCTTGCAGGGGATGACCATTTGGCTCACTCAGTAATGTGACATACAACCAAGCGGCAACCTCCGGCGGTTAAAAGTGAAGCCTATGCGGAAGTGCAAAAAACTGCAGGTCCTGCTTCATCCACTAGGGGCTGCACACCAGAGCAAATCCCCATAGACTCACATGTGTATACACACGTATATATATACATTTACACACATATGTATACACACA
>NC_136626.1:12637014-12642014 GCF_933228915.1 Telmatherina bonti
TTTATATATATATATTTATATATATACACACACACATATATATATATATATACACATATATACATATACACACACCTCTATGCACGCACACACACACACACATACGTACAAACATATACGCACTCGCCAGTATTAACACATATAGCATACACATACTTTAGATCATAGTAACTAAACTATGAATCTAAAAAGTTAAATTTAAATGAGAAACAAACAGAAATGAGAAAACTAGCTGCTGTTAGTGAATAAAACTGCGTGACGACTCGGTGACTGTGTCACATGCAGAACATGCAGAGTGGAACGTGTTCCGGTAAAGGTGATCATGCCAGTGTGACCCCTCCCACACAAAAGCAAGAGGCACACCAGGAGTACCCCCGAGACCGGGGCCATCGGCAGCCACCCCAAGGCACAAACCCCAAACACCCCACCCCGGAGCCAGCCATGCGCCGACCCAGGAGGCGGCAGAGGGGGATCCCAGCCAGAGTCCCCCGCAGTCAGGGGGAACAGGCCCCAGCAGGCTCGGACCAGCCCCGCTGGGCACCGGCCACCCAGGACAGACAGAGCGCGGGCCCCACGGCCCCAAGAGCCCGGAAGCAACCCCCCACCCCCGCATGGCAGAGGGCCGGGAGGGCCAGGATCCCCAGACCGCCACCGAGTGGCAGCCAGGCCGCACCCCAGTGCACCAGCAGCGCTCCCCGAGCACCAAGACCCTCCCCCATGCACGCACACACACAAACACACACACACACACACACACACATACACGCACACACACGCGCCCACCCACCCACCCACACACACACGCACACACACGCGCCCACCCACACACACACACACACACACACACACACACACACACACACACACACACACACACACACCCTTCCATACACGCATACCCCACTCTACACACACACACGCCTCCCTACACCCCTCTATCCACATTCACACTCCTCATTGTACACCCACCCCAACGTGACTTAGCTTTAGCACGCTTACCTCCATTAGCTGGTTAGCTCCGAGTTAGCTCAGTTAGCTTTTAGCTACAGAAAGCTAGGAGTTCGCTCAATGTCAATCCTCCACCATGACGCTCACAGCCCCCTTCAGCTCCACCTCTTTGCCCATATATGTATTTTCTGGGCGAGACGACACGCATGACGCTGCTATGATGGCGATGGTGGGAACCGCCCACTGAGCTTCAATTCAGCTTTTCAGAAAGCTATGGGTGACGCCACATAGCCTATGTAAATCTCTTTATATACAGTCTATACATACAACACAAGGAACATCTAAATTAACTATGATTTGTTTTCTGTCTGCGCTAAAATTAAGATCATTTCTAAATCGAGCACACTTTGGAAACAAAACGGAACAAGGCCAGGCAGATCATGCCTATGGTTTATTATGCTTCACCATGAGTAAATCAATTTAATCTATTCATATTTATGTAAAGATGTATGTGCCAGTCTGTCCATCACCAGTATATTCATTATCCTGTCAAGCAGTCCTTGATCTAACTGCTTAAATATTTAAAGGCTCCTTGGTTAGGAGTAGCAGTCAGGTGCACAAGTATTTGAAATTAAAATGCATAATCTGAGATGCAGCTCCATGTTGCTCTTAATTCTAGTGTTCTCGAGAGCACTAAGCTCTCAAGTTATCCTTTTCTCCTCACAGTATTATGCAACTCCCAGGTGTGGATGGGGCCCACGGGTGCTGAAGGTTGAGAGAAAGCAGCCACGCTTTCCTAAAATCATGACAGGGGAAAAATATGCCGATCTAAACAGCTGAACACTCAGTCTTGAAGTGACAGGCCCACCAATCAGAGACTGGTTGTGTTAAAACTGCCACAAGCAACCTGAAGACAGAATACTTTGTCAGAAATCAGATGGTGTGCACAGGATGACTGAAAAGAGAGTAAGTCTGTGAAGACAGTTCAGTTAGTTGTTGAAAAGCACTCAGTTTCTCAAAAGAAAGTGATACCGACAGTTTGATTCCAGTGATTCTTGTTTGACATCTGCTAAATGATCATATCATAATCATCAACAGGCTGCTGAGCTGAGGACTTCAGCCTACAGCCACTGACAAACAGCACATCTATACATGAACATCCCGTTTTTCATTTAATTAAAATGTATATGTCATTTCTGTTGCCAGTAGCCCACCATTAGGGGAGTACAGTTATTTTCCATTAAAACCAGCAACATTTAAAATTCTCACCCTGCATGGCAGACAGTGGGGCTCAACTCTTCTCTGAGGCCAATGATAGAAATCATTCCAATACTGTTTCTGTGCTACTCATCTCCATATACTGTCAAACCCAGTTATTGATCCTGTTGTTGGCGTGAAGGCTTCTTTCCCGTGTGCTCGGTCCAGAGCAGGGTTGGGTCGATGGAATATTTTCAATGCACTTTGTATGCAACACTGATAAAAATGAAGAAATAAAAATAAGTGCTGCTGTTTCTATGCCAAGCTGCAACATAAGTGAAAAATATTGCATTTCAGGCTATGTTAGAGAACGGTTGTGGTGTACCATCATGACAGTGTGTTAAGACTCTGTTGGAGGGTTGCAGCCAGAAAGTCATCGCAGGAAAATCAAACTCTCAGGTCAGGTCTGCTTTTGTGCCTTGTTTTTTATTTTGTTTTTTTTTTTGTTTTTAACTTACATTTTTACTCTAAATAAATCAAAATGTGCTAGACTTAAATTAGATACAGTCAGGGAACCTGGCTTTCATAAAACAAGACAAAGGACAGTTTAGGAAAGCAGGTGTAAAAACATGGAAAAATGACTTGAACAGGTAGACGTAAAGCAGAAGTAGGTAGCTGAACAGGAAGCTCTGAGAGACCTCACAATCAGAGTATGAGCTGGCCTCAGTCATAGATCCTAGTGTAACTCTTTAGAAGTGTGGGTCTCAAAAACCTTAAACAAAAAATGGATGGAGGAAATGCAATTGTAATATATGGTACTTATATGAGATAAAGGGTAAGAAGAATAGACTTTATTGTATTACACATTTACTTTTTGTTTGTAAAGGGGGAAAATTGCAAGATTAGCCAATACCACACATAAGCCACTTTGCACTATTGTTCTGAATAACAGCAAAATAGTTTCTTCTGATTCACTTGTATATTTATTTAATATGAATGTTTGTACAGGTTCGGTAGGAAAAAAAGGTCATGTGAAACTATTATGTGCAGGTTGAACAAGCAATGAGCTCAGTAAAAATCAGACAGTGGTAAATTCAAACTGATGCAATGTTCATTTGAACCTGGTCTTGTCTTCAGCTCATAGAGCTCCAGACAATGGCTGGTTTTGGAGGAGAGAGCAAGTAAATAATCTAAAGAGGCACAGTAGTGTATCGCTTCAATTAGTCCACAATGTTGCTTTCTCCAAATGGTCATTATACCTGTTATGGAATACTGGAAAGGATGGGAAATGGGCATGTGTGAGTGAAGCCAGCTGGCATGGTATCAAATATTTGTATTTGAATATTAGGTTTAAATTAGGAGCAAATGATTGCATTTGCAATCTTATTTTTGTCACGGAGTAACACAGCTTGGCTTGTTTTGTTGCAAGAAAGACAAGTTGATCAGTGAGGCTGCCTTTTGTTGATGTGTTCCTGTGAAAAGAAAATGTAGGGAAAATGTGTGTTCAGCAAATGTGAAATGCTTTCTAAGCAATTCAATGGCTTGCCATCAATTTCAGCAACACACCTCGTGCCTGTCGAAAGAAAAATGTGAGTTTGAGGAAAACCCACAGGGCCAAATGAGGCATTTGCATGCTTTACTTGTTAGAGGATCAACTCAAAATCAGATTAAGCTCTGAGGTTTCGCTTTGGGAAATGAGAAGATACAAAAAAAGAAACACTCAGTCTTGTGGAAAAAATACTATACAAATTCTAATACTACTACTAATACTAATACTATTTACAATACAGGTTTTATATTTAAATCAAATAAAAAATAAATATTTTTAAAAAAAAAAAAAAAAAAAAAAAGGTGAAGTGAAACAAAAAAAGGAAGTAATAACGTCACCACCTCTCTGCATAAACACCTGGCACTCATAAACACTCCTCATTACTCTTCATTTCTGTGGGATGCAATGAGATAATATATTGGTGTCATATTCAGAGGACACGGTGTGGTAATTAAAAACCAGCTCCCCCTGAGACCTTTGTCCTTGGTTACCGGTGAGGAAGTTTCTGGAGGCTTCCCTGGGGGTTTGATGGTGGGTGGTGATGGTGGGGCAACAGCTGGCCTGCCTGGCACACTGCACATTTGTCTGTTTCTGTTTCGCTGCTGTGGCATTTTAATAGTCTTGCTGGTTCTGCATTTCAAAAAGTCGGGTTGGCGACGCAGACACATTGCTCAGACAAAAACCAAAAGAGCAAAGTTATTCCTTTTGCTTGCAGTGACAAGCAGGTTAGTGAAGAGAGACTTCTGTAGTCTGTCGTCTTCATCAAAGCTTTCAGCAAGCCTTTTCTATATCAGTTAAAAATTGCCACAGAAATAAGTCATCACTAGAAATTAGCTCATTGTTGGTGAAAATGTTTGTCATTATGAGCTGACTGCTTAAAAAGATGCGCAAATTCCTGGAGCCATGGAAGCTGTTTTTGTTTGTTTTAAGTGCAGTTTTATTCCACAGGGAACTTTTTAGAATAAAAGTGGGCCGTTCTCTGCACCTGACAGTGTCCACTTATTGCTTTTTTAATGTGGTCTTAAGCTCTATAACCACCATGGAGCCCAGCGTGGTACAGGACAGGGCAGTGTGTATGTGTCTGCATTTCCAAATGCAGGGTGCCAGAATATTTGATCTCAGCTGTCCTAATTTTTGAGACACATCTATTGGGGTCCAATTTAACCCTAGAGGGTGGAGCTTAACACACTCCTATTCACTAGTTTGTTAAAGACTTGTGAATTTACGTGTGACTCAGCAATAAGAACAAAGCATGACAGAATATATTGAAAACAACATGGGTTTATTGTTGTTCAAAACCACCTGC